>NC_068319.1:26264851-26598065 GCF_025860055.1 Xyrauchen texanus
CCAGGCTCCACCACTATGATGAACAGTCAGGAGATGAAGCCGAAAGCTCAAGGAGAGGCAGATCCCGGGTCAGGAAGAGCTCGCGCTCGGCAAGCCTTTCACAGGAAGCCCTGCCCCAAGCGGAATTTGAATCTACCCATCCTTCACCTGACTTACAGACAGAAACTGTGGAGAAAACTGACAAGTCTTCCACTCCAACCCAGCATCAAACTACAGAGTCTTGCAGAGCTACAGGAGACGCTGTTTCTTTGGCCATTAAGGACATTAAGGAAGCCATCGAGGAGGTGAAGACCAAGACAATGCGTTCACCTTACACACCCGACAAGCCCAAAGAGCCAGTGTGGGTGATGAGACAGGATGTGAGCCCTTTAGAGGAGTGCCATCCTCAGAATCAACCTCAGATCGAGTCATATCCACCATCACCATCTCAGCACTCACAATCTTCTCCACAGTACTTGGTGAGTAGACTATAGTAAACTATAATTTGAGTCAGAATTTATTGGTATGCACCATTTTTCAGGATCAGCATTGAAATGTTTGTCACTTCATCACTCTCTTTTCTCATTTTCATAGGCTCCGATTCAAGATGCTGTACTTCCTCTTGGAGCAGAATCCTCTGGAGTCCATCATCAGGACCAGGATGTTGACATCAGCCCCAGTGTACCAAGTGAAGAGGTGAATAACTGACCTGCAGATGACCTATTTATGTTTTCTTCTTGATTTTCATTATTCCATGCATGTTTACTGTAATTGCAACAATACTATATTTTCGATTCACAGTCCAGAAGAAATCTTGCCCCTTTTCCTACATATGTTGATGGTAAGTTCAAGTAAATCAAGCTCTTATGACACCTGTCAAGTAGAACTCAATAATCTATTGTTTAACATGTTTTGAGTGTACAAATACCTTTTGTTTTAAAATAAGCTGTTTGGGTGACTATCCCAAACCCTTTCAAAAACATGATATAATTTAACAAAATATCTAAAGAAAGAATTAAGAAATTATATTTTGCTTAACAAAATGAAGCCTATGGTTTGGACCACTTAAACATTGTTTCCATGACAAATAAGCACCACCCCATCTCCTACTCCCAGTGGGTAAAACATGCCAAGACTAATCACACTGAGACTAGAGCTGTTCAGATGTTACGTTAATTTGTAGTCAAACTCAGAAGTCTAATTCACAATGGGTTCACTGGAACGTCCCTCTGGATTTTCCGATGGGATTTTATAATGGGATTTTTGAATTTGTGAGTAAAATAAGGTCTGTGGTAAACTTTACTTGACAATATGTTGACATTTTGTTCTACAACATAAATTACACACTTTCATACCTCAAATGTGAATTTTGAAGCCACTGTGTGGTTTTAAAAAAAGTATGCAATTCAATACGGCTTAAAAATTTACATTTGAGGTATGATTGTGTGTAATTTATGTTGTAGAACAAAACGTCGACATATTGTCAACTAAAGTTTACCACAGACCTTATTTTACTCACAAATTCAAAAATCCCATTATAAAATCCCATGTTGTAGAACAAACATAATCCACATATCGTCAAGTAATGTTTACCACAGACTTTATTTTACTCATAAGTTCAAAAATCCCCCATTATAAAATACATAGGAAAATCCAGAGGAAACACATGGTGTATTCTCTTCTGGGTTTTTGGACTACAAGGTGAACTATTCGGTGACTAGAGGTCGAAAGTTCTTCAGCTGAAATTGGTTTGTGCTGACTGAAATTAGAACCACTGCCCCCAGTGGCCTAAGGTGGAAGTGTTGTTGACACTGTTCCGGTATTTTTAGTTGTTAATGATGTAATATAGTCAGCAGGAGTGCATATTTTAATAACCTACCTGTCAGTGGAGAATAAATGTAATTTTAGAGCAAAAATGCAAACTCAGAATCATGCTCACTATTATGTGAACATGATTACTCAATTGTTTCCACGGGACCCAAACCCGTGTCTCAAAGTAAACGCAATTACTTCCTGGTTTCCATGGGACTAGAACCTGTGTCTCGTAGACTGCTTACATGGTGCTTTCAGTAGTGCCTCAGGATAAGATGAACACATTTGAATTGATGCAGAAATGTCTGAGGGGGAGGGCATTTGTCAGTAAAAGAATTGGGTCGATTTCGGGGTGCATGAACATTCGTAATTAGCAGGTCATTTTTACTGTGTGATCATGTTTAATGTGCTTAATGGTCATGAAACTGTTGCTATTGAAAAAATCTTAATGAACCCAAAAATATAATGCAGTGTATCAATTTCGATTTTTGTGTTTGCATATGGTGTGACTTTTCCACAGTTCCAGGGCCATGTGACCCTGAGGATTTGATTGACGGCATAATTTTTGCTGCAAACTACCTGGGTTCCACTCAGCTGCTGTCAGAGAGAACGCCCACTAAGAGTGCCCGCATGCAGCAAGCCCAGGAGGCCATGAGCCGCGTCCGGGTGAGGATCACATGGTTATATATATATAAATATATTGGGGTTTCCACTGATGTACTAATTATTAGTCGTTCCTGTCTGTTCTCATTTTAGAAAAAGCACAAACATGCGCACACAAAAGTTACTTTTCAACAAAAAGATACAATATAGGGCCTGACACACTTAAAAGATTATATATGTATATATGTATATATATATATGTATATATATATACAGTATCTCACATCTCACACCCCTCACATTTTTGTAAATATTTGATTATATATTTTAATGTGACAACACTGAAGAAATAACACTGCTGTACATTGTACAGCTTGTATAACAGTGTAAATTTGCTGTCCCCTCAAAATAACTCAACACACAGCCATTAATGTCTAAACCTCTGGCAACAAAGGTGAGTACACCTCTAAGTGAAAATGCCCAAACTGGGCCCAAAGTGTCAATATTTTGTGTGGCCACCATTATTTTCTAGCACTGCTTTAACCCTCTTGGGCATGGAGTTCACCAGAGCTTCACAGGTTGCCACTGGAGTCCTCTTCCACTCCTCCATGACGACATCACGGAGCTGGTGGATGTTAGAGACCTTGTGCTCCTCCACCTTCCGTTTGAGGATGCCCCACAGATGCTCAATAGGGTTTAGGTCTGGAGACATGCTTGGCCAGTCCATCACCTTCACCCTCAGCTTCTTTAGCAAGGCAGTGGTCGTCTTGGAGGTGTGTTTGGGGTCATTATCATGCTGGAATACTGCCCTGCGGCCCAGTCTCTGAAGGGAGGGGATCATGCTCTGCTTCAGTATGTCACAGTACATGTTGGCATTCATGGTTCCCTCAATGAACTGTAGCTCCCCAGTGCTGGCAGCACTCATGCATTCCCAGACCATGACTCTCCCACCACCATGCTTGACTGTAGGCAAAACACACTTGTCTTTGTACTCCTCACCTGGTTTCCGCCACACACGCTTGACACCATCTGAACCAAATAAGTTTATCTTGGTCTCATCAGACCACTGGACATGGTTCCAGTAATCCATGTCCTTAGTCTGCTTGTCTTCAGCAAACTGTTTGCAGGTTTTCTTGTGCATCATCTTTAGAAGAGGCTTCCTTCTGGGACGACAGCCATGCAGACCAATTTGATGCAGTGTGCGGCGTATGGCCTGAGCACTGACAGGCTGACCCTCCACCCCTTCAACATCTGCAGCAATGCTGGCAGCACACATATGTCTATTTCCCAAAGACATCCTCTGGATATGACGCTGAGCACGTGCACTCAACTTCATTGGTCGACCATGGCAAGGCCTGCTCTGAGTGGAACCTGTCTTGTTAAACCGCTGTATGGTCTTGGCCACCGTGCTGCAGCTCAGTGTCAGGGTCTTAGCAATCTTCTTATAGCCTAGGCCATCTTTATGTAGAGCAACAATTCTTTTTTTCAGTTCCTCAGAAAGTTCTTTGCCATGAGGTGCCACGTTGAACTTCCAGTGACCAGTTTGAGGGAGTGTGAGAGCGATGACACCAAATTTAACACACCTGCTCCCCATTCACACCTGAGACCTTCTAACACAAACAAGTCACATGACACCGGGGTGGAAAAATGGCTAATTGGGCCCAATTTGGACATTTTCACTTAGGGGTGTACTCACTTTTGTTGCCAGCGGTTTAGACATTAATGGCTGTGTGTTGCGTTATTTTGAGGGGACAGCAAATTTACACTGTTATACAAGTATTTACACTCACTACATTGTAGCAAAGTGTCATTTCTTCAGTGTTGTCACATGAAAAGATATAATCAAATATTTACAAAAATGTACTCATTGTACTCATATATATATATATGTGAGGGGAGATACTGCATATATATATATATATATATATATATATATATATATATATATATATATATATATATATATATTATTTTATTATTATTCTTTTTTTTTTAATGGTCAATGAAAGGAGGTGCTTATTTTTCAACTTTTTCAAATAATCAAAGGGGGTTTAACTAAATATTGGATTAAATGTTTTATTTGCTATTCATTTTGTAAGAAGTTTGCCATGTTTGCAGCCATGTTACCAAAATATTTAATATTTCTAAATATAGTTTAAAACCCAGATTTTTGTGCTTTTGTAATTTTCTAGCCAATGAAATGTACACATTACATTACATAGACAAAATGTATATATTTTATATTTTTTAGAAGAAAAAAAAATGCCAGAATGAGTTACAGGGATGAAAGGAAAAGCTCTAAAATACTCATAGTGAAGTTATTTTTTGTTCTTTGCTGTGAGCCAAAAACAAGTAAAAAAAAAGGCTGAGCAACAGTATACTATTTGCGAACATTTGGACACCGCCCACACCGATGGGGCCAGTGCTTAGAGGAGGATTTAAATATGAGATGCATACTGTCCTGACAACAGGCTACAGTACATGGAAAACATTAACTTATCCACTGTATCCAAAATTCACATAACTGTTGTATTTCTCCCCCTAGTGGCAGTCATGATCAACTGTCATTTTTCCCACAATGGCTTTTACATTTACATTTATGCATTTGGCAGATGCTTTTTTCCAAAGCGACTTACAGTAGACTTATTACAGGGACAATTCCCCCGAAGCAACCTGGAGTTAAGTGCCTTGCTTAAGGACACAATTGTGGTGGCCGTGGGGATCGAACCAGCGACATTCTGCTTAACAGTTATAAGGTTTAGCCCACTACGCCACCACCACTCCATTTTATTCATTAGGGAGAAGCTATCAACGGTTTGAAAATTCATGCTAAATATTCACTCAGTATTTATGATTAATATTATTATTAATACTGTTTTTATAGTTATTATTTTGATAATTAACAGCAACAACAACCATAATTCAGCAAATAGGAAATCTGATTTTAAATGTATAGTATACAGTAAGTTTACATTAGTAGCAGGCATTTATAATAAAGTTTAGGACAAAATCCATATTTCTTACTTTGTGATTCTAGTCTTGAATGAATACATCACATCTGGTCAGGCGGTCGTATATGGTCAAGTCGCTCAACTTGAATTATTTCAACGCAGCCGAAGCTCAAATTGGATCCGAAAATGTCGCATCCGAAGGTTGTTGAAACTCCACGCAGCCCCTGCACAACTCTCCATTAGAAATGAATGACTTCTGATGTATTGTCTGTCATTTGTCGGATGCAGTGAAAATGCGGCTTAACCTTGGTACCCTGAAATGTTGGAATGAGACGCTGTGTCAATAGCTGATGCCCTGGGAAATCCTCCCAGGAGTGACGATCTCTGAAGCCCTTTAGAATCACAGCAATGTCATTGGCAGATGGTGCAATTTCATAAGGATTTTTTGACTAAAGTTAGGAGCCATCTATCGGCCCCTTAACAGCGAGAAATCAGTAGTGCCTGAAGCGTACTAAGCGTCTCTTTCCCTCCTTTCAAGGAACCAAGGGAACCAGTCATAACCGAGACGTTCCCTTGCAAGTTGGTCACTTCAACATTGCGGCAGTAGCTAACGCTATGGGAATTGTATACCATAACCCTGTGCTACTAGCACATAGCATTAACATGACACTGGTTTACACTGGTATTCTCTCTATTGCATCTTTGCAAAGGAGAGACTGCACCTCTGAGGGTAAAGATCGTCATATCCGGCACCGTCGGTGTGGAAGACAAACTGCTATTGAAGAGAGGCGCTTGCCTCGTGAACGGAAGCACATAGCCTTGCACGACCATGCTCGGTACCCAGCTGGAGGCCCACGATAAGCCGACACAGAGGCTCTTCTGTGACTATTGCCTTTAAAGCTAGTGGGCCTTGTGCAGCCATTACGAGGTCTGTCATTCGTGTTGGGCATTAGCATGCTTCTGGTAGGGGAGATGATCTTGTTCCCGGCTCAAGAGGGTAGGGATTGTGAGAAGAGGGTTCCTGACAAATTTAGCCAGGGGTGTCACTCCAAGGACACCGAGCCACCCATAGAATTGCCTATATCCTGGGTAGAGATCTTACTGGCCGAAGCTCCCATTCGTTGCACATCACATTTAAAAAACACTGCAATGGAGGTAGCACCAGAGACCTTAAATCTCAGTGAATATGGAGAATTTCAAGTCATAATAAGCTGCTCATGCAGCTCTGAAAGGAACAGCACCGGTGGGGTAAACGGTGAACAATTTAACAATTGAACTTCAAGCCCCATGTATGTCCCAGAGGCCACTTTGCCTTTGCCTGCCCACGGGGAAAATTTGGGTAAGCACCTCAACTGAGCGCATACATTTCCCTGACATCCTCACCATCACAGTACGCCAGATTGGGCTGCAAATTGCCACGGGCACAACTGAACCAGTGAAGCTGCTTTAGATGGAGAAGTGGAGGAATGCAAAGCTCATGCCGACAACAAACCATCCTCAAACTCTCCTTGCTGTCTATCCTGTACTCGCTGGATATAGGGAGGATATTGCAACAACAAACACAATCAATCTCAGTGAGCACTGTGTCAGCGTGGGCTCAGCCCAGGCAATAAACAGCAGTTGGGCCTGTCAGGGATAATCGCCAGCGATATAGCATTGCCCTCATTATAATTTCCACCAATAGTGAGGCACATTTCGTCACGGGCGCACTGAGCAGGCAGAGTTGCTTGATATGGAGTAGAGGAGACATGCAAGGCTTGGACGAGCAAAAGAATCTTCTCAAAATCTCCCCGCTCTATATCCCATCTTTTCTTTTCTTGCTCTTGCAGTCCCGCAGAGCCACAGAAGGATATTGGGAGGAGAGGGTTGCGGCTTTAGCTTTCAGAAAAAATGGGAGCTGAGAGCGAAGCATCTTGAGCTTCAAGATGGCCAAGTGCCATTTGCCAATGAGATTGGAGTGATTCTAAAGGGCTTCAGAGATGGTCACTCCTGGGAGGAATTCCCATTACATCAGCTACTGACGCAGCATCGAAGTGACAGACTATAAAGTGAAATGCAGTTTTATCCAATAAAACCATGGTTTATTTTTGTTTTAATGTTTTTTGGTAGGAACCATAGTTTTGTACCACAAATTACCATGGTGTTACTATAGTAAATCTGTAATAACCATGTTTTTCGGTAGGACTGAGAAAGATTTTGTATTACAATGGTTTTAATTTTCCTGTATTGATACTATGGTTTTACTACAAATATTTTGATTAAATATGGTCAATGTAATAAAACCATGGTACATTTTGTGGTTATGGTTTTACTACAAATACCATAGTTGAACTGTGGTTCCTGCAGTAAAACCATGGTTAATTTTCAACAGGTATGGATAAAGCTATTGTGAAGGAATAAATGGATAAAACTTGTTGTGAAGGAACGCAAACAATAGCGAGGAAGCACAAAACTATTTCAGAAAATAAATTTTTCCCTATTTAAGACCTAAGGACCTAATAACTTTCACAACAATACTAGTTGTCAACCAATTCATACCTGTACAATAGGTGGCACAACTCAAAAGTCAAATGTCTGCCAAGTGTCTTTGAAATGCCATGGGCCACCAAAGTACACCGTATTTGTTTAAAGTACCAAAAAATTATTCTGGTGAGATGCTGGTTTCAAAAGTTTATCTAGGGTTATGTCAGAAAAACATGTCACAAATATCTTGGATATCTACAGTCCATTTGTTAACAAATAGACCTGAGTGACAGCTAGTTGATTCTAGATGTCAGTTTTTGTCTCTGGGGCTCTAGATGTCACTCTGATTAATGCTGAACTTTTTATTGCGTTTCTCACAAACATTCAGCCTATCACAATACATAAGACTCCTTACCCTGATATCCCTCCCACCCTTTTCCTCCTTCAGCCAAACTATCTTATTTTATCTCATTTGGGCGTTCCTATCACCTCCTATCACTTTGCATCTGACACCCCCACCGTGTTCGTTTATGTTTGTAGGCTTTCTTTGACCAGTCTCTGTTTTTAATTTGTTCCTTGCCGAGCAGACAGCCCAGAAACAGGCCAAAATCAAAAATAAGGTACAGTGTCTGTTCCTGTAGAGACAAGCAGGTCTTTAATATGAAAAATATTTGTTTTCATAGTATCATGTATTTTTTGCCGTTATTAGTGTGTGTGTGTGTGTGTGTGTGTGTGTGTGTGTGTGTGTTGTATCATTTGAAACCTAAAATCATCTCTTGATGCTCATCACCTCTGTGGCAAACTTCTGCTTTCATAGAGTGTGATGTATTGGCTAGTCCAGGAATTTATGTGCTATTTTAAGAAGAATAACTGTTTTTCTTCTGTTTTTGTATCAGCAGAGCACAGAGAGTGGGCCGCCATCAAGCACTGAAGTGGACCTCTTTATATCAACACAGAGGATCAAAGTGCTTAGTGCTTACACACAGGTGCACAACACACCTCGTCTCACTTTGCATTTTCTCTAGTATGTACGTGGATAATATGCACTTTAAATAAGCATCTGTCTCTTACTTTACTTTTCACAGTTAGAGAAGTTACTGGAGGAATGGTTGATTTTTGTACTTGAATGTAATGTAATGTTGAGCTTGAATGTAACTGGTCACTCTTTTCCATAAATAGTAATTTTTAACTTTCCATCCTTAATTTCAGTATTTACAGGAATAATTATTATTTATTGAAATCATATGTTTGTCACTAAAGGGGTTGTTATAAAAAAAAAATCCAGATTAATTGCGATCTTCATTTAAACAATCCCAATCCTGATTCTCAAAATCACAAAATTACTTTGATGATACAAAGGAAAAGTAAGTAGAGAGAGAAAAAATATATACAGTAAATAAAGAGAATCTTAAAAATCAGTTTTTATTTCCTTATACCTGCACACTGACAGGCCACTTATCTGTGTGCTTTATGTGCGGTAATGCCCCTAAAAGGTCAAATACACTTCAAAATTTTGTGAAAATACCCGTCTTCATGAGATATTAATATAAACACAGTCATTTAAGTCTAAAATTAATGTAAACATCAGGACAAAAAAAAAAGCAGATTTGTATAAAAAAATTCAGATGGTGTAAATGCAGACTCTGAATTAAGTAGTTTTGTGACATTTCATTAGCTTACTTTTTTCAATTTCTGAATGTTTACTTCAAGCACTGTTTTCCCAATTTGTACCTTTGTTCTATTATTTTTATTTGTTTTATTACTTAAAATTAGGGCTATCAATCGATTACAATTTTTTATCAAATGAATTACAAGTTATGCTGATTAATTCATCAAATTAAATCGCAATTAATCACATACATTAATATTTGCTGAAAAAATATAGAGAGATTAAATAATTATAAATAGTAATATTTAAATAATTATCAATACAATATTTACTTTTTATAAAAAAAATTATAATACAGATAAATAAAATGAATTACATTATTTTGGCACACAAGTGAAGGATTAAAAAAGACAATACAAAAATGTACTTTAGAATGCAATATCTTGTTTATTTCCATATTATTGAACATAAGACAATCATTGGCCTACGGTTCGAGTCAATCCATTTTGCAATTGAATTCGTCAATCGGTCTGAGATTTATTATAAGTGCTTGTCTAAGGATGCGTCAATGTACACTTTTGTAGCATCTCGGTTGCGTTGCATAATAAAGATACAGATTTTCGTTCGCAGTGTCAAAAACAAAGTTTAAACATAGAAAAAACGTCCTGAGATCCATACCTTCTTATTTTCGCTCCATCAAGCGGTGTTTGTACGCAAGAGCGTGTTCCCATCTTGGGTTGTCTGCTCTCGGTCTTGAGGTTTGTTCTCTGCCTGTATAAATCAGGTGGTACTACATGCTTGAATTACTCAAATGGAAGTCATATTTTTTATTACAGTCTTAATTTTGTAATTGTTTATTTTTTTATATAATTAATTGCACTGAATTAACGTGTTAAATCAAAAGCCCTACTTTAAATTTGTTTATTTGTTCTTATTTTATTACTGACTGTTAACTTGTCTTGAATAATTTCTTGAGCACTTGAAACAATGTTTACTCAAATTAGTATTTTGTTCTGGAATTGAAATTGGTATTGAGAATCATATTCATATGTATTCATATGTACAGATATATACATATAGTTCATATACTATGTAAGCAAAATGGATTTTATAATTTAAATATATCCAAATTAATCAGATTCTAATTAAATCGAATCAAAAATGTGATCTAGTGAATCAGAATCTAATAGAATCTGGAAATCTGTATCGATATACACACCAGAGTGCACCAGTTTGCCTGGAAATGGTCCTGTTTACACAAGGTAGAAAATTGTGTTTAGAAAGTACCAAGCTTCTAAATGAGTCCTTTCAAAATCTTTAATTGGTTTCATTTGACAAACTTAGGAGCAAGTAAACTAGATATCCACAAACAGAATTTTGCATCCATGAAATAATGGGTACTTACATTGATGTAGTGGTGTCTGAAGAGGTGGGCATACTGTGAATTTATCAAGCACCACCGACAGCAGTAAAAGGCAAAAAAAAAAAAAAAAAACACAAAAAAAAGAATACATTTTATATAAATACACGACAGTTGTCCAGCATCTTCAAAGAGCATCAACAACTAGCATGGGTGCAATAACATGCTGTATTTTCACAAAGTTTAATTGCATAAATTAAATTCAAATGTATATTTATTTAAGTTTAGCAGGGAAATAGATTTATAGCACAAATTATGGTTACTCCAGGGATGCTTGTGCAACAGCATTATGGCGCTTTCACATACAACGCGGAAAAAAAAGTATTCCCCCTTCTCCTCCGGAAAAGGACAGGAGGAGGGGCTTCTACGACAAATTATCTTTCCGCCATCTACCATGGCCGATATCACAATGATTACTGTTCTGTATCTTTTGTGGAAGTCCCAGATACGTTGACATTGTGTCATACTATTCCGGGAGCCTACACACTGCTACAACCATTTTCGCACACATTTTTCCTGATTTCTTCTGCAACTACGTCAGTACGTCATTGACATCCGGACAATCTCAATGCTGATTGGCTTTCGCGACAACGCGTCATTCACATATTTTGC
Source organism: Xyrauchen texanus (assembly GCF_025860055.1). Classification (NCBI taxonomy): domain Eukaryota; kingdom Metazoa; phylum Chordata; class Actinopteri; order Cypriniformes; family Catostomidae; genus Xyrauchen; species Xyrauchen texanus. The sequence continues at coordinate 26,276,301 of NC_068319.1, forward strand.
TCGAGTTGAAAATTTTCAACTCGCGCGAACACGCGAATGAAACGATTTTGCGTTTTTGCTTCGTGCCATTCTGTTCAATCGCGCCACATCGGCGAATTCGCGTCTTTGCATTGACTTTGTGTGTAATTGCGCCGCGCAAAGGCTCGATTCGCGTTGTATGTGAACGCACCATTAGAGCTGGAAATGTCCCACCCCTTACTGAAATGGGAAATATGATTGGTTATTAAATATCAAATTGCGTCTGAAATGAACGTTCTGATTGGTGGATCAGATTAGTCGGACTGTCTGTCTTGCTTGTGCCATCTATGCTCCTCCCGCAGTTCCGTGCATGTTTAGAGAGAATCTCTGTACACTTATAAAATAAAATAAAAAACCTTCGCTCAATGGTGCTGAGCCATTGCGTTAGTAGATTGCAAATTTTCGGGTCAAAAGCCTAGTCATTGTTCTGGCGGCCATACAGATCATCACTATTTTAGGTGGGCCCTAGACCAGTGGTTCCCAACCTATTCTTAAAGGCCCCCCAACACTACATATTTTCCATACCTCCCTAATCAATCACACCTGATTCAACTCATCAGCTCGTCAGTGGAGACTCCAAGACCTGAACTGGGTGTGTCAGAAAAGGGAGATATACAAAATGTGCTGTGTTGGTGGGCCTCCAGGAACAGGGTTGTGAACCACTGCCCTAGACTCCACTACTGGGTACTTATTACTTTTGGACAAACACAAAGTCTACATACTTTGATGTTTTCACACACCAAGTCTGTTGAGCTATTATTTGAATTTTATTAGCTTTTTCCCCACATCAGCCTATTCTTTGGTATCACCAGTTTCAGATAAACCTGTCCCATACAAGTCCATGTAAAAACAATATGAAATTTATTGGGAAAAATAATCTACATAGACAGAATAAATCAACTTGACATTATGCCAATAGTCTAAAATCTGGTTCTGTAAGTCTACAACCTTGACACAAATTAAACTTTAGCATCTTTATTCTGACAGGACACTATGATGGACCATCCACTGAGGACCATCTCGTATATAGCTGACATCGGGAACATGATTGTGCTGATGGCTCGCGGGAAGATGATTCGCTCTCAGAGCGCACAAGACAACTTAGACACCACCGAGACGCAACACACAAACCCAGTGCGAGATGACCGACGCCAGTACAAGATGATGTGCCATGTATTTGAATCAGAAGATGTGCGTGGATGATTTAATCATGTTCTTCCTGAAAGGATGTTTGCAAATTATTAACAAATTCTTGTTCTTGTCATTTCTTGCATTCTCTTTCTCTGCAACAGGCTCAGTTGATTGCTCAGTCCATTGGTCAGGCTTTCAGCGTTGCATATCAGGAGTTCTTGAGAGCCAATGGCATTGACCCAGAAGACCTGAGCCAGAGAGAGTACAGTGACCTGCTCAACACTCAGGATATGTACAACGACGACCTCATTCACTTCTCCAAGTCTGAAAACTGTAGAGACGTAAGTGAAAATATGCAAGTCATATTTCTACGTAGAAGTTTTAGTGTCCTTGCAGAAGTTTAGTTTCCAATATGATCTCATTAGTATTTACTGGTATTCATATATATGACATGAACTGTAGCCTGGTCTTGCACATGTAAAAATTGTTTACATGTGGATAGACACTAAAACACAATATTGGAATGCAACTTCTACAATGTATTTCGGTAACTTTCAAATCCAAATGAGATAATGTTAGAATTCCAATGAGGAACAATCCATCAATATTTAGGATTTGTGTTTGTGTCAGGTATATATAGAGAAACAGAAAGGTGAGATTCTGGGTGTGGTGATCGTGGAGTCGGGCTGGGGCTCCATTCTCCCTACGGTCATCATCGCCAGTCTGATGCACGGTGGACCTGCAGCAAAGTCTGGAAGATTGAACATCGGTGATCAGATCATGACTGTTAATGGCACTAGTCTGGTTGGACTGCCTCTCTCAACATGTCAAAGCATCATTAAAGTACGATTCATATGTTCTGCTTTACATTGTATATTCTGATGTTTATTATATCTCTCTGAAAAAACATATTAGCCCTGTTCCAAAGCCTAGTGAAATGTTTTACTGTTTACTACATAGGCAGCTAACTTCTACAGCAGCATCCTAAAGCCCAAAGAAGGTTTCTACAGAGAGAGTGTACACGAACATGGTCAAAAGGAGTATACTTTGAAAGGCTTGAGCATTCGACTGTATGCATATGCTGTAAGCATACACAAAAAAAGTTACGCACTTCAACTTTAAAATTAACACGGAGTGCCCAGCGGGTCTGCTGTTTGCTGTTGTTGTTGGGTCCAGCCATACCTTACCTCCAGTCAAGTGCATGGCTTCCACCACTCCCCTTCATTGCCTGTTAAGCTCTGATTCCTCATTGCTCTTCACCCCCACTGCAGTCGGTGCCGGACGATCTTGGTTTCTCTGCCTGTTTGATTACTGCCTTGTGTAAATAAACTGACTCCGTTTTCTCTCCACATCTTGGGTCCTTCCTTGACTCCGGTGACACATAGTATAGACAAAGCACAATCTGCTTAAACCAAGACAAAGCACAGTCTGCTTAAGCGAAGAGCACACAGACAATTATAACCTTTCATGTCTTTATTGAACACATCTCAATAAATATTCACAGTACTGTGGAAAAAGTAAGTGAACCCTTGGATTTATAACTGGCTGATCCTCCTTTGGCAGCAGTAACCTCATCCATGCATTTCTGGTAGCTGCGGATTAGACCTGCACAATGTTCAGAAGGAATTTTGGATCATTCTTCCTTACAGAACTTCTTCAGCTCAGCCATATTCTTAGGATGTCTGGTGTGAACGGCTCTGTTGTGGTCATTCCACATCTCTATTGGGTTAAGGTCTGAGCTCGGACTGGGCCACTGCAAAAGATGGATTTTCTTTGAAGACATTCTATAGTGGATTTACTTCTATGTTTAGGTTAATTGTCCTGCTGCATCACTCAACTTATACTGAGCTTCAGCTGCTGCACAGCCACCCTGACATAATCCTTGATAATATATTTTTCCCTAGATGATGGCAAACATCCAGGCCCCGGAGCAACAAAGCAGCTCCAAATCATGATGCTCCCTCCACCATACTTCATCATGCGGATGATGTTTTCATGTTGGTATACGGTGCCCTTTTTTCACCATACGTATTGCAGCGTTCTTCCCAAACAATTCAACCGTAGTTTAATCAGTTCATAAAACCATTTTCACAATAGCATTGTGGAGTGTCAAGGTGATCTTTGGCAAAAATCAGTCATGTAGCATATGTTTTGTTGGAAATCCTTCCTTAGTGGTGCCCTGCCATGGACACCATGCCTGTTTAATATTTTCTGTGTTGTAGACTCATGAACAGAGATTTGTTAACCAGTTACAATGATTCCTTCAATTCTTTAGCTGTCACACTAGGGTTCTTTTTACTTCACCAAGCTTTCTGTGGTCTGCCCTTTAAGTTATCTTGGTTAGAGAGCCACTTCTAGGGATAGTAGCCACATTAGTAAATCATCTCCATTTATAGACAGTATGTCTAACTGTGGACAGATGAATATATATATATATATATAAGCTCTTCAAGATAACTTTGTAAATCTTTCCAGCTTTACGCAACGCAACGCAACGCAACGCAACGCAACGCAACGCAACGCAACGCAACGCAACGCAACGCAACGCAACGCAACGATTCTTGATCGTAGGTCTTCTGAGATATCTTTTTTGCGAGGCATTGTCCACTTCAGCAGATGCTTTGCAAATGTTTGTGCTTTTTATAGTAAAATTATCTCTAAGCCACACCTCCAATCTTGTTTAATTAATTGGATGTCAGGTTTGCCAACCCCTGACTCTAATTAGCTTTTGTTGATGTCATTAGCCTTGGGGTTCACATACATTTCCCAACCCACACTCTTAATATTTAATGGAAGGCATTCAATAATGACATTAAATATTATAACTGTTTGTGTGTTGTTAGCTTAAGCACATTGTGCTTCGTCTAAACTTGTGACATTAATGAAGATGGTCACATTTATGAGCAATTAATGCAGAAAACTAGCTAATTAAAAAGGGTTCGCAAACTTTTTCTTGCCCCTTACTATGATAATTTTTATATTGCTCACATTTTTTCATTTACAATGCATACATATGTGTGTGCACCTTATGTGGCAGCTCCACAACCTAAAAATGCAGTCTAGTTAGGCAGATCATAGCTCACTAGGTTTTGGAACCGAGCTAGATGTCACTCAGTGTTACATCAGAACTCATAGTGATATAATTTGGTTGTATTTTTGACCTTTTCTGTGTCCAGGGGCTGAAGTCTCAATGCAGGATTAAAATGAACATTGTCAGGTGTCCTCCTGTGACTATGGTCCTCATCCGCAGACCAGACCTCCGATATCAACTGGGCTTCAGTGTACAGAATGGCATTGTGGGTATTAGGGTTATCAATGCGGCTGAGAAACAAAATTCTAATTTATCACTAAAACATGATCAAAATTCAAATTATATTTGAGTTCAGACCGATTGTGTTCTTGCTCTAAAAAACTGCTAGACGCAGTGCAACGAATACAGTTTAACAGAACACAGTTGTATCAAGACACAAATTATATTCAAATTTTCAAAACATTATTCAGTTAAGGGAAAAAACCTACAAGATATCCAGATTTTGACATGTATGTTTTTTCCTAAGTCCACAAGAGGAGACTTAGGCGGGGACTTTCCCAACCCTAAACATGAGTTGAACTGACACCCCTTTTGGAGTTGCTGCAACCCCCTTTTTGAGTAACCCGCCCTAATTTAGATTTTTTAGATTTTCAGCACGAGTGCTGTGTTTTTAAGATGTCATGTTAAAAAGAACTTCTTCCATTTAAAAACGCTTGAGTTTTTTGTTCCCAGATCTGTAGTCTGATGCGAGGGGGAATTGCAGAGAGAGGAGGGGTCCGCGTTGGTCATCGCATCATTGAGATCAACGGTCAGAGTGTTGTGGCCACACCTCATGAGAAGATCGTTCATATCCTGTCCAACGCTGTGGGAGAGGTAAAACTCACTTGATAGTATCAGGAAAAACACTTAATCGTATTAAAGCCTTTTATCTAACAACAAACAAATTACCCAAAGGTGCTTGTTTCTGTCAGACGCAAAGTGTATATTATAACGAGAGCTGATGCTGAATTCATATTTCCTCAGATTCATATGAAGACTATGCCAGCAGCCATGTACCGCCTGCTCACCGCCCAGGAACAACCTGTGTACATCTAAAACTCTGCAGGACCACCACATCACCTTCATACATGCTGATGATCCAGATGTATTATTTATTTAAATATGAATATAACGGTTTACATATATATTTAACTGGATGTATTTATTTTTCCATTAGTGCATAAACCAAACAATTCCACACGCATTTGACCTGCCTTAATCTCTATGGGTCTTTACTGATATCTGAAAGCCCATAACCAATCCACTGGCATCAGTTAAATGTGTTCATCCAAGTACCAAAGAAAACTGAATGGTAATCAATCATGTGCCCAACACACTACTGGACCTAATCTATCAAATGAGTTTAGAGATGAGAGATATTAAGCACAGTAATAATGTTTATAATGTCTGTATTTGAAAAGATCTGAGCTGTACGCTTGTCAACAATGAACTAAATAGAAGGAATCAAATAACAAGGATTTCCCCCCCACTTTTTTTTTTTACATTATGTGGAAAACGAATGAAACTATAAAGTTTGTAGTGTTGCTTTGTGGTTGCAAAGATGTTGCTAAGTAGTTAATTACTGGCCCAAGTGAAAAGAGTCCACCCCAGGACGCTATGATATTCTGGTACCTAGATATGGCTCAGATCCCTGGAGTCTATGACAGGGTGACCACTCCTTTCAAGGCACAATTTTCCAGGACATTTTATGTGCCCAACAAGTGTAACATTTAAGTAAAAATGCATACGTCCATTTAAAGCTTTTATTTTGGCGTTTCTGTGTGTTAGTGGTAATTTCACACCTCCAGATAAGGATTACGCTACATGGCCCATTGTGATTATTAATCCCATAAAGCTGTGATTGAACTAAATAAATATATATAACTAATAATGTAATATAATGCAACTCAAATGTTTTTGTGGTTAACACAACAGCAATGTTGGAATGGAAAAAATCGTATTTTGTATTCTATTAATACTTCAACTATTTCGTTGGAGGAGCAAAGCAGAGATGACATCAGATGAGCAGAGAAATTATGTGACAGTGATTCTTCCATAAAAATTAACTTACACCGATTATGCTAAAAAAGCCGACAAAATGTAGCATCATGTAAACACCTTAAAGTCGGCTTGAATTGGAAGTTGCGACCAACTTTACTTCCGCATTGTGACATATTTCCAAGAGAAACAGCTCATCCAACAAGGCTGCGTTCCACTTCACTTTTAACATCCACTCCTAACTCCCCAAAGCACTTCCCCCCTCGGTGGAATCCCCAGCGCCATTTTGGAAGTCCATTCCACTTCAGTAAGTGAGCGAGGGAAGACAGACCCTCAACCCCTCGATTTTGACCGAGGGAGCGAGCCTACTCTGATGTATGCTTCAGGCAGCTCCATATCCCACAATGCAACTCGATTGTGACGTGACAGCAGATTGCGCTTCATAAATCCCACCTCAACACAACTCCAATATATGATGGAAGAGAAGTTAGGTCAGTTAAGCAGTTTAGAAAAGTTATATTGAGATTTAACAGCATAATACTTGTAGCTACCTTACACTGTGTCTCACAGTTATAGCCTATGTGGTCATTGTTAACATTTTCGTTTGTGTAAATCTTCATTAATCCTTTCTAACAATTCATTCTAATGAAAAAAAAAATGAATTAAACATACGAGATTTATACATAAGCCTCTGAAATCAATCTCCGAAAACATTGTTTTCTCAGGTGCACAAATCACTATATAATAACAGAAACTGACATCAGCCTTCAACATGCTCCAAGTGATCAAGGGTTAAAGGTGCCATGAAATGTGTTCCAGTTAAACCCATTGAACGTCTTCCGCCAGTAGTGGACACTCGCGCAATGTAAGCAGTGACGTACATTAGAGTCCATGAGACGGAGTCAAGTTTGCGATGAAGTGGATAAAAACTTTAAATGGAACGCAGCCCAAGAAAATAATGTAGGGTGGGGATTTGAGTTTATCCGTTGATTGTTGAGTGGACTGTGAAAAGTTGCTGTTGCATAGCGAAATGGAGGCAGATCTAAATGTGAGTTTGCAGTGGACACACACACCTCTACCGCCGTGGTGCTCGAGTCAGAGCCAGATATCGGTGAAATTGAGCAGCGATCTACGATCAAACTGTCAACATAAAACGCACGAGTACATCGCGGTCTTTGCTTATGAAGAGGTTGCAGCCGTTGAAAATTTGTGAGTAAAAGATAACCATATTTTCAGACAACCATTCGTGAGGTGCATCCCAAGATAACTGCATTCAAAACTATAAATAAACTCCAGAGGCACCCAAAGCGTTGCATTCATTTGTGATCACCTCAGCAATTCAGGCATGAAATATCTCGAACACAACCACTCGCCGTTATTCCTCCTCATTCGAAATGTAAATTCAAGCCAGTGGACACGTAACAAAGGAAGTTTGGGTTAAGGAATGATAGTTTTGAAGGGGAACAGATAAAAATACACCTTGCCATCTTCACCAACATGCGATTGATGCTTGGTTCAACTGCAAGGTTGTGGTCTTTTTAAGAAAGGGGCGGGTTTAAGCAGAATAAATGATTGGAGAAGTCCTGCATACGTCATAGATGAATCGTTCAAAAAAACCTTCTATATGTTTTTTCATGCTTTATCATCCACCAGGCAAAAATGTCCAATCAAATATTCTTATTACAAACACATTTTTGCACCAGTTTAATAGCATATATGAGCAGTTGTATTAGTATGGCATGTACCACTAATGAAAGACAAGCAAAAAACATTATTAAAAGTGTGTTTTATTTATTCATTTTGAAATTTTAAAATACCTTAATTTCCCACAAGGCTGAGTTTTTGTAGTTGTTCGCCCGAAGTACTGATCATAGATACGTACCAATAGTGTGAACATTTCACATTGTGCATTTATAATGTGAATTATATTGTGAATACATTTAAATTCTTTACAATATAAAGATGTTACACACATTTAATAACATAAACCATTTTTTAAAATCAAAATCATAGTATAGTAATATATGCAGCAACTTAAAGTAGCTTATACCTGTTTGATCAATGGCATTAAGGCACTCAAGCAAATGTTTTTGAAAATCATATTTATACCACTTTTACTTTTGGTTTATGGCAAATTTCAGTGTGAAGAAAGTGTAACGTCAACTCCATCTAGTAGCTTTCACTAAAGACTGATACATGACATTGTGGGAAAATAAAATCAACTAAAGACATACAAATAGATCAAGACAACTACAAACATCCATGAAATATATACTGATGTTTCATCGAGAAACATGGCAGATATAAAAAGACACATAGACCTTCTTGACATGACATGCTTATATTGCAAGTAATGCATATGGCAAACAAAAAACTTGTTCGGTTTTGCATCTCGTTTGTCTGTGGCTCCAAGTGACACGTTGAAGAGAATCACCCTAAATTATATAACTGACCACTTTAATTTTCTTAAAATAATGACATGTGTAAGAAATACTCTTCTATAGATCCAATGCAATCAAGAGATTCAGCTCTGTTATGTTGTCACTGTGTTTAGAACATGAGTTTCTTTGGTATATTGGACATTACAGTTCAGTGTCGTTGTATTTCTGAGGATTGTAGTAGCCTCTGCGGGTTTGATCGGCCAACTGGCGTCGGTATTCTTCCTCGTCATCATCATCGGCACGGTTGTGGGAGCGGCTCTCTGAATATGGTGGTTTGGAGGAGGAGCTCAATGATTCAGAGTTTGAGCTGGAGCTGAAGGGAAGAGAATCATTACTGATGTAGGGTATCATTGAAGAAAACTGCCCATTGACATGTAATTGGGAATTGTAGAGATGTTGGAATGAGAGCTTCAAAACAACGCTTACCCGATTGGTTGTGGTCTGTTCTGATTTGGTTTTAGTTTGTTTGGAACTGCATAAATGTCTGGATGTTTCTGAGATATTTCCAGCTGTCAACCAATAAGACAAGAGGTTTGTCTGAATACAAGTTTCATAAATATAATAAACATATTAAAATGTAAATCATACATTTTCTGCTCTTCTAGTATATGCAATTTTGTTTTATAATAGTAATATTTATTAGGTAATCTCAAGAAACTGGCAAGTCATTATTAGGTCAGACACTTTTTTATTTAAAAATGCTATAGTAATGGTATTAGTCCACTATCATATTTCTTATTTTATTCCACTAGATGTCAGCAAGTACAAGAACAATTATTTTTTTCTCCATCACCTTCAGTGATAAAATGCGATCTGAAATGTAGGGGACACTAACGCATTTTAGCCCTCACAGATGTGCAGTCCATAGACATTCAGTCTAATTTTCAGTTCATGCACCACCCCAAATGTTTCATCAAGTATCTTGGCCTCTGAGTGGACTAGAAACTTAATCTAGGTGTCAGTGGAAAGAGAGATCCTCCCCTTTGAGATGACGTATAACAACGTATCATCAATAGTCGTTAACATACATTTACGATCATTTATTTAGCATGCTTATCCTGCAGGACTGCATATTTTGTTCTTGACATCTAAGATATAACAATGGATTATTCACACAAGCAAGCTCACAGACAAGTAAAAAATGGCACATTTTTGTATTTAAATTTTTTGAAAACTGCATAGTTAAGAGCAAAAATAAAGCTTTTAGATATTTGGGGCTTACAGCAGCAGTGATCGGCACATAAGAGACGTTTGTGTTTGATGTCTTACAGATATGATATTTCATTTTGTGATTCTTTTGAAAATCTTAAAAAATATCACTAGTTCAACAAAAAAAACATTCACATTCCTGAGAATTAGAGCTTTCATCTGATATAGGACTCCATTTAAGTGCTATTTAAAACACTTTTATATTCATATTCATATTTCTACCACATGACCTCTAGGTGGTGCTGATATGCGATGCGAAGGTATTCAGGACTTTTTTATTATTTTAAGTAACATAAAAGCAGACGTGATGGTTATCCATCATGGTTATGGTTATGTTCAGATTCTAAGCTTTCAAACGATACCACGTATGCCTGACTCGGAGACGTGAACATTTTAAGCGTAACTTTGTATCGGGACATAGCGTACCCTTATGACCTGCCAGCTGGTCAGCAGAGTTGAAGTTAAGAAATGCATAATGTATCATGAACTAACAATGAACAATATTTTGTTACAGGATTTAATTTTGGTCAATATTAATAATAATATTATATAATGCTTGGGTAATTAGTATGTGAAAACGTGTATATGCAAGTTTATGAGACACAAACCCGTGCTTGTTCAGCCTCCTGCAGCTCCAGCATCCTTTTGGCTCTGGCCAAGTTGTCCATTTTCTCAAAGGCCTTCACCTTCCCCATGAATGAGAAGTTGGAAGGGTCGTCAGAGGTCGAGTCATTGGCAGGGCCTGACCGCGTGTTAAAGCTGGGCTTCTGAGCTACAGGCGGTGGAAGTGGTTTATTACTGACGGGCACATCGCTGCTCACTGTACTGCTGGATCGCGAGTCAAAGCTTCTGGAGTCAGCGGCACGTGATGTTGACCTGACCTAGAGTAACAGGAAGTGATTGAAGTTGCTCACACATTTACATACCCCATATTTCTAAAAAATGTTTTTAAGAAATCATAAAAATGCTTTTTTTTGTACTACTATAAGGCATAAGATAAGATATCAATGACTTCAATTCACTTAAAATAGAATGTTCTGTAAATTAAAATACATATTATTTTATTGGGCAATTGCATGCCATATTCTTTATCAAGCCTACACATCCAAAACAAGCTAAGAACTATTTTATACATCAGTTAATCAAAACAGCACCTATAATAATGGTGAAATTGTTCCTGTTATTAATTTTACAGCAAAAGCAAGCAACAGACATGTCTGTGTATGTGGTTATAAAGCTCATTTGCTGCGGTTGCAAAAATAATAATACGTTATAAACACATTTATAAATTATACAAATTTGACAACCTATGCATTGATGTAATTGACACTTTTCTTGATTAGTTAAATGTGTTTAAATGCTAAACATTATACAGATTCTGCAAGAGCTATGTAACATTATGAGAACAACTGTAGTTTGTGTGTTTGTTATGGGGGTCAAAGAATATTTCAGGAAGAGATAGAGGGGCTTACCTTAGGGGGTTCTGGGACAAATGAGGGAGGTGGGCTCTGGTCCCGCAGCACCTCTCTGCTTCCAGATTTCTTTATACGTGCATGAGGAACAGGCATGGCTCTCTGGGTGGGTGTAAAAAAGTCATAATGTAACAAGACATCTGGGTCATTGACATAATGCTCAAATCTGTTTATTAATTAAACAACAAAACATTCAAAATGCAATTCATACAGAGGGTGTTTTTTTTGTGGGTCTTCAAAGTCAAAAGTCAAAAATGGATTAACAGTTTTGAGTTTGTAATATAGAATTAAAAAGCCATTAAAATGCTGAAAATAAACTTCATAATACCTTATATTTAAAAATCTAGAAATACACTTATTTGTTTACTTATTTATTCAGCAAATGCACACTTATTTGCCATTTCTGCATTGCTTTGTCCAAGTCAAACACTTTTGTATTTTTATTACAGTATGTGCTCTATTAATGTTCAACCTGAATGTGTGTTAAAAAAGCAGTTTCATAAGAGACCTGCAGGGGGAAGTGTGTAAAGCTTAATCCATGATTGCACATGGCAGTGACTGTATTTGAATCCAACTTCTCACTGAGCTCTCATCACGGCACAGAATTTTTTTTTTCCCAGGAAGTGTTGGTGAAATGATCAGTAAATCGGGCAAATAATGTGCTGATAATCTGCCAAATCATAAAATAACACCGAGGACGTGTCTTTAGGGATGAGACAGGAAATGAAGTGTACACAAATACACTTACCTCCTCACTAACAGGCTCAGATGATCGACTGATTGCTGAAATTGGCTGTGGTTCATCAGTGGACTCGTCAAGCTCGTTATCTGTGTAAGCTCCGCCCTCATCGGCCGTGTCCTCATAATCGCTGGTCAGACGGCTGTCCATGCTCAGGTAGTCTTGGCTCATAGCAGACAGGTATGACATACGGTCATCGTGGATATCTGGATCCTCCTCTGATCTATCAAGCTAAAAAAATACATAATATGCAAATTATTTAACTTTAGGGGGTCTGATAAAGTGTCATTTTACATACAATAGGACTGGGTAAAAATAGCGACTTTCAGATGCATTGTGATCTCTTCATTAGAAGATCTTGAAACACAAGTTCGATCTTTTGCTCTATGCTCAACCCTCTACTACAATGCGAGTAAATAATTTGCATATATGACCAAATTCTGCATTTTGCTACAAAAATGTTTGTGATTGGCCACTGGCAGGTAAACGTGCAGATTTCATTAATGGAGAATGGAGAAGTTCATCATGAGATCCTTTCACTTTTGAGAGTAAAAGTTTAGGTTTTTGTTCTGTGTTATGTGTGTGTATATATATATATATAAAAGTAAATCAACAGATACAGAAATACTCAAACTAGCCCATCTGGCATTAACAATCATGCCACGGTCCAAATCACTGAGATTAATTATTTTCCCCATTCTGATGGTTGATGTGAACATTAACCAAAGCTCCTGACCCGTATCTGCATGATTTTATGAACTGCACCTCTGCCACACGAATGTTATTGACGAGGGGGACCTACACAATATTAGGCAGGTGGTTTTAATGTTATGGCTGATTGTGTGTGTATATATATATACACATATATACATATACACACACGATCAGCCTTTTCTCCCCAATTTGGAATGCACGATTCCCAATGCTCTCCAAGTCCTCATGGTGGCATAGCGACTCCACGCATCTTATCACATGGCTTGTTGCATGTTATCGCGGAGACGTCGCACATGTGGAGGCCCACGCTATTCTCCACGGCATCCACGCACAACCCACCACGTGCCCCACCGAGAGTGAGAACCACACATTATAGCGACCACGAGGAGGTTACCCCATGTGACTCTACACTCCCTAGCAACTGGGCCAATTTGGTTGCTCAGGAGACCTGGCTGGAATCACTCAGCACGCCCTGGATTCGAACTCGTGACTCCAGGGGTGGTAGTCAGTGTCAATACTCGCTGAGCTACCCAGGCCCCCCAAGACATCTTATTCACCAAAATAATGAAAAACTAATCATTTTTATAATGTACCTAGTTAAAAGGTCCCCTGTATAGTTATCAGCATTAAATGAGAGATGATTTCTTTCATATGTAAGCAAAATGGACATTATAACTGAAATATAGCAAATATGACTCAATTTTGAATCGGAATCGAATCGGGAAATCAGTATCAATACCCAGCCCTAATTACAACACATTTCAAATTCTGCTTATGTTTCAGGGGCCGGTTGCACCAGCCATACATACTAGATATAACGTAAATGGGCACCAAGTTACAATTTACACACTACTAAATATTTGAGCGCTGAACCATTACACTTGGCTGAAACGCAAACCCTGCATATAAACTAAATGATTACGGAAGCCTCCAACAAGGAGTAATGGTTGGAATGAAAATTCAAACTGATTAAATTACATCAACATCTAACGTTTTGTGTGACAGAGTTAACATAGTTAAGACGTATATGATAATGCATACATTTACATTCTTTTACATTTCCTAGAGAACATTATGTAAAAACTGTCTTCTTAGCGGACACCGATCTCAAGGCTGAACCTTCCTGTGAACGTCATCTGGTGTCACTCATATGCCAAGTTTAAACAGAATTAATTTTTGCATATCGTATTTCAATGGAAATGTAATTAATTACCATTGCCCGTTTTGTGAGACAAAAATAAAATAAAAGGATTGAACATCAACTATAAAAAGATATCATTAGCCACTTTTCCACCATTGAGCCAGTGCGAGCCAGGGCTATCAACTTGGTCAGTCGGGGCCTATAGCCTCGGATCTGAAAATAGATATGGATTCCCACCATCGGGGGGAATAATAGCCCCTTAGCACTGCCCTAAAACCTGTCCTTGATACCCAACCCTGGTGCCAACATCAAACACACTGCTCACTTTACAAGCAAGAGTTATCAGAGGTATCAGACTCCGGAGACTAGTTAGTCCCCTGAAATGAACATGGATTTGTACTGTGCCCACAATGTTTGTAATTTAATCAAACCTGTGCAATTGTGCACTGCATACAAAACCTGGCAAGTTCGGGGACAATATACTTCTTCACACTTTCATTGCGACAAACGCCGCTGATCTGACGTTGCACATTTTTATCAGCCCAATTATTAGAAGAGCTCTGATTTCATCTACTGACCATTACTGATGATTCTACAATCTCCATTGGTCTGTTGAGGTAAGCTTGTAACTAGGAAATAAATATCTTGGTGCTGACTCTCTTACCTCACTCAGCTAAACTCCACCTTTGCCAATGACCCAGCCTAAATCCCCAGTTTGCATTCTTTGGCCCAATAGTAATTGGCAGGCCAGGGCGCTTGGACATTGGGCCCGATGAAGCCCTGAGGAGGCATGATGATCCCCTTAAAGTGACAGTGGGAACACAACTGGCCCTGGCACAGACTAGAATGTCCTCTTTTTGCCCAATAGTGGAAATGCATGACTTTTCAAATTCCCTGTTCCCTAAAAATTTAAAGGCTGCTCATTGGATCAATTAGGGTAAACGTCATTTTATGTGACTATGCATTACATTCCGCAGAGCTTAAGATCTTCAAGCCAAGTCTTGCCTTAAGAACTGGGGGTGCAACCAAATTAAGCATTGACCTAGTTGCAAACTAAGCCCTTAGTTTGAACTTTACATCCATTACACAGCTTGTGTAACCCAACTCAGATATACAGACTTACTTTGCCTTCACAGACCCAGACGGCTTTGTCTTGCTGTTCTCGTATGATGTCTTTCAAACTTCCAAACCAGGCGTCATTGGCAGAGTTCAGATCAATGGTAGCTGGACAAGGAAAAATGTAGGCAAACAATGTTCAGAACCTGTAAAGTTAATTTTAAAAAGTGGTGCTTGCCCGTGAAAAACTCAGCCATGATTGGTAAGCAGTTTCTAAAGTGTTCTTTGGGTGCATCTCATCTCACTCCCTAGCTCCCCATTTCATAAATCAGTATCTTGTGAACACAAATTCGGGCACTGGCATGGGTGTTCATCCACTGAACACTGAACTTACGACTCGATTACCGGCGACACAATTGTGAGGTTGCGCATCTGGTATTAATCAAAAACGTTGCTGTTTAAATGACACTCGTGCATTTCCGTGGTAGATACTAAAACGAACAGCATTATTATGAAAGCTACATGGCATAATTGAAGACATAAAAATATAAAAGGAGTGTATTTTTTTCTTCTATGTTTTAAATATATCTACAATAACATTTAAAACATTGCTTCCCTTTCATGAACATTATGGATGAAAGAGATTTCAAGCAATATCTCTTTTAAAGAGAAAATATGGCTTTGACTTCATAATTTTACACTTGTGCTCATCCTTTAACAGATTGAGAGACTTCAGGAGAAATGACAACTTTTCCAATCAGGGAACAAAGAGAGCAATAAAGTTCCTTGGTTTTTATGGTGCATTCTGGTCATTTGTAGTGCACTGAAACGATTTGGCAAATGGGACAGCCCTTGATATGGCTGACTCCCTGGTCAGTGTCCGGACTACTGAACTAGAGAACTGATTGAGACTCAACCTTAGTATTTTTTGTGTGTGTGTTTTTTTTTTTGCATGTTGCTATGTGGTTGCTAAGTTGTTCTGGTCTCTAGATACAGCTATTGGCTGGCAAATGAAAACCATATGTCTGGTTGCTTGAAAAAGTTATAGCACACATCCCCTCAACAAGCCACTTTTTTGAGGTATCATTCATGTCCGTAACACAAACGGTGCAGGTTAATTTACATGCCAGAGTGTAATACTTATTTTTAAGGGTTTGTTAAACTCCTATTAGGGATAGAAGTACTAATACTAGAGTAATGCTTGTCTTAGCAAGCACTAATAACAGCTCAGACATTTCTTGTCCCTAAATCATCTCAGATGGCCCTTCTTGTATACTTGGTGCTGATCAAATTGATCGTACAGTAGATGTACACATTAAGTGGCGAATCTGACTAACCAGTGAACAAGTGTGTGCAGTTTTTCCGTAGTTTAACTGCTTGCTCGTAAAGCTTTCGTGCACTGCGGGTGGATCCAGAAACCAGGCGGTTTCTCATGGTCTTCACTCCCTGCTTGCTGTCTGGATTGAGGAAGATGACGATGGGATACCACTGAGTGTAATTAAGGGTGTCAACAGCTTTGGGCGTGACATCCAGCAGAGCGTGTTTATCCTGAAAAAAATCCAAAATAGAAGATTGTTTCTCTGATATTAATACATTTTTGTTGCATATAGAACCTCACAAATTAAAAGTGAGGAGTGTTTACCTGTTCAATGATCTGGCGAATAGTGTTCAGTCTGACCACACCGGATGACATCTCTGAGCCTGCATCTTTGGGTTCGGTCTCTGTCAAAACACAAAGACAAAGAGATCAAGTCATAAACAATGAATATAAATACACCTCATGAGGTCTGTCATATTGGTTGTGAATGGCTTACTTGCAATGACAAACTCATCTGGAAGATCGTTGGCCAGTTTTTCATCGGCTGCATCTGAAATCGGGCCAAATAATACGACGGGTCGTCTAAACCCAGCTGGTGAAGGAAAGACACAGTTTAAAAGGTGTATTACATCAAATCTGTTGAGTGCCTCACTAAAATGACAAAAAATAATATATATCAGTGAGGGCAAAATAGATTTTGCAAATAGAAAATATTAGAATAGAAGAACAGGGAGCCCTGCAACAGATGTCATGGCCCCCACAAAGCCCCCCCACTGATCATCGAGTCAATCTGAGATTACATGAAGAGACAGAACAGTTGAGACAGCCTAAATAGATAGAAGAGCAAGAAGATTGGAACATCCTATCTGTGTCCAGGTGTACATAGGAGAATTGGGGCTGTTTTAAAGGCAAAGGTGGTCACACTAAATATTGATTTAGCTTTTTTATGTTTACTGGACTTTGTATGACATTAAGTGAAATGTTTTTTTTATGTCATTATTTTGAAGACATCCTCACTGTGCAACATTTTTCACAAGTGCCTAAAATATTTGCACAGTACTGTGTATATAGATTATTATATAACATTTACTTTACTTTGAATATTTTAATAGCATTGTAAATGTATTACTTATTTATTTAGAAAAAACAAAACAAAACAAAAAACAGTTTATTTTAGTAAATCTATATATATATATTAAAAAAAATGAATTAATTACACTATATGTCGATTAATTAATTGAAATAGTCACAATAAATCTCATCAATATATCACAGGAAAGGCCCCCAAATGAAAATAACTTTGTTGGTGAAAAGAAGGGGGTGCGTTGACCAGGAAAATAGAAAATGGCACTCTATGTCAAAAAGGTTGCAACCGCTGGATTAGACAATACAATATATATACACAGTTTATTTCCATATTATTGAACATAAGCCTATCATTGGCCTATAGTCCACAGCAATCCATTCTGCACATGCATTTTTCTATTCAAATTTAAATATCACACTAAAATATTAAATACACATGTAATAATTGTAAAATTAGGAAGAAATATACTTTCACCAAAACAACTAAAATATTGACATTTATTTCTGAATAAACTAAATGCATAAGTGCCTCAATTAAAACATTACAATTATCAACAAAAGAGCTCCAGTTTATTTGAGTAAAACACTGTTACAATGCCAGGCAGAATATTATGGATCTTACTTTATGTAACTTTAAGGTGACATAGTTTTCAAAGTCTTTTGAATACACAGGAGAGGAATGATCTACCGATGCATATCAAGTGCATAACAAATATGTTTCAGTCCGAAAGTTAAATACTTTTTTTTTTTTTTTTAGATAAATTGTGTTATTGATGAATTGTATGTTAAAATAATGTGTGTATAATTGTGATATTTTATTGTATTTAAATTTAAGAAAGTTAATTTATGATACGTGTGGACATATTATGTAAAGGTTAGGACTATCAATGCCAGAGTACCTGTTGCCAGGAATGTCATCTGTAATTTAATATCAAGGACCAGAATGAAAATAAGTTTTTAACTTGATTGTGTTATCCTTGACAAATGAGTTGTGATTTGTTTCACTTTTTATTGTAAAAACCAACAAAAAACACACCAAATACATAAAAAAAAGGTCAAAAAAGTAAACCCTGCCACTACAATATAATGTTTATATGTAATAATTGAATAATGCATGTATAAACAAATACTGTATAGACACAGGCAAAAGTTGTTTTTTTTTATATACAGAAATTGAATGATGCTGTACCTTCTCGTAGCACCACTCTCTCATAAGCAGGGAAGCGTGTAGTGACGGGTGTAGCACTGAGATCCTCTCTGCTCTTACGAAGATCTTTTTTCTTGGCTGCCCTTTGACCTCTCAGCCTCCAGAAGTCTCCTCTATCATTGCCAGCACCTTTTTGTGCATTCTGGACATTTGCCATCTGCTCAGCCCTGATAGTAAATAGAATAAAAGTATCATAAGTAGAATCATAAGTATATAGAAACATCCTAAAAATCTGTAAAAACGTTGCATCATAAATCAACACACACACTCAATCTCTCTGGAGTCTCACCTGCTCTTGCTGGGTATGACGCCCTTCTCCAGCAGATTGTTGTCATTGTCTGTGCGGATTGCGAGCCAGTTACCAAGCTTTCCGTCATACAGGGTGTCCACCACTTTAAAGATCTCTCCTCTGGAGAAGGTCAGGCTCTGAGGAAGCTCCTTCTCATATTCAAAATGAGTTCTGATGAAGAAGTTATCTCCTCGCCCAGACGCCAGGATGTCTTTATAAACTAAAATCAAAACAGTGATATTTTTCATATTGTGCCTTCACTGTACTTTGATCAGACATTCTTAATATAAAATGTATAGATGTGTACATTACAAATGATAAACTCAGGCTACAGAGAGGTGTCTTTAAGTACCATCAGGTTTGCTTTGAGCCAAGATAGTCACAGCTTCTCCTTTGGGAATCTCCAGTAAATACAGAACTGCATCTTCTCTGACCATTCCTCTGAAATCCATATTATTCACCTGCACAGTAAAAAACTTGTGTAGGCGAAGCTTTGCATTACCATTTCAGAATATTTACGATTTTGTGTGCGCGCAATTATTTCCAGTTTGTTCATGAACAGATTTCGTGTTTATAAAAAAAAAGTTGGCCTATAAATACCTATAGTACATATATATATATATATATATATATATATATATATATATAAATAATGCATACAAATGAACCTCGGATCGTAATATGAGATCAATTTGCAAACATGCTAAGGTGATAAATATGCATGCAAATTTCACCTATTCAATATATAATGACGCATCGAAAATTATTTGAGGGCAATTGACAATTAAGCTGATAAGTGGGTGGCGCTATTATGATCTATTATGATTCAAGAGCTATAAAGAAGCCACAGATTGCCTGGAGCTCACTGGGTAGTTGGGGCGGCCATTGATTTGCCATTATATTTGACAAATTTGTGAAAAACAGCATTGCTTCATACACGCCCGGTGAGAACATAACAGTTGATGAACAACTGTTCCCTACCAAAGCGCACTGTTGTTAACACAGTACATAGCCAATAAACCAGACAAATTTGGCATAAAATTCTGTGTGGCCGCTGACGTTGAAACAAAATACATGCTGAACACATCCCTATCTAGGGAAAGACTCCAGTAGGCCGGTTATCGGACCATGTTGTCATGCTGACATAAATGCAAGACTGCATATTTCTTCAAGCATGGAGCACTTAAAGAGCGATGTTGCACCTTCACGATCTGGTCTCCGGTGCTGAGTCCTTCAATCTCTGCAGGGCTGTCCTCCTGAACGCCTGCGATAAAAATTCCCACGTCATTTCCTCCAGCTAGACGTAGACCAACGCTTTCCCCTTTCTGAAAGCGGACCATCGCAGTGTTAGGGCTGTGGGAGAACATTGTCATAACAATCAGTTTTTTCTTTCCAAATCAACAGAATGCTTTTACTAACTTGCTGCCAATAGAATCAAACAGGGATTTTAACAGATGGTTAAGTGAGAACAAAGCTTTCATTCTGAAATACAACAGCTTTTAAGTTCAGTCTAATAGAAGATTCAGTACAAACCCATATATTTGCTGGTCCTCCTGACTGGGCCGCAGTGGGACCTTTGGCAGAGGTTTGACTTTTATTGGAACACTTGCTTTTGGAGCCACATTTACCACTGGAACTGTTGTAAAAACAAAGTACACTCTCTAAAAATCTGTTCTAAATTTTGTCAAGCAAAAAAGGTTCTGCTTGGCATGTAAATCATGATTGCATTAAATGATTCATGCATGACATAATTCAGTTCAGCATGGATTATTATGGATAGGTACCTGGTGACTCACTGCGAGGCTCCTCCTTCTCTATGGGTGGAGGTGGCTGCTCCACAGGAGCTGCTCGGAATGGAGTCGGCATCGCTCCCATTTTAGCCAGTCTGTTAGGAGGCTCATCTCTACCAACAAAATGTTGACAAGTAGTTAGCCTAACTCTTGAACACAATTTGTTTGTTGATATGATTTTTGACTAGCACTACATACTTAACTGCATTTTTCAGTAGCTTTACAGTAGCATAGCTGTTTAAAAAAGTAATAATCGCTGATCACAACTTAACTCTTGTAGGATGTCAGTGTGAGTATTACCTGTTTTTGTCTTGTAGTCTCTCATTAGAAGAGTGTGAGGAGAGGTCTGAATGATGACTGCGTCGCTCATCCTGAGGAGAATATGAGCGATATGACTCAATCTCTGAGATATCTGCAACACACATTATATGTCATATTACATGTTAGTTCTGGTATTTGAGTTTGATTGGACAAGTGGTATTCCAAGAGTGCTGATATTTAGTATAACAGCACTGGGATGCTTCATAACTTGTTTCACTCCACCTGTCTGTGTTCGCTGTTTTACAAATAGCGGTGGGGATTTAGAATCATCCCAGTGACTGAGTCTTTTAAATCACTAAATAAATTTGTTCAGATTCATTCACTGATTCGTTCAGTGGCCATTTCTGCAGATTACATCTAGGTGGTGGCAAAAGAGTCTTTTTGCTATGAGGGAGTGTCAGTGAATCATTGACTCAAATGATTTGAATCATTCACTACTCAAATATTTTAAGTCAATGATAATGATTCATTTACTTAAAAGTTTGGTAAATAATTACAAAATAGATTATGGTAATAATGTCCTTATCCCTGAAATACTCTTTCTTTGCATAAAGCTACAAAGTCTCGAAGAGCTTAGATATTCATCTGTCCACAGTAAGACAAATTGTCCATAAATGGAGACGATTAATTACTGTGGCTACTCTCTCTCTCTAGAAGTGGCCGTCCGGCTAAGATGACTCAAAGGGCACACAGCAGAATGCTCAATGGAGGTAAAAAAACCATTAGAGTTACAGCTAAAGAAAGCTTCAAGGAATCATTGGAACTGTTTAACATCACTGTTTATGAGTCTACTATACGGATAACATTAAATAGGCATCACAAAGAAAGCCACTGCTTTCCAGCAAAATACTTCTGCAGCCTGAAGTTTGCCAAAGACCACCTTGACACTCCACAATGCTATTGGGAAAATGTTTTGTGGACTGATGAAACTATGGTTGAATTGTTTGGGAATTCAGCAGCACTACGTATGGCCGACTTCGAGTATTGTGGGTTTATAAGTGCAATTGCAAGGTCAGCTCAAGGTACTTTTTTAGCAAGGTTGAGCTCATTTGCTGAAAAAACATCATGCAACAATGTAAAAACAGGTCTCTAGCGTGCAAGCAAATGTGAGTGAAAATTACTGCATGTGAATGTGGAATTATTTGGCCACACCGGATGTCTGACAATGGTCATCAAAGCTTTTGAACTTACACTATCAGAATCAAAACTCCATGTGCATCTAACCTTAAATACGAAAAAGATACTTGTGTGATGCACGTTGCATGAGTAGATGCATTTTTTTTTTACCACACAAGATTAGGGTTATTTCATTGCATATTTATCTGACCTTTATGACACAACCATTTTTGGCGTTTCTACGCTTGAGGCACACAAAAATAATTTTTGCCAGTGAGAAATACATGAACTGGGTTTGAATGTTATTTTAGAAATTAAAAGAATGGTAAATCTCAGAAGTTTATTTGCGTACCCCCCAATTTCAACTCACGTACCCCCAGGGGTCCTCGTACCCCAGTTTGGGAAACACTGTCCTACAGGACAATGTCAGGGTGGCTGTGCACCAGCTGAAGCTAAGCAGAAGTTGGGTGATACAGTAGGACAGTGACCCTAAACATCAAAGTAAATCCATCTTTTAGAGTAGCCTGGTCAAAGCCCAGACCTTAACCCAAAAGAGATGCTGTGGATTAATGCAGAAATTTTAAAGGGTTCACATCCTTTTTCTTGCCCCCTTTATTTTTTCCTCAAACAAATTATAGTAGCAAGTCTAAAAGCTGTGCATCATAAACAGTGACTTTTGAATTCCTTTTTTTACATTGTCAAATGACTACACAAGACTATTTTGTTCGGGTCTGGAGATCCACTCACCATCCATTTCTGAGTCGCTGTCAACCATTGGTGGGACTCTGATGAGCACCTGAGTGCGATCCCTCTTTACCACCAGTTGCAGCTTTCCACGAGACTTTTCGATCAACTTTCCTGCATCACCCAGAGATAGATTCTCTGTGACTGTACCGTTAATCTGAGACATAAAAGAGAGGGAATGGATGAATGGACAAATTGGATGGAACATCTAAAAGGTTTGAGATTCTCAAACTTTGAAAAACTACTTGAAATGTCATTAGAATTCTGTATTTTCGAGTAAACAAGGATATTCTACAACAAGACAAAATGTAGGATGGGACTTGATTGTATACATTAGGAATTGATTGGATGATGAAAAGTGGTTACTAAATGAAAGATTTTTGGAGGGTAGGGGATGAACAATTAAGACGAAGATGAACATATTGTCATCTGAAAAGGAAAGTCGCTTTATTGGCAATGCAAGCTATTGTGCCATTTTGACAATTACTTTTTATTTGGAATAACGAGCATTGATGAATAATTAATAAAGACCAGAAATGTTGATTAAAAAGCCATAGTTTATTTAATATGGATTTAAAAACATTTGAGCCCTTTCAGAGACATACTTTTAGAATAATGTCGCCTTCCTGTAGTTTGCCATCTCTGGATGCCAGGCCTGTACTCGTCATTTCTTTGATGAACAACTGACTGCCAAGACGAAGGCCATATTCTGGATAAATATGAGAAAAGAGAATGCTAGATGTTGGCTGCAGGTTGACACAGGACCATTAACTTCATTTGAGCATTTTAAACAAACAAGCAAATGAAAAATGAAGTATTAGATGTCATGTTCAAAAAATAAACTATATGAATGTGATGAATGCGGTATATCTCTACCATCATTGGGTCGGTTCTTCAGAAGAGTAACGTTGAGGGGCTTTTCCAAAGGTTCATGGTGTTGCGGTGAGGGAGGTGAGGGCGAACGGTCCAACCGGTCCCGACTGTTACCCCTCTTCATTGCTTCGTCCTGGCGAGAATCGTACTTCCTGCGGTCATGGTCACTGGCTAAATTCTCTCTGCTGTATTTCTTTTTTGGTTCAGGCCTATACTGCGTATCTGGACTGTGCGATCTGTCCAACGTATGATCGCTTCGGTATCGCCTGTCTGGACTCCGATCTACGTCCAGATTGTGTTCGCTACGATAGCGCCTATCCGGGCTGTAGTTGTGATCCAGCTTCCGATCACTTCGGTAACGTCGTTCTGGACTGCTGGGGTTATCCAGTGTGTGGTCCCTACGATAACGCCGATCGGGGCTAAGTTCGCGGTCCAGTATTCGCCCGCGGCTGCCATCTCGTCGGTATTGTCTATCGGGGCTCACGCCACGCTCCATGCTCCTTCCACGACTGCGTTCGTAGTCACGATCGTGTTCGTCTGCATAGCCGCCTCGCTCCCGTTCTAGACTGGCATCGTGATCAGGGTAGCTGCGTCCACTGTAAATGCTGCGCCGATCCTGCTCATAGTCGTCATTGTAGTCACCGCTGAAGACGCGGTCCTCTGGAGATGGGGCACGTTTAATCATGCTGACAGGGATCTTCCTAGCTCGCTTTATTGTCTGGAGAAGGGGGCACAAAAATGTATTACAATTCAATACTTCGATCTGGATTTCAAATGGCAATACAACCTAAATTTGAGCTAAAAAATGTTGTTCTAGCATCAAGTTCTCATTGTAAAACAGACAGTTCTGATCCTGGTTGTTGGTTGGTCGAAACAGTGTTCTAGCTTTGACGTGAAAAAACTTTTCACCTAGCTACTGTGTATATAAATGTGCAGCACCAAGAGAGGCCAACTGTTAACCTAAGTTTAAATGTCATTGACTATATCTACTAGTGGAAGGAGGGTACTTAATTTTGAAATAAAGAACTGTATATAAATGATTAAGTAATAAAATGTGAAATACAATTAATAAATGCTAATTTATATGATGGAGAATTCAAAGCATTACACTCACAATTTTTGCTACTTTGCCACACTTGCGGAGAGTCTGCACTGCAAAGGGGTGTGGGACGCCATCCATGAGCACAGCATTCACCTGAATTACTCTGTCATTTTCACTGCATAACATGAAACATAATTAGACAAATGTTTGTTTACAATTAAAATCCTTAGAAACGATATTTCCAATTTCCTTGGGTGTGGATATGCTTAATAATTGCATTACTTACAACAACAAGCCATCTGCAGGACCCCCTTGCAGCACATCGGAAACGACGATTGACATTTCTCCACTTTCTTCGTTTGGGTTGTCCCGTCCTCCAGACACAGCGATGCCAAACCCCATTTTGGAGTCCTAGATAAAGGCACATTTGCATGTTGTGTTTTTTCAGAGCATTAACACGGTTCAGTCATGACATTCACCTGAAAATTTGTAGCATGTTAATGTGGGTAGCATGTCTGCGTATGTTCTAGCAGTAGCAAGTCACCATACTTGCTCTGCTGCAAGTAATTATTTGTCAGTATAAGGGCTTTTCCAAGAAGGCATGAATGTACACTGCCATTCAAAAGTTTAGGGTCACTTACTCATTCTTAATTAAAAAAAAAATTCTTCTTCACATTTTAGAATAATAGTAAAGTCATCACAATGATGGAATAATAGAAATGGAAATATGGGAATTAAGTTGTGACTAAAAAAATCCAAAATAAATCAAAACTACGTTATATTTTAGCATCTTCCAAGAGGCCACACTTTGCCTAGAGTTTGCAGAAATGTGCTCTTGACATTTTCTCAACCAACTTCTTGAGGCATCACCCTGGGATGCTTTTTAAACAGTATAGGAGTTCCCATCTATATGTTGGGCACTTAGTGGCTGCTTTTCTTAATTATTTGGTCTAAAAGGCGGGTGCACACTGTACGATTTATAATAGTCCTTTACGGTTGTTGCTTGTCAGACTGTACGATAGACATCGCCAATCGCCATGGCACACCGTGCGACGTAATGCCAGACTGCATGATATACATCCTAGCTGCCTATGGTCCCAATCGTCCCGATCAGTGAACATGACTCAAGTTATGGGAGTGTTGCGGAATAGAAGCGAAACAACGAAATTTGCCCACCACGGAGAAGCATTTTTTTTTCTCTCCCCTTACTGAGTCTTTCAATTTTGTATAACAAGTCACTGGTCCTACTCACAATATAGGTACTACATTAGATCTGGTGTTATCATATGGTCTTTCTGTGTCCAACTTCGAGGTCTTAGATTCAATAATGTTTGAATCTGTCTCTACTTGTCCTCTGCCTTCTTTTTCTCAACACTTACGTCACTCCAGGTCCATTCACTCATCTACAGCCAATCTGTTTTCAGAATTTTATCTAACGCATTTCACAGATGATGTCATAGCTGGACTCGACACTGAATCATTGGTTGAAGATTTTAATAAATCTTGTACTTTTGCACTTGATAATGTCGCTCCACTCAAGCCAAGGAGAGTTAAGGGTATTTCACAGCCTTGCTTAAATGACTTCACCCGCGCTCTCAGACAAGAGTGCAGAAGAGCAGAGCGAAAGTGCAAAAGAGACAAGCTTCAGGTCTCTAATGACATCTTTTTGTTTAACAAACTATCAGAGAGTTGTAAAGGAAGCTAAATCCAAGTTTTTCTCTACAGTAATCTCTGATAACATAAATCAACCAAACATTTTGTTCAAAACAATTGAATCTGTTTGGAACCCAACTAAAAATGCTTAACTGGATGCCACCCAAGAGAGCTGTGAAACATTTTTAAACTTCTTTACTCATAAAATTGAGCAGATTAAAAGGTGTGATTTTAACTTCACAATTTGATCAACCACTAATTCCCTCCCCGTCCAGCTCCCTGACTCACTTTGAACCAGTTACATCAGAACAGCTGATGTAGTCTCTATGAAGTGTTCCAGTTACAAGCAGGATAATCTATCTCTACGCCTTCTTAAAGAAGTTTTTATGACTATCAGTTCCAGTGTGACAGCTATAATTAACAGCTCATTAGGAAGTGGAGTTGTTCCAAGGAGTTTTAAACATGCAATTCTACATCCTTTGTTAAAACCTTTTTATAGTATTGTGGAGTATTGTGGAGTATCCATAGTATTCTCCACAATTGTCTAGAATGTATGGTTGGCATCCAGTGGATGGCCATCCAGTGGTTTTCCTCCTATTTAAAAGAAAGGACATTTTCTGTGAATTTAGGTCATTTTTTTTCTACCTCGGCTCTATACCAGTGTGGTGTCCCTCAAGGGTCAATCTTAGGACCGTTGTTATTTTCACTGTATATGGTTCCTCTGAGCTCTATTTTCAATAAGTACAGCATATCTTATCACTGTTATGCTGATGACTGCCAATTTTATTTCCCAGTGAGTGCAGACAAGAATTGTTAATCTGAGAGTGCACTAAAATGCTTCAAAGAGATATAAAATTGGCTGGCAAACAATTATTACAATTAAAGCAAAACCGAAGTTCTTATTTTAGGTTCCTCCATGACCTCCTTACCTGGCCTGGTTGCCCATTTAGGCCTTCTGACGCCGAATGTACAAGATCATGTGAGGAGTCTTGGAGTGATTTTAGACTCCTCATTCCTTTTCAATAAGCAGATCAGTGCTGTTGTCAAGGGTAGCTTTTTCACCTTAGATCCATCACTAAAATAAAACATTTTCTTTCCAATCAAGACTTAAAAATTGTGATCCACTCACTTATCACATCTAGGTTGGACTATTGCAACTCATTGTACATTGGTCTGCTCCAAACTGCGTTATCCTGCGTTATCCCGCCTACAGCTTGTTCAAAATGCAGCAGCTAAACTTTTAACACGTTCAAGAAAGAGGGACCATATTTCAACGGTTTTAGCATCTCTACAATGGATTCCGGTGAAATTCAGGGTTGATTTAAAAATATGGATTTTTGTCTACAAGGCACTAGCTGGTCTTGCGCCTCAATATATCACTGACCTTCTACACCCCTACTCCCCCACCAGAGCGCTTAGGGAGGAGTCCCCTACCAGCCGCTGAAACGGTGGTTATAATGTGGTTCTCACTTTCGGTTGGGCACATGGTAAGTTGTGCGTGGATTGCAAGGAGAATAACGTTAGCCTCCACATGTTCTAGGTCTCCGCGGTAACATGCTCAACAAGCCACGTGATAAGATGCGTGGATTCATGGTCTCAGATGCGGAGGCAACTGAGATTCGTCCTCCGCCAACCTGATTGAGGCGAGTCACTATGCCGCCACGAGGACTTAGAGCGCATTTGGAATTGGGCATTCCAAATTGGGCAGAAAATCCAAACCAAAAAAAACAAAAGAAAAACAACTTGAGGCTCGGGTATACTTCGTTTTTCCGCCTTTCGGGGATCTCGCACACGGTCGAGCGCTCAGTCTTTTAAAGTATACTCTTTTGACCATGAGCGAATATGTATGCGTTCGAGTCATGCACACTATGACTGCTTTGTGTTCCTCTTTTAGTACAGCGTAAAGCAGGTGTGTGGTTTGTTGCCTGTACAGCTGGAGTTGCGCTTACTGTCCACTGCTGACTGAGACTCATGAAAACAAGAAGGTGGCATTTCAATCCTGAATTAATCTGATTGTAGGGAAATTCACTATTATGTTCCAGGGGTATAATTAATTGTGTAACTTAACATTAGAAGAATAGAACACATTATTTTTACATAATTAAATTGCACTGAATTACGCTAAATCAGCAGACATATAATTTCTTTAGTTTTGATTTTGGGGTGAAATAAGATCTGTCTCTACTGTATTCTGTTCAATGATAAACAGGAGTGATACACACAGGTAAGCAGGTATGCTGTAAACTCGGTGTTCTCAAGGTCAATTATCTTGCAAATCCAGAGCACAACGTTGATATACAGGTAAGTATAAAACAGATAAGCACTTCACTACTGCAGCAGAGCAAAAGGTGAGTCCAAGGAACTTTCAACAAGGCTAGACGCTGACTGAGAGCGAGAGTGAGGTTTAATTGCATGTCCAAATTAGGTGATAATGAGCTGCAGGTGTGCGTGAATAAAACTCAGGCGAGTGAGAGCGGGTGACTGATGGTGAGGGAGATGGATTCCGGTGGATACGTGACAGTGCCTGCCCTTTTCCTCTTCAGATTATGGAATAGATCTGATGAGATTTCAACCCTCCCTGATCTCTACTTTAAACAATCAAAGCTCAGTTCTTTGTGTACAGCATTACTCAACCACATTAAACCAATACAATTATCATCGGTATCAATCATTTTGCACTCCAGATAGACAAATAGTGAAGTACTCACCCGCTGTAGGGTCACAGTGTACTGTTCCCACACCGTCTCCTCCATGACTGGGTTCTGAAACAGAACAAGCTGTTATGTACAGGACAATGATGGACAGAGTCAAGTTACAGTGGATATCAGTGATCTGTAAGGCAAAATCTGCAGCGTAGTGCTGCCACAGTGAAAAAGTATATGACCGTTTCTCTTCAGCCCAATAGAATGTGGTAATCGAATTACTCAATCAACTGACTGAACACAAAAAAACCACATATTCAACCAGAAATAATCTTATTTACAGGAATAAAGAAATGCTGTTACATCATGAGGAATTTTGAAGTAATTGTTTTTATTTTAGAATGAAAATAAACTGTACACTTCCAAACTCAAAACTTCATCCCCAGTTCAAAAAAATGTCTTATTCAGTATTTCTGTGACTTTTTCCTAATGCACGATTGATGAATCCATTAATACATGACTGCCCACATTTACATTTGATAATACAGAGAAAGAAAAAACGAAAGAAATAATGATATGAGTGAAATATGTTGAAGTGTGCCAAACCTTGTTCTATTCTTGGCTTTGTGTAGCACCTACTGCTCTGCATATATCGTGACGTATCTAATGATCTCATTTGAGTTTTAAATGGCAACCTGAGTGTGTGCGTCTTCAAGAGTATTCTTTTTTAATTATATTTTGCTATGTATTATTATTTTTGTTTAATCTTATGTTGTGTGCTGTATTGTGTTCAAAAGTCAGAGATAAAGAGATGTTTCTATTTCAAGGCTTTAACGTCAGATAGTAATTTTCCATCGTCTTTAATTGGTATAATAAGACTTGTTGTACTTGTGCTGGTCAGATGAAGTCAGACTGAGCATTGAGACAGACACAACCAAGATCATTCAGTAAACACAGCTCAATTTTACCACTCTTATTCTCATGTCTGTTGCTCTATGTCACTGCTGTCTATGCCTAGTTCTTGGACTGGTAAAAGTAGAAGAGTTAACATAACAGGCTGTTGACAAAACTCTGATATTTGGATATTTTCTGATTGAGAGAGATGTCTAGTGGGAGACTGGATCTAACATTTATTCAGCAGGATGGATGACCTAACAACGTTTTGAAGAATCCCAATATTAGAAACAAGCAGCTAGTTTATTTTTCCTGATAATTACAGGTCTCTGATCATTTCAGTCTGATATTAACAGTTTGAATGGCACATTTAGATGCAGACTGCTGAATGAATCTGTTACAGTGTAATGTAGACTTTACAAAGAGACTATTATACAAGAATAAGGGCAACACAAACTGAATTGGACCTGATAGAAAACCCACAGCTTTCGTGCAAGTGCAGCAAAGCTTGGTTACACATTTCACATGCAAAATGGGCGTTTGCACAGGAGGACTTAAAAGGTTATTAAATAAGCTCTGGGACATAATAAACGGATTAAAATGTATGGTATGACCTCTTTAAAATAAAGGCCTACCATATTAGATATAAATTATTTTAAAAGAAAGACTGGCCATTGAGTTTAACACTATAAATATGACCCTCTGCATGAGTATTAGAGCCACGTGACTTCATGCCCTGTGAAACGCCACTAGTTACCTCTTCACCCACCGGCACACACACACACACACACACACACACACACACACACACACACACACACGTTGTGTTTCCATGTTTTATGGGGACTTTCCATAGACATAATGGTTTTTATACTGTACAAACTTTATATTCTATCCCCTAAACCTAACCCCACCCCTAAACCTAACCCTCAAAGAAAACTTTCTGCATTTTTACATTTTCAAAAAACATAATTTAGTATGATTTATAAGCTGTTTTCCTCATGGGGACCGACAAAATGTCCCCACAAGGTCAAACATTTCGGGTTTTACTATCCTGATGGGGACATTTGGTCCCCACAAAGTGATAAATACACGCACGCACGCACGCACGCACGCACGCACGCACGCACACACACACACACACACACACACACAGTGATTATGATTGTTGCTCTTTAATCTTCTCAACTAAATATGCATCCCACTATTGCCCTAAATAATTATTTTCCCAGAATCCACAGCTGGGACAATTGTTGCCTTATCCAACCTGTTGTTTGTCTTCATGCTTTAATCTGAGACTCTATTTTTGTACAAGTTAAACTGAAACAAATACGCTGTACTGAGATATATCTACAGTCACACATATAAAAAGTCAAGGAATATAGCATGTTGAAGAAATAAGGCTCAAAGCTATTTTTTTGAATCAACACATTTGTTTAACAACTGTCATAGTACATTCTGATTACCAAAACTGAAAAGGATGCCACCTGCATGTAAACACACAACCCCCCCACCCCCCAGTAACACCACCCATCATCTTAACCACCACATATTGAGTGTGATGAACTGATGGCTTTTCAACCCAGTCCTTTACATTCAAAATGTAAATTTCTACACCACAGTAACATGCCAAATACTAGTGTAAATATGCATCAATGCATTGTGATGCATCAGTGTGACAATGATTATGATTACTACAATAATATTCAATGTTTAAGTCATTAATTTCTTGATTCTTTAGCAATTTTAAGTTGTAAATGTTGTAAAATGAGCGGTTTTTCCATAGGGCTGGGGATTGATACAGATTCCATTTGATTTCCCAATTTAATTTGATTCTGATTCACAAGCTCTCGTTTTGTTTCAGATTTCTATTTGCTTCATTTACTATTCATTTGGGTATATTTCAGGAATAATGCCCATTTTGCTTAAATATGAAAGAAATTCTCTTTCAGCTAATGATTTTAATTTTATAGGGGAACTTTTGACTTGATACAAATTGTATTCATAATTTTTCATCATTTGGTCACATTTTAGCTTTTTAAAGGGTCATGAAACCCTAAAGCAAATATTTTAAGTCAACAAATATTTACAGGTTGCACATCGTTGAAAACAATGATAGCACTCATTATGCTTGCTAATAAGGTGAAAGTGTTTTTTTTTGTTTTTTTTTAAACAAAAGTTGAACCAACATCACAAAAATGAGGTCTGTGACAAGATTCAGAGCTTCCATCCAATCACAGTGCTGCCTCATGCATGACCTCACATTACAGCGGAAAATTCAAAATACACGTGGACATAACAAAGGTCCCGGACCGGCGACAATATTTCTTGGCTGCAGACATGAAGCAGCTGTTTATGAGGAGGCTGTTGTTTCGGACACCGATTCCTCCGTGTGTTATGGACGGGATATTGCGACAGCTTATTAAAAAAAGAGAAGACTGAAAACTCAAGACATGTCAGCTCTTTTTGTATCCTTTCATCGCGCTTAAGCTTCTGTGATTTACGCCTACATCGTTTACCGGCGTAATGTTATACAGCAAAGTGGCCTAAAACGCCTTTATCTCCACTCATAATGCAATTTTCAGCCAACTCAGTTGTGTGTGTGTGTGTGTGTGTGTGTGTGTGTGTGTGTGTGTGTGTGTGTGTGTGTGTGTGTTTTGAAAGTAGCTCTTTCGGTTGTGCGCACATTAAGTGGAGTCGAATGGCTTCTTTAGCACATCCGTTCTACGTGTGATTAAAATTAAATGTTTTTTGTTGTTGTTGTCATTTCTGATCAACAACTGACTGTAAAGAACAGAAAGGATATTAAAAGAGAATGAAAAATGGATTGTGTGGATCTCTTCTTTGGACACAATTACACAGAACGAGCCAAACCAAACTTTTACTCTCAACAAGCAGTGAAAAGTTCTCTGTACTGAACTTCTTTGTGAAAAGTGGCTAATAACAAACATTTAGTTTGCATATTGACATTTGATTGCATATGTGAGTGATTTACGATCAATGGAAATTTACATACATAAAATGGCAATCTTGAGATTTAAGAATCGATATCAAAACGTGATAAAATCGTGATTCATCGGAAAATCGATATTTTTACTCAGCCCTAGTTTTTCGAACCAATTGTCAGATAGTGTGATGCATCACATTATTTAGTAAAGAGTCGAATCAAAGTCGAAGTACCATATCAGTAATAACACCCCAACCAAATACTAAGGCATTCTGTTTTAAGTCAAAACATAAATAGATAAAAACTAAAAAGTTACACTTCTTTACACAAACTGTACAAGATATTAACAGGTGGAGTAATGACCATCAGCAATAGTACTTGAGACTTGCTTACGATTTCCTGGAGGATGCGAATGGCCTTGATGGTATGCGCCCATTTCCTGTGCAGCGAGAGTACCGTCTTCATGCTGTCACCTCTCCCGTGAACACAATATCTCTGGCTCAAAGCGCATCACCTCTCAGCACAATGCATCTGTCTGCCTTTGACGTAAGACTGATGCCACTGGCCTACATTCTGTATAAATCCCACTGTCCACAGCAGACAACGCCAGATACGCAGAGAAAAAAAAAATGGGGCAGAGAACTTGACAACTACTAAGGTATTAAAATTTCTATTTAAATTCATCAAATTATGCAGCTCTATCTGGATTGACATTAAAAGCTTTGCATGGATAATGGAAAGCAAGTAGCACCTCTGAAGTGCTGGTATTTCAAAACAAAATCTTTCAGATAAGGATTTTCTCTTTGGGCATACATGACAAGCGATGCTGGTAGATTAGCAATGACTTCATCACTTTAATTATAATTTAGATGGATTATGGGGCTCGGAGCACCCAACTCACTAACTTAACATGTACAGCTGTGTTCTACAATAGCAGCTCTCTCAGTCCAACACAAAAGCAACAGTTTTTCAACGATTAAGGCCCTACGATCAGAGGTGTAAAACTGATTCAGTTTGGTCTCCTGTACACTCAAAAAAATGGGCATTCGTATTATAAGATAGAATAAAATTGATCACACATACATGGACCAGTACCTAATACAACTGTTACAAAAACTGTACTTTATTTTGGATGTGGATTTTTTTTTTAATAAAAGTGCAGGAAAAGGAAGAGATGTAGTCCAGTGAGTCATGTTCACTTCTCTTAGAAGACGTCATGAAATCAAGGAGTTTTGTTGCATTTAATCCATGCCTGCAAGCTTTGAGGCCATCTATATGCATTTGTACTGCAAAAAGTTGACAAAATAAACTTTTAACAGATATAAACATTTAAAATGTACAGTCTCTTCCCAAAAAAATGGAATAAAAATATTGATGACTCATCCTGTACTCAGGGTGTGTCCATATATTTGTCCAATAAAATACTTTATAGCAGTGTTTCTCAACTGGATGTTCACATCCCATAAGTAGGTTGCAGATGGTGGTCTGCACGGGCCTAAAAATGAAACCCGACCCGTACACGAGACAGTGTGTCCTGACCCTACCGGGCCCAAATGATACCATCAGATTATAAGGCCGAACCCAAAATTGCTTACTATCTCATTTCTTCTCCTAGTAAGTACTGTTGCAATAGGCTGTATTTTATGAAAGCGTATAGGCAACATTCGTAACAGTACTGAAACAAGTATAGTTTTGAAACACGCATAGTTTTAACCAGGCACAGCAGCCCCACAGTACACTAGAGCAGAA
This sequence comes from Xyrauchen texanus, assembly GCF_025860055.1. Classification (NCBI taxonomy): domain Eukaryota; kingdom Metazoa; phylum Chordata; class Actinopteri; order Cypriniformes; family Catostomidae; genus Xyrauchen; species Xyrauchen texanus. The sequence goes on from NC_068319.1 coordinate 26,310,961, forward strand.
GGGGAGAAAAGTATTGCCTTGCCGTTAATTTGCTGAAACTTCACTTGGTGCAGAACAATCTAGAATCATATGAAACAATGCAACAGTCCCCTCTATGCAGACTGAACTTGTTCAGAACGTTGACTCTTTGTGACAACTGCGCTAAAACAATCTTGTTGCAGCGAAAAAAAATTAAACCAAGCAAAGGAGTCTCAACATGTTTTTTTTTGACAATTTGAAGTTCTTTTTAACTTGACATGGTGTTTAAAATATGCTAAAGAAAAAGCGAGACGTGGTGCAAATGTCAAAGACATTCTTCCAGCATGTGTTTAAACAATGGGGAACAAAACAGAACAGACATGTGCAAAAACAAATTCGGTGTGAATGGCCACTAACTTGTCCGTTCGAACGTGTCTGTGAATTAGAGCGCGTGCGTGAAACAAGTTCGGTAGCCTGTTTATTTTTTTTATTATTTACAAACCCAAACCTGACATCCTACTTGAAAAACTGACCCGAACTAGCCCGAAACCTGTCGGCCCGGATCAGGTTGCAGACCTCTAGTTGCAGGTCTATTCGAACTAGGTCGATGATAGCAGGAAAAGAACATGCCATGGTTCCTCCATTGAGACATTTTTGGTGGTTACCAAAGTGAAATTTAGGGCAGCCAGGGCAATTTTTCTTGTTCGTTGTGACACCAAACTTTCAGCTTTAATGACAATCTGGAGTTCAGCACTTTATATGCACTAAAGGCTTCTCATCTGCAAAGCAATATTTATGGGTGCGATTTAGCTTTGCGCGAGAAAGGAACTACTCGAGCCAATGATCTGCTGTGCTCTACGGTGAACTCGCATCAATTGGGCAACCCTCGCTATTGCGGTGTGCAGACCTCAAAACTGATGTGACCCATTTTAATACTAGTGATTATTTTCTAGTTTAAAGTGCTATTGAGGAAGTCAAGTTAAACCGCTCAAACAGACAGCCTCGACATGCTAAACAGCACTAAGCAGGAAACTAACAACTTTTAGCTATGAGCTAAAATATTTTTTTGGGATTACACATCACCCTTGCAAAACGGTTTCATGATTTTACTGTAGTAACAGTAACTGTGCTGTAACTATGAAAATAAAACTCCACTTTCACATTCTTCTTTTGTTTTTTGTATTGTTTACATTCTTCGTGTTATGTCGCCACCTACTGGTCGGGGCTGCTCAAGCTGGAGATTTGTAGATAAATAGGACTTAAAGCTACATTATATAACTTTTGGCCCTCTAGCGGTTAAAAAATAAAACTGCATATGTCTTGCAGAAGTACATTGTTTGGTTGTGGTTCAGCTCTGCTCCTCTGCGCAGAAGAATGTGGTTCGAGGCACCAGTTTACACACTAATACAGGACCTCTTAAAAGAGCGGATGGACAAATAAACAAAGAAATAAAAAAGATGGATAACTGAAAACATGTCATCTGAGCAGGTAAGTGGCATATCTTATGCTGTTGTTTTGACCTATTGGAAACATTGATGTTTTGAAATAACTTACATTTCAAAAGTTAGGCAACATTTGTTAACATTAGACATAATTATTGCTAGTCTGATATGGTAGCACCATGGTCGTTGGAGGAATGTTGTCTCGTTTCACTGTGTACTGTACTAACTGTATCTGGTTGAACGACAATAAAATACCACTTGACACTTGACTTGGTCAAACGCTGTGAAGTTTTTATAACTGCAGGATATTCCATCCAAATAGACCACAGTAGAAAATAATTAATAGATTGTCATTGTTACCAACCAGTGGTCAACATCATTTCAAGACTCACATGTTCTTGGCAAGCCTGGACTAAAGGATTTATTTAAATAAATGATTGCCGTTATAAAAAAAAATACAAACGTGTGCAAGCAAGTGAAAAGTTCAGCACTGATTACAGTATAATTATTGTTTTGCATTGTGTTGTGTGATTACACAACTATACATAAACATATCAATAAAATATCTTACCTGTTGAGTAAGAAAAAAATCCATCTCTGGGGCGCTTTTAAATCCTTTCAAATTTGAAGCCACCTCACCATTATTCATGATTTGGGTTTTATTACAGACTGCGTTGCTTTCACTTTTTGCTTGTAGACTCTGGTCTGTTAGGGGTTTCTTTGTTTTAACAAAGTGATTCCCTGGAGGTTTGCCATTTCGAATGATACATGGTAAATTTTTCTTGTTCGTTGTGACAACAAACTTTCAGCTTCAGCTACTCCCACACATGCGCTACAGAAGCCGGATCTTATTTTCTCTGTGTACGGATATGATGTCAACTTGCCGTGCATGACGTTTGTCACGAAAGACATTTGTATGCAATTTCCCGTGAAATATGTCCTGACAGCTCTAAAATATTTATAATATCATTATTACAGGTTTATCAAAGTGTATTTGTGTAAAGTAATACATGGTTTGGAGATGGATTTTTGTTGCACTCTCTCATTAAAAACATTGTTATTTTAAAATTAAACATTAAAAGTTACATAGTGTAGCTTTAATTATTTATCTGTTTCTCTCCAACACCTATCATATTTCTTCGGAAAACATGGATTTAACCACAGGAGTCTTATGGATTACTTTTATGATTCCTTTATGTGATTTTTAAGATTCAAAGTTCTGGTCACCATTCACTTGCATTGTATGGACCTACAGAGCTCAAATATTCTTCTAAAAATCTTTGTTTGTGTTCTGCAGGAGAAAGAAAGTCATACACTTGTGGGATAGCATGAGTGTGAGTAAATTATGAGAGACCAATTATTTTCACCTTTGGGTGAACTATCCCTTTAATACCAGGTGTTAATGGGGCCTATGACACTTTTGGCTCACGAGTCGGCTCGCCTGCTCTTCAAGACATGTACTCCGGTCCTCCCAGCTCCCATTCAATTTGACTATGCCTGAAGAAGCTTATAAATGTAGTTGGTTATGCACAGACTGATCTCACAGTGAAATCAGAAACAGTAGGTTGACTTTTCTTTAGCTAAAACCGATCTGTGCTTACTGGAATTCGAGCCATTGCCCCCAGTGGACAAAGTGGTAAGTGTTGTTAGGCATATGAGCATGTGTGAGCTCTATTTTCTGGGTGTAATGTCCACGGAGTGGCTCCAAAAGAGAGTTGTAATGCAAGCTGTTTTCAGTGGTACAGGCTGTAATACAGTGTAGAGAAGGGAATGCATATGTTATAAACTGTCTCCTAAGCAGCCAAATTGGCCCAGTTGCTAAGGAGGGTATAGTCACATGGGGGGGGGGGTAACCTCCTCGAGGTCGTGTTTAGGGGTTCTCACTCTCAATGGGGCGCGTGGTAATTTGTGCGTGGATCGCGGAGGGCAGCATGAGCCTCCACATGCAGAGTCTCCATGAAAGTACGAAAAGTACGAAAGAGGGATACCTTCTAAACACAACCCACAAAATCCTACAGGGATTGAAACATGGATTTTGGGTATCATTCAACAATGGATCTTGGCTGCCCTCTATTAAGACATTTCTGGTTAAGTTAATTGCCACTCAGAACTGGGTTAAACATATGGCTTTGATTATCTAGTATTTTTATATTACAGTTGATTATTTTTTATTTATATAAAAAATAAAAAGTTTGTGTAGTACATTTGAATTACAATAAACTTAAACTTCTATAGCTTTTTTATTTTACTTTAAAAACTGCTTTCCCTTACATAATAAACTGCCATGGCAACAGTATTTAAGATATCAAATATCCCTTCACAATTTTACATCAGCAGTGTCTTGACATCATTAAAAATAATTTTTAAGCAATTCACGTAAACACAAGAGGGCTATTTCAAAGTCTGTTAAAATTGCCTTACTTCCTGCTGCCAGTTGGTGGCACTATGATCGTGACCCACAATAGACGCATAAATATTATCATCCCCATTATAAAACATACAATGCACACAAAAGTTATAAGGAAATTCCTATTTCACATTTTTGCCCTTAATTTATTGCCTCGCCATGGCAACAAGTTTGGTGGCAGTCACAAGAATGCCTTACGAGGAGTATTCAAAGGTTCAGGGCCTGCAATTTTCAAAAAATGCACATTCAATCCAAAATGGCTTATTTCCTGTTGGTCAGAGCTAATGACTTTCATTTTGAAAGTTTTCCGGCTTGATGAGATCAACATATGCAGCAAGTTTGGTGACCGTAGAAGATACTGACCCCACCACTTTTGTCAAAAAGTGGCACTAAAGAGCTCCCCAGCCACGACCATGTGTTAACTTTTGCCCAGGCCTAATTAATGGCCGACAACTCTAATGTGTGTGCAAAACATCATGAAAATTCAAGCATGCCAAGTACCTCAAAAACATGTGATTACACATAAAAAGAAATAGTGACATTTATTGCATTGCCATGTCAACTGTATTTGAGATATCAAGAATCCCTTCAGAATTTTAAATCTGCACTGTCTTGACATAATTAAATGTGTTTTGGTAAACATAAAGGATATTTCAAAGTCTGTTAAATGTGACACACTTCCTTCCGCCAGTTGGTGGCACTACGAACGTGACCCACAATAGCCACATCAATGGGATCATCCCGCAAGGCCAATTTTGATATAAATCACACAATGCATGCAGAAGATATGAGACACTTCCTTTTCCCCATTTTTACGTTTCTTTATTGTGTGGCCATGGCAACACCGTTCAATATATCTAAAAAAAATCTGCACTTTCAGTGCTTGGGCCCTAATAATCCATAGAAGAACAACAGAGCCTCCACACTTTCAGTGCTTAGGCCCTAATAATCCATAGAAGAACAATAGAGCCTCCACACTTTCAGTGCTTAGGCCCTAATAATCCATAGAAGAACAATAGAGCCTCCACACTTTCAGTGCTTAGGCCCTAATAATCCATAGAAGAACAATAGAGCCTCCACACTTTCAGTGCTTGGGGCCTAATTAAATTTGTCTTCCAGAAGCATACTTGGTTTGGGATGAAAAATTACAAAAACTGGTTAACACTTCACAATATTTACATTAAATAATTCTTAACAGAATGGATATTTAAATAGTTAAAAATGAAACTTCATGGATCTTTGATTAAAATACTTTCAAATATATTTTAAAGTTATACAATAAACTACTTATCTGTCAAGCATTAGAGAATTTTTGCTAATTACATAAAATGTTGTCCATTGCGTAAGCAAAAACTGTGTAAGCAAAAATGTATTTGTGATTTAACTAATGTTTTAAAATATATTTTATGGTGAAAATTAGGTTTTGTAATTCTGTTTTATACACAGTTTGTGCACTTTGGTGTTCTTAACACATCAAACTAATGATTATATGCCTAATTAAAATGTATTAAATTAATTCGATTACACATAGCAGCAGGTATTTTTTGCATTTATTGCTACCGTAGATTAATGCAGAAACCGAATATGTTTAAATAAAATTACTGTCCTAGAATTTGAGTTCTAACAGTACTCACATGAAAATAGTCCTCAAAATTTCTACTCAGAAAGAGGCATCTCTCCACAATCACGGGCCTCTTGCAAACTATGGGGGTTTACCCAAAGACGACAGATGAAAAGGAAATTAAGATGATTGTTTGAATTAAAGAGTTTAAAATGTAATTGTGAGTATCGGTTCGGGATCGGTTCGTATATGGTGGTCTTGTTCATATAAGATCATTGTTAGATCATATTTTACCTCATATCGGTCACAGCGACAGCACTTTGAACATTAAAAAAAGCAGTTTGTAATCAGAGTTTACTTAAATTCTTCGTGAAAAAAGTTAATATCAACCAACAGCTGCTGCTGCGGCGGGTCTTATAGAGCAGACGCGATAACAATGACAGTGACCTGTAAATTATCATAATTTATGTAAAATCCTGTGTTTTACCGATGCAATGATCTGGTGGATATTTAATGAAGCCCCACTCTCCAATAAAATGTGGGAAACTGGGTGTTCCAACCCCACAAACAGCACTTTTTGGAAAGTTTCAGCCCAATTTGAGTGAAGTGCTAATTTTTTTTCTGGGCTACCAAAAGATCCCGGAAGTGGCGGGGTGGAGCGTTTGATTGTAAACTGTAAATTCACATTCCCAAACGTACCAATAAAATACGAGTGAAACATTAATCTACATTGTTTTAAAAATAAAGCACATAAATTTGCACAATATTTCATATTGGCTTTAGTTTAATTTTCCGTCATAAGCGTTCAAGGTCTTTTTAAGAAATGATTCTAGATTATTTTAGAATGCATTTCTTTCACCATCTCCCATATGCATAAAATGGATGGTTCCAAAATGACATATCTATTGACTGAGGCAAAGGCTGGATAACCATACTGGAGCCTCTAGCCATGTCATGTAATTAATATTCATTCAGCTTCTCTAACTTTCTATTTTTTAAACATATCTTAATTCTTTTAAATTATATTACAACTGTGCCCATACTCCAAAGGGTTCAGGAAAGACAACCATTTAAGGTCATTTTCATAGTTTGTGCTCAAAAAAGGGAGGTGTATTAACAGGTTAAAACCTTTGAAATTCCAAACTCAAGTCTCTGTTTACACGTGTTTAGTTACGAAAAATCACCAATTGGCAGTTTTAGTTATGACACAACATTAGGCTCTCAAATAAGCACATTGTAACACTATAACAGCAAACATAGTATCACAAACAAAAGCTCCAACAACACAATCTGTATTTATTCATTCAGATATTTAGTGTTCAGATTAAATGTAACTTTTCAACCATACTTTCCCCCACACAATCAGCATCAAAGGTTGTGACTGTTAATAAGTTACATAACTTCACATTAAAAAGAATGAGCTCACTGACAAAAGTACCATACAGGCACACTACCATGGCGTTTTTGGACATTGAATAATGGCAATAACATGTTTTTAGACATGTACCATGGTGGTATTAAATACATTAGTAATATAGAATGAATGAATATAATAATCTGTACCACGGTACACATTTTTATAAATTGTACATTGTAAGGGTATTATATAGAATACATTTGTATGATAATTCAATCAGACAAATGGATTCAACACATGTATATAATAAAGCATTAATAATATAGGATGACTGACAAACCTATAATGAGGATCATTCATGTATTCTGAGTTATTGATGTGTTTTAAAGACCCCATGAAATAAAAATCGGAGTTTTGTGGCTTTTGGTCCATGTCTGTTTGCTTTAAAGCCATCTATATGCTATTACACTTGTAAAAATCTTTAAGCATTAAAAACATAGTCTTTATTCTGAAAAACAACCCAAAAATATTGATGACGCATCTTACACTCACAGGCATATCCAACTTTCTGTCCATTAAAATGCTCTCTAGAATGACCCTTCAGACTGACAATAACAAGTAGAAAACTGTGGTTCACTGTTGTGATTTAAACTAAAAGCTTGAATGTTTTAAAAAGGAATATGTCCTGCCTAAATTTCAATAAGAAATAGTTCAAACATAGTAAAGAAAACTCTGCTCATCATCAAGCCATTTCATGGGATCATAAATAATAATTGTTGAAAATTTGGTTGAGTAGAATACCTGTAAAACAGCTGGGTAGCTTGGAGCAGAAAGGCGTCGTAGACACAAAAACTGAGCTTCGTGGGTCAGGGAAAACCTCTGATAGCTGGAACAGCTTGAGCGGAATAATTCAATTTGAATGGACTGGTCACTGTAAGAGAATATTTGCTGTTATATCACTGATTACATACTGTATATGCATATGTACATTATACATAATGATCTTCAAATTAGCTCTGTTTACAAATATGAATTGTGCATAATATATATATATTTTTTTTGTTTGTTTTTTACAATTTATTTATATACACTTTTTTTTGTAATGTATGAGTTGGAGCAAAAGGAAAAGGAGCCAACATGTCACCTCAATTTACTTTGAAGAATCAAAAATATAACATTTTTAAAAGAAGCTTTGATTTGTTTATATATTTTGTCACTACATAATTACAATACTTCCATGGTGTTGGTTAATAATTATGATTACTCTATTAATTTAAAATGTGAAAAATAGTAATAATAAAGAATAAGTAGGTGCATTCAAACTTCTGGCTGGTAGTGTATTTAATAGAAACAACAGTGCTTAATAGTAGTGTGCAAAACTGACTAATATATATATATATACACACACACACACACACACACACACACACATTTAAACAGATACAAAAGAGTTCCGACTCTGAATTCTAAAAGCAATCTTAAAAGCAAAATAAGCCACGAGAGTCCATGCATTACAGTGTTTTTACCATAGTTAAGGGGGCTTTAGGCAATCTGCTTCATGCCGTGCTTTAGAGCAACCACATGGTTAAATTACTTCAAAGCATCACTAAAGGCTTACCACATTATTTGAGACAGACCAGTGAAACTGAACATATTAAAGGCCCAACTAGTGTATAAATTCAAATGCAACTCAAATACTCTTCAGGGTCATTTGAGGAGAGAAGCCACACCAAACACAGGTGAGATGGTATATAAAGAGCAATAATATAACCTCAAACACATCCAATCACTGAGCGCAAGGAATGTCATAAAATACTGATACATTGATTATGGATTGGCACGTTATGATATATTTACGTTAGCTGAGATTTAAATCACAAGCCTAATATGTGAGCTTTCCAATTCACTTCTGTTTAATGTAGTCTGATGTAATAGCTTTGAGAGACCACAAGGGGGTGATATAACATTCACTATACTCAATACTGAAGATGGTCAGGTGTAGGACAAGGCACAGGCATCACACAGAGTATGTGTCAATGCGGTGCAGGACAAGTGGCAGTTCATACAAACAAAAGAAGGTTTTTGTACTTCAAGAATTAACAAAGTGATGTTGAGAAGTTTGCAGGGTAAGCTCAAGTATACTTTGGTTTTGAAGCAAACACTTAGCATCTGCGTACAGTCGAACGTCAGCCTTTCAAAGTATAATTGAGTAGACTGTACACGCATGCAAAGCATTTGGTGCATGCGCTCTACGACTGCTATGATATACTGGATTATTTCTCAACAGGAGTTTAGACAAAAAGACATCTTTATATTCCTTCAGATTTGAGTTCTACAAATGCATGTATCTCCTGACCTCTTCACACACGCAATCTTGACGTGCACTGTTGTTGTTTTCACATACGTTGCATGTTTTTTAAGCAGCTATTACATCATCTTCTAGCACTTCTTCTTGACAGTAAAGGCTCAACTGTGAGTGTTGCCACCTTGTGGATCCACTCATTAGTGCAAATAATTCCAGGCACATGAGCATTCTGCACAATCTGGCTGCACGTGTTCAGTGCTCAAGCACTCTGCTGATGACGAAATTTTTGTTGTAGGTCCTGATCACAGACGCTTAGCATTCGTGTCTGACCAAAGTATGCTTTAGAATATGAAACTGGTTAACTGCGCAAAATGAACAATTAGAAATGGCGAAATTTATTTTGCAATCAATCTGTAGCCTTGAATAGGTTAAAAAGGCATACTTGTAACTGAAAATATATTGTATAGGCTATATGAAAGATACATATACACAATATATTTACATTTACATTTATGTCCCTTATTACAGGGACAATCCCCCCGGAGCAACCTGGAGTTAAGTGCCTTGCTCAAGGACACAATGGTGGTGCCTGTGGGGCTTGAACCAGCATCCTTCTGATTATCAGATTACCAGTTATGTGCTTAGACCACTACACCACCACCACTCCAATATATCCTCCAGTGATGTCTAGACTAGAAAATAATCTGTCCATTGATCATGATTTGTGTCGAATTTAATGGAAAACTATGCGAGTTGCCCTTTGTGGCGCTGCATAATTTTGAGCAGCTTCTGGAGTCGTAGGTGTCATATATGTGCGTACCTTCATAGAAAATAATTGTTTCTAATTTTAGAACGTGCCATGTCGTACGCCAAATGCATCCGGTGTGCATCACCTTTTTAGTTACACTGTGCTAACACTTTACCAAAGTTTTTTTGGGAAATATGTATGAAAAACAAAGACTATTTTGCAATGAGTAGCCCTATTTATATCTGAAAAAATGCTGATATAAATTTATTATCATCAGGGAAATGTTCTGATTATCATTACTGCTATGCGAAAAAGGCATATAGATCCCAAGCTTATGAGCGCTGACTCAAGTTTTACAGATTTAAAAGCACGAAGCACAACACAAATAAAGAATCCATTGTTATTTTTCTAGTTGTTCCATTCCTATACAAAACTCACCCTGACGGTCTCCACAACCTTCTGCCGGGAGGTAACAGCTCTCGCTTGTTCAGAGGCGCAATCCCAATAGCCGCCTGCATGATGGTGATACATTTCTTGTACTTCATTTTTAAAGTTCTTGCGTGTTTCTTTGAACTACAGACCTCACTACATTACTGACAATGCTTTAGTGGCTTAATCTAACCTCATTTAAAGCAGACTCAGCATCACACGATCCATCCTGGTCTCTAGAATACAACAGATGCTCATTTAGTTCTCCTCGTAGGAGAGTAGGGGAAAAAAAGAGCGACAACCAAGTTGGACAGGCGGGCAGAGCATCACTCTTACATAATCCTAGAGATCAAACATTTGTCTAATGAGAATGCGGTGAGGGGGGATAATTGTGGTACTAAGCTGAGATAGATCATGGACGCACCCTGGTCCGTTCCTCTGTAATCCTTCTGGCGCTTGTGGCTTAGCCTCCACCCATTATCACACACCAACCCGTATACACATGCTTTGTCCATGCACAAAATGACCACCCTATGCAGGATTTCCATAATCCACGTTTCCATGGGGGGTTAATTAATTGTCCAGTGGCGAGCACATGTGGATTATGGAGGGAGATTGCACTGCCAAACTGGAGGGGCTCTGAAATCCCCACCACACTCCAACACATCCAAATCTCCTAAAGCCCCGTAAATGAAACCATCTATTTTTAGTTTGGGGCACAAATGTTTCTGTTCAAACAGGCATGGTGTGTGACAAGCACTGCTTTTACACAGTAGCTCTGGTGTAGGTCAAAACCTTAAATGCAAAAGCTAACAAAATTGTATCAGTTTAGATTTCAGAATAAAATCATTCATAAAATACAAGTTTATTCTGAGACAGTAGCATGTGTTTTGTGTTAGCAGCCTAGCAGTCAGCCTAGAGTTATCATAATAAGGTATAAGTAAAAGCCTAAAATATAGTACAAGCACACATCATACACAGATGAGGCTACCAAACATCCTGCTTTAAAAGGCAACCATTATCTTAGAGACTCTGTCAAGAGGCAAGATGGCCTCATACTTCTGAAAGATGGTCCCGAACATTGTGTTGCCACAACTGTGGAGGTCTTGCATCTCTTGAGGCCAAATTGAAGGATCAAATACAAAAAGAAATGAATCATATTACTTCAGATATTCATATCTGTTTTAAAACTCTCCAATGAAACCTCTAAATAATTGAACTTGGTCCCTGTCCACATTAGCTCTGGAAAGAGTATGTTTCCTGTGCTGGTCTTTGCCATCAAGCATAAGCGTGAACTGTTCAATGGCTAGCATGAGTTCATCTTTACATTCTCCTATGGTCAGCTTTTCTTGCTGAAACCTTTTGAAAGTCAGTTGCAAAATGTTGCCAATGTCAAACATGTTGGCCAGAAAACACTGAAAAAATTCAGTACAGACATGCTTCAAGTCCCTTTCATCCGTCGTAGCCAGTTGCATCTAAATGGCAGGCAAAAGTCTCAATATTTTCAACAGTGTCACATGCCTCCGTGCAGACTATCTGATATTGTGAAACTGTTCTAATTTTAAAAATACTCATCACACAACTTCGTTAGCTCTACAACTTTTTTTGCTACACCTTTATGTAAATAAAATTGCAGCAGCTTGATAACAGAACCATATGAAATCTCACAATATGAAATCATGCATTCAGCTGATTTTGCCCAGTTCTCAAGAGTGTGTGGAGTGCACAAAATATGCACAAGAGAATCCCCAAATCACGGTCATTTGCCATAGATTTGGTACAACACAGTTGTACATACTGACATTGACGGCATCTGTGAAAACAGCGACCAACTTAGCCCTTCTTTCATTCAAGCCCGAGTCATGGAATAGATTGATCACCCCATCCGATATGTCCGGCACATTTGGGTTGGCACCAAATCCATTGGTGGACATAGACAAAATGTATGCCATATCACCCTGCAGCTATTGCCTGGTTGCCCACTAAAGCTAAGCAGGGTTGAGCCTGGCCAGTACCTGGATGGGAGACCACCTGGGGAAAACCAAGGTTGCTGCTGGAAGTGGTATTAGGGAGGCCAGCAGGGGGTGCTCACCCTACGGTCTGTGTGGGTCCTAATGCCCCAGTATAGTGACGGGGACACTATACTGTAAAAAAAGCACCGTCTTTCGGATGGGACGTTAAACCGAGGTCCTGACTCTCTGTGGTCATTAAAAATCCCTAGGGCACTTCTCGTAAACAGTAGGGGTTTAACCCCGGTGTCCTAGCCAAATTCCCTCCATTGGCCCCTATCTATCATGGCCTCCTAATAATCTCCATCCCTGAATTGGCTACATCACTCTACCATCTCCTCTCCACCAATAGCTGGTGTGTGGTGGGCATTCTGGCACACTATGGCTGCTGTCGCATCATCCAGGTGGATGCTGCACACTGGTGGTGGTTGAGGAGATTCCCCCTATACTATGTAAAGCGCTTTGAGTGCCTAGAAAAGCACTATATAAATGTAAGTTGTTGTTGTAAACCATTTCCTGCTTTGTTTTTGTTGTCTTCCGATCCTTCAAAAAGCAGACCCCAAAATTCAGAAGACTTAAACTCTTCCCTCAACAGACCTTTTCACGCTGGCTAGATCCGGTCTGCTTCACTGAGCATTTGTTGTGTAATGAAACTATGATTAATCTGAAATACTTAATCTTAATATACTTCCCTTTGTTTGAAATTATACTCCCCCTGATGCTTGATTCAACTTCCCGCGTCTACTGCCTGCGCAGATATCAACAGAGCAGTTGGGTTTTGGTTGCCAGGTTGAGGACACAAATTATTAGAAATTTGTATGACGTGTCGATTGTGTGAGTAGGATGCATTTCATACAAGATCTGGCAACTGGACAACCTTGGAATAATATATTGATGTGATTATTCATATAACGTGGTTTGGGCCATACAAATTACCTGAGTTTGCGTATTGGACACGTCAGTTTTGTTCATAGGCTTGTAATCTTTGGAATTGTTTTGTTAGATGAATAATAAAGAGAAAAATGTCAATTTATAAAAATAGTGGAAAATGACATCCGTTTTGTTATATAAAGCAACTCATTTGCAGTTAATTGTTATTTCTACCTCTTTCCAGTCACAGAGCACTTTATTTTTAGAGAAGATCCTGTAACTTAGTGCAGTTTGGGGGAAATTGTAATGTTAAAAATTAAATTTAGCATTGAAGAAAGGTAGATATTGTTTGTATATGCGGTCAATAATAGTTCTTAGTGAGAGTATCGGCAGGTCACACTTGTAAAAAAAAAAAAATCGGAATCGGCCAACAAAATTGCAATCGGTGCATCTCTAGAAATAATGCAGACTGATGGCTGCAACTGAAGAACACATTATCGATTTTCAACCTCAGAGCTCATAGTAGCTCTGTCTTTAAGCATAGTTATTGTTAAAAATCAATTCTCCTAAATAAATGGTTATTCTTACTTCCAGAACCAGACCGTTGTGCTGTTGACAATCAGAATCAAGTATTCCAGAGATTGGAGTAATAAATGTGTTAATAAATAAATACTGTGTTTATGTGTAATATATATATATATATATATATATATATATATATATATATATATATATAACCACCTGCCTAATATTGTGTAGGTCCCCATCGTGCAGCCAAAACAGCACCAACCCGCTTCTCAGAATAGTATTCTCTAGAGTTTACTCAGAATGGTGCCAAAAACATCAAGTGAGCAGCAGTTCTGCAGACGGAAATGCCTTGTTGATGAGAGAGGTCAACGGATAATGGCCAGACTGGTTAGAACTGACAAAGTCTACTGGAACTCTGATAACCGCTCTGTACAATTGTGAGAAGATGATGCTGTCACGCACAATCTAATGTTGTGGCTGATCAGTGTATATACAAAAAGGTATTGTTGCAGTCTACAGAATTAAACAAACATGAGTCTAATCCTGCAATATTACCAAAGACTATGACAAAGTTGCATACTATAAATAGTGAGCACTACGAGTTGAAACCTGTTGCAGATGTCAGCAGTGTTGTAACCTCATTCATCCAGACATGCCTCTATACATCTCAACACTGCCAGAGAGGAGGAGCTCTCACTGCAGTCTCAGTAGTGACCATAATAGAGCTCAAACAATACCAGCGCTGGCGTAATCACTTCACACTAGAACAGTTTAAGATATGCGTGAAAGATTCATGTACGACACAGAGCACTTAAAGATGCAATGATAACAAATTTAGAACTATATTTTTACATTTTCTGAAGAAAATGGGAGAGGTGCTTGCCATTATGTTAGGGCTAGAGTGTTTTTTAGCATCCTGCTTGGTGGTTGCTAAACGTTCCAAGCCAAACGAGCCAACCCCTTTGTTTCTATGCAAGTCTTTTTTGTCCCATTTTCTTTCTTTTCTTTTTACTGTACACCAGTCAAATATTTTTAATTCTGATTGCTAAGAAGAGTAAAAGCACACTTCTCAGTACTCTGCATGAATTGAGGTGTTATTCATTTCTGTACCTCAAATGGTAACCCCAAGTTTGAGAAATAATAATAGTTATGATTGTTTTAGCAAAAAGCCCTAATAATAATTGAATGGATAAGTAAGTCTAGATCAGTAGTTTCCAAACTGGGTGCAGCCAGGATTTGTGGTGCAAAATCACAAATCCGCTCAGTTTAATATTTTAACAGCCATGATAAAATTATCAACAGTACCAAGATCTGACTCAATTTGTTAACTGCATGCCGGCTGCTTTCCAATGCTCACATGTGCATGTCTATGCATGCTCGCTCGTGCCTCATGGTGAATGCAGCTGCGCACCTAAACATTTAAATGTGCTTCTTAGTCAAAATGCCCCCTTTGACCCGTTATGAAACACAGCAGTATTACGAGTGTGTACATTGACGGGACAAAAATCTGTGCCATCTTGACGTGGTATTACTATAAACACAGCCGCTAATGTATAACAGGATTCAGACAGGACAAAAAGCTTAGACAAAAATATGCTACATTCCCATTCTATAAGACCTGCTGCAGCTGTTATAATCCTATTGTTAATATTAATTAAACAACATTATTGACAAAAAAAAGAGAAAAATTACTCACTGTCCATGGTTGCAATACTTCAGAAGCTTTAAAAGGACAGTTCACCCAAAAAAAAGAAAATTCTCTCATTATTTACTCACCCTCATGCAGGGTTGGGAGGGTTACTTTTGAAATGCATTCCACTACAGATTACAGAATACATGCTGTAAAATATAATTTGTAATGCAATCCGTTAGATTACTCAAGGTCAGTAACATATTCTAAATACTTTGGATTACTTCTTCAGCACTGGTAGATTGTTTTCACTTATTTTGACTATAAAAGCTCTGCCAGTACAGAAAGACAAAATACCCATGTTAAAAATACATTCTCTGAAAACCTAAATATCTTATGCAGTGTTGTTTCTAAAACAAGATTAATCAAACTGATCTTATATATCAAATTGATCCTAATATCAAAGGTCTTACTAGAAAAAAGAAATTATGATCCAACATGATATTTTTTATGATAAAAATATGGTTGTGTCTGGTAACAAGTGCATGTAAAATGGCTAGAAATAGCATTTTAGCTTAGTGTAAAGCTGACAATTTACACAAGGTTTATTTCTATTTCTTCTGCTCCAAACTTACTTCAAACGTTCTTCTCTGTCTGCTCGTATGCATGTAACCCATCATAAGAAAGTGTTTCACCGCTGTTCAAATACACTTTGGATCACATCATTTATATGTATAAATGTTTTCCATCTGAAAGGACTAAATATGAAATAAATAAAATGCAAAGTAATCTCTTCAGTATGTAAAATACTTTTTGAATGTAACTGTATTCTAAATATCAATGATTTAAATTGTAACTGTAGTGGAATACAGTTACTTTTAATTTGTATTTTAAATACGTAATCCTGTTACATGTATTTCTTTACTACCCAGCCCTGCCAATAGATGCCATCTCAGATGGAAGATTTTTAGAAAAATATTTTAGCTCTGTAGGTCCTCACAATGCAAGTGAATGGTGGCCAGAAGCTCCAAAAATCACATAAAGCCAGCATAAAAGTAATCCATATGACTCCGGTGGTTTAGTTCATGTCTTTAGAAGCAATATTTTACGTGTTGGTGAGAAACAGATCATTATTTAATTTAATTTTCCTTCTTTGGGTGAACTATCCCTTTAAACCAAATGCATTTCAATGACAGGTCTGCTTTTCAGTAAAACTCTTGACTGTATCGAATCTGTATTAATGTAAATCTAAAAATCACACAGTAAAGATGGTTGTGGCAGCGGGGGCGTGGTCAAGCGCCCGTCCGAGGGAGAAAGCGGTAATGGCACTTGCACCTGAGCTAAATTATGTTTAACTCCTGTCTCTAATTTCAGTGAGCATGGGGAGAGCGGCATAAAACGGGCACAGAACCTCCAGACGGGAGAGCGAACAACTCTTGTAAGATATTGCTGTGGTTATTAAAAGAACCCTTACTTCCGAAGAGCTCTGCGTCTTCGTTCCATCCTTCTTGTCAGACCTCTTCACAATAGTCAATCATTCATGTAGTTCTATATTTCATTAGATAACTTTGTAACGTTTTTATGTCACAATTTTTTAATGTACTCTATTTATTACTCTATTTCATCACTAGCTCTTGAATAATTTCTCATACTTGAAGCAATGTTTGGGAGAAACACTTGAAGGCTATTTTACTTGAACTAAATATTTTAATATTTACATGCTGAATGTTTTCAATCGCATATGTATTTAGTTCCTGTGGTTAAGGTGCCATGTTGAAAAAAAAAAAAAAACACTATAAAAGGTGTTTGACGGTTTAAAAGGTTTGGGAACCACTGTTCTAGATAATGTACAGTATGTGACAATTTTAGCTGCTAAATAAATTGTGAAATACAACATATTCTGGTAATAATGTATTATTTACTTCCATACTGGTGACCTTCAATAACAAATGAACTTTGTCCTCTACTCTAACACAAAGTAAAAACTGCACAGGCACCGTCACGGTAAATGCAGTCCAAACTTGTAGACATTTTAAAATCTGCCTGAGGGTCATTTATACTGCCGTGTTGAAATTTAGCATGTCATTACCTGTGCCAATAGATCTCATCAAGTTTAGCGTGTAGGTAATAGTATCTATTATAGCTTTAATTATAGAGAGCCCACTGTAAACAAAATTGTGGAAATATATGAGGCATATAAAAATGTAATCATTTACACATTTAAATTGGGGAAAAAATATTTTTTGACCTATTACTTGAGACTACATTTGTACTTTTTTTATTTTTTATTATTATTAATTTGTCCCACCGGAGGATTATTTTCATTTAACTGCAAAAAAGCTAAAAATGGGGAAAACTTGAAAAAGATTTTGTGAACAGTTCAACAGATTACCACCCCTGGAGTCGCGAGTTTGAATCCAGGGTGTGCTGAGTGACTCCAACCAGGAATCTTAAGCAACCAAATTGGCCCGGTTGCTAGGGAGGGTAGTCACATGGGGTAAACTCCTCGTGGTCACAATTAGCGGTTCTCGCTCTCAATGGGGCACATGGTAAGTTGTGCGTGGATCCCGGAGAGTAATGAAATGTCAACAAAACATTGTATTATCAGCTTTGTATTAATGTCTCTGGGAATTGGCAGGTAAAGGATTTTGGGTGTTTACATGTATTGTCCAAGTATTTTAATGCCTTTACGTAAGCAGTCCGTGGTGCTTGCATGCATGGTGCTCCATGTGTTTAGCTAATGCACAATCACAGTGTATTATATGCAATGCCACTTTCTGCCAGCTGCATAATTAATCATCAAATAAAACATGCCACCTTTCACTCACACCTTTGGAAGCACGGCGGCTTCATAGATTCAAGCATACTGTTATCACCATAACGTAACGAGATCAAGTTGCTGTGGCTCTGGTTTCATCTTTCTGACCACAAGCACTGAAACTACACTCATAATGTAAACACTGACCTTATCAGTCTCTAGAACCACTCCTGTCCTCTTGTGAGAAACTCTGAGTCACAATCCAATACTGTGACTCCTTCACATTCTACACCTGGACACTCAAGTATGCGAGTATGCATGTGAACATGTGTAAGATGTTAAGTGAGTGGCACACACATTGCAAAAAACTGACTAGTAAGATTTACTTCATTTTCATTTTTAAGTTTATGCACACAGTTTTCCTAAGTACATTTTAATAGTATCACATTAAATAAAATCTACTTAACCTCATGACATAATATACATAATTCAGTTTTACATGTTTGACTGTAGAATTTACTTAATATTTTCAAGTTCATGATTAAAATAACTTATTCAATGTAGAAAGTATCTCATCTTTAATACTTCACTCCAAAATCTTGTTTTTTAGTGCAGTTACAAACAGTTGCAATCAAATGACCAGGAGTAAGTTACTCCCGTAAGTTACAACATGGGCTAGTTGTGGCGTAAATGGGCACTAAGTCACAATTTACGCACTACTAAATATGTAAGTGTTGCACTATTAATCTTAGTTCGAATGTAACCCTACCTATGAACTAAATTTGTACGGCAGCCTCCGACCAGGAGTAATGGTTGGAAGACTCATTTAATGACATCAATGAGCTCATGTTTTGCATGAAAGGCATTATTTCGGCATAAAGTATGATGTTTACGTTTATGACAGAGAATTTGCGTCACCCGGGGTTGAGTTTCAACACATTCAAAATATTTATATGATGTTAAAATGAATAAATGTCTATTTTTCTAGCCTGTTGTAAAATAAATTCTAAATGTAATGTCCCTTATTCGTTTCAGATACAGCTATTAAATATTGTTATATACCTAGGCTAAATATACCATTACTGAAATCTTGTTTTATTATGTATCTTATTTTATTGGGGATGTCATTTATTACAGCTGACAGTTAAGCAAGCAAACAAGGTTTGAACTTCAACCCTAACCAGATCGAACTGAAACTGACAGCTTTTTAACACTTGTGTACACAATTGAAGGCTTCTTATTGGATAAATACAGGTAAGTGTCATATTATACGACTACACATTACTTTACAGAGTGCTTATGACCTACTATTTAAATCTTACCTTAAGAACAGGTTGAGCAACCAAATTAAGCACTGACTTACTAACTAGAAGTTACTAAGCCCTTTGTGTGAACTTTACATCCCAACTTAAGTGAGACCTTACACACAGCTGGTGCAACCCTAACCAGTTGTGTCTGTGCTCTTATTTTGTAATATCTTAAAACATTTTGTTTAAAAAAAAAATTATAATAATAAAAAAACCTAGTACAACAACATCTATAATGGAAAAATATTCTTATCTATAAAACTTTAAAAGAAAATAAAAAAAATAATCAACAGATTACTACATTTTAAAAATCCTTGTAGTTGTGGCAGTATTGTTCCTTAACATGGATTTATGTTTTCCATGATCATAAATCCCTTAGCAAACGTTAAACTTACATTTATTTATATATATTTTTGAATTTAACCAGAAAGTGAGGGAAAATCAGCCAAAAATTGCCCATATGAAAACTCCTTCAATATTTTATAAGTATAAGCAAATAGTAGCAATATTAGGATGCACCATACTTTGAATAAGCTAAATGGCAAAGATAGTTTTGATTTGTTTAACATGTTGGTCACTACACAGTTTCCATACTTACACTTGTGCTATTTTATAGTTTTGATGAGTTTACATTTATTTTACACTATTATGACTCACTCATTATTAAAATACATGCATAAGTGTCCAGAAACAACCGTTAACACCCATTTAGAAAAGAAATTATACTGTCAAGGACAAAAACGAGTGTACCTGCACGTCGCAACTTCTTAGCCTTAGAGGAGTTAAAGTAACTAGTTTCGTGGGCAAAATGACAGGAAACACACTTGACTGGCTTTCGTGTTGTAGATACTGAAGGCCTGTTATCTGAAACGCGTTGTTGTCAAATGTAGGCGAACTTACTTTAAAGAACAAGTTGAGCAAAGTAAAAATCATTATCTGACGCATGTTTACGCCCTTCTTGAACAATGGATAACCGAAACCAGTAAACAGGGAAATAGACGACAGACAGACACATAAAAGTCAATGTGAAAGTACGTACCTTACTATGCCCAACAAACTCAAATAAAGACGCGCAGGATTCAGTGTAATGTAAAAAATGACTGAACGTTCAAACTGGATATGGATGAGCTCGATTTTGTGTACAATCCCAGATTTCCTTGAATCGTCCAGGTATGGGCGTGTCTATGAGCGCGCAGGTGAGTCGCGCAGCTTATTCCCAAACCACGTGACCACAACAGAGGCGGTCTGGTTCATACCTTTACATTTATTTGTGACTATTTTATCTAATAAATTAGTATTCTTAGCCTTCATTTGTATTGTATATGAAATGTAACTTTAACTTTCCAGAATATGCAATGGCTTGAACTAAGCTTTAAATAGGCATATATGAATTCGCCCAGCAGACGTTTAAACAACGTTTCACAATGTTGCATTTTAGTTGCAGTTAGATAATGTCGCGGTACAACGTTATTTGTCCATGATTTAAAAACTAGGTAAAATGTTTGGTAGTTGTGGTAAATAGCCCTTTCGTTAGAGATTTGGCATTTTAACATAAAAAACACGTTCTGCAAACGTTGTAATCTGGCCAAGTTGTGTTTTGTTATATTCCTGGTGTGTTTTTTAAACGAATTTCTGTCAATTTTAATGGTATAAAATAAGTAAATTATACTTAACCTCGTGACATAATATTGATTGAGTAAATTTAACTTTTCCATTAATACAGTAACCTTTAGGCTACTTACAAATTTGATGTACGTATATATTTAGTAAAATGTAAATTTTTTTGTTGTTGTTGTTGAAAACTTTCCTTATAAATACTTTTAATCATGTACCACATTGCAAACTTCCACTTCACTTCCCAGTACATGATACAACAGATGCACAAAACACCATGACTGTAACAATTAAACGTTAACCTTTTTGATCACGAACATGTAACTTTGAGTCGAAAAGGAACTTCCGACTTCACAAAACAAGAAGTTACCAAATGTAACAGCAAAATCAACAACAAAAACTAGTCCGGTGCATGCTGGGAACACCAGCTTTGAAAAGTTAAATACAATTTACATATATTATTTACCTGTAAAATTTACTCAAATTAGCGAATAAATATGACAAGTTTACTTATACTAATAATTTACTTATAAGCTAGAGCATTCATTTTGACATGTTTGAATTTAAGTACAAATGCATATATATATACAACTTTACATTTGGTAGTTTTTAATTGTATAAAACATATATATATATATATATATATATATATATATATATATATATATATATATATATATTTTTACAATTATATATAGCTACATACAATTTTATATAACTTCATAAATATCCAAAGTGCTGTGTTTTGACTGTTCTGAGGTGTGTTGTATTTTAACCATATGTTTTATAAGCCAATATAAATGACTTAACCCAAGTATCTATTATATACAAAGTCATAATAACTTGATGATCATTTTTATAGCCCAATATTACATGCTGCAAAATCAGATATTATAAACCTCATTATCAAAGATTAAAAATGTAACAACAGGAAAAAACTAAATGTTTACTGCCTGATATTACGCCCTCTAGTGGATTACATTGAGTAGCCCAGAGTAAAAACAGATATACAGTAATCCTGTAGAGGGCGTGATTACTACAGGATTACATTGAGTAGCCCAGAGTAAAAACAGATATACAGTAATACTGTAGAGGGCGTGATTACATACGCCCTCTACAGGATTACATTGAGTAGCCCAGAGTAAAAACAGACATACAGTAGATATCTGGTATAGAAAGGGGTGATTCAAGATTGCCAATCAGCCCCCAATGACACTAGATGTGCACATTTAATGTATTTAACTCTTTAGCATAGAATTTTTGTTTTGATTTTTTTAATTGGCCTTACACCATTTAAGACATCCAACTAATAATTTGTCTATAATAAACACACTTATAAAGTAAATAAATAACTGAAACCTTTTAAAGAACCTTTCAAATAATTTATTTTAAAACATTTCCATTTATTATAATTTGTTTTAAAAATATTTTCTTATAGAAAAATAAATAATATTTTTTGTAGATTAAAGTTATATAAAATTTCACAAAAACCTATTATAACAATAAATGTCACTTTTAGACTGGTTGTTCTTTAGTGGAGAGAATAAACTCCAGATGATGTTTCTCTGTATATCATTAACTTGCGACTCAAGTCTTTTGAATTCGTTTAAAAGAGAAAATCACATCGAAAAGAGATTTTAATTTCAAAAGATTAACCCTGGTCAAATAAATGTATAAAATAAAAAATATTAGTTCAGATTTGTGGGGGTTTGTTTACTGAGGTGGAGTGCCACTGTGTCCTGCCAGACATGGGCAGAACATAGTTATGGACCATGCGCAACACAGACAGGTTAAGCTGTTGTGCTCCGTCTCCAGCATGCGAGCGAGGTCCGAGTTGGGGTGGCAAGTGGGATGGCAAAGCTAATTTTTAGGGTGGCAGCTGCCACCCCATGCCACTCTTCTGGCCCCGCCCCTGGCTGAGATGAATTTTAGGGTGGCTGAAGCCTTCCTAAATAGGGTCTAGCAGTGCCTTTAGGTAAAGCATTTTGGACACATTGTAACTGCTATGTTATATTACTGTATGTTCAATACACACTCACAACACTGAAAAAGTCTTGTGAATATGAAGCATTTAATAGCTCAACATGCAGAACATTCTACATAGTACATTTAAATTATGTGTATTTAATCAAAATATATTACGTTTAAATACAAGTTTTTACAGATATATGGTCTTTCACTATCAAACACATGTTAATCTTTTCACAAAGTAACATTGACCATTATGATGCTCCCCATTACATCATTTCATTGTGTTGATTGTGAAATATTTTGGGCACTAGTCACTGTACAGGAATCAAAATAAATGGATATAAATATTTACTCACACAATGCACGTCAGGACTGCTCACAAGATAATTATATAATGATTCGTATTTAATCATTAATATATTCTATGCTGGACACACTCCTTAATCAGTTATCACACTGTTTACAAAGCATATCAACTGATGCATTCATGTGATTATACAGAACATTGGTCTAAGGGAAATGTAACTAATATTTTATGACAAACTTGTACTCGCGAGTGGGTGCAAAGTGCACAGAGAGCCCAAGGCACTGCAGTACTATAGTGTGGCAATCACTCCGCTAGGTGTCTCTCAGAACAATATGTATTAGCAGCTAGAGAAATCCACTGTGCAAAATTCTGAGTGACTGGTGAGATAGCATTTGGCAAGCCTTGCCATTACCAAGTGAACTGACTTTTTAATGATATGACATGTATAACGTATGTCCACTGCCTCTCAGTTTTGTAGATGTTTTGATGATCTGGTACACTTCAGGATACTTCACGCATCACTGAAAAAGACAAAGAATAAAAGTAACAAACAAATCATCTGGATCACTAGGTTTAACATCCTTATTTGATTCATTTTTGTTTTATGGGAAATATACCTAATTATATTTTTTTACATGTGGTAATAAATTTGACTTGACATCACAACAACTGACCAAATAGACATCCAGAGCAGACTCAGGTGTGCTCGCCTGTGAGTTTGAGGTCGGAAGAGCACTATCTTCCAACGCAAGAGTCGAGCTGGATGTTCTACGATCAGCTCTGAAGAAAAAACACAATGACATTTGTCAAAAAGACAAAGCATAAGGCAACCACTCAGGTTTATTTCATTATCAGAAGTTGCAAAGAGGAATCTATAAAGATATCTGTGAAGAAATGTAGAAAATATAGGGGAGTTTATAAACTCTTGACCTTTTTAATTCAAGCTAAAATGTTTCTGTGGCCAGAGAGTGTGTGGACTATACCTGGAGTTTTTAAACAGAACATTTCAAAGGGGAAAAAGTAATGTGCATTTATATTTGCAATGTGCATACTTTCAAAAATAGTTTGTATTTGTGTTGTGTTTGTGTCGCCACTGTCGCCACTTTGGCTTGCTCATTGCATTAAGTGGTTGTCACAATACTCTGTGAGCTTTGGAACAGTAGTTATTGTGAAAAGCGCAATTGAATTAATTGAATTAAAAATTTTACTTATCAGGTTTATACATCAAACATTACTCTAATAGTGGGTAGAAAAAGATGCACTGTCGACTTAACACAATTAATCATTTCTAGACAAGTTTTTAATAATTTGTTTTGGATTAGGACAATAAAAAGCCAATTATTACATTTTGGAAACAACATGAATCTAATATCACACGTCACATTTATGGGTCTGTACACTTAAAAATATATAGCTACATTTATATTGTCATGAACTCAGATTCCCAGCATCACATCAGCATCCAAACATGCCACCCCCTCGATCCCAATCACCTGATTTCTGATCAGCCTCACCAGCACATCATCACTACAGCTATCACTACACCATTTATAAGAGACTCTGTCACGTTCAGTCACTGCAAAGTATATGCTCATTTCCAAGCTTACTATATTCTGCCTGATTCTCTGTTATAATACCTTTGCCTGTTTATTGTCCACAAGTTTGCCAATCTCCTAACCTTCTGCCAGTACTCTATTTAGGGTAGTCTGAATTGTACCGTTGCCATATTGCACTTGCATCCTACTATCCTGGTGATATTTCCTGACATATATTTACTATGTACATGTTTCCTTGCAAGTGGATCATCATATTTTGGTCATTGGCATCAAATTGCCTGAAGACCTCTAGTTTTAGACAAATACCTGCTGTCTGAATCTGTATCCAGTTCAACTTTAACATCATCTAAAGAGGAAGAAGAAGAGATGGTGTTCACTGAAATGGCTAGATCCTTGCTGGTGGAGCTTGGAATAACATCAGGTATCTGTGCGGAGTTTGTATCTGTCATAGAGAAGTAGTTTTGTATCACTCAAAAAGATCTTGAATGTGTTTGAGGTAAATGCAAACATTCTGTAAATGTAGTACAGTAAAGCTTAGTATTCTTCAATTAATGCATTTAAAAGAGAATACAGTAGCTCCTTTAAAAATTAAATAAAGTCTTAATTCACTCACATTCATGTTGTTCCAAACCTGTATGCAGTTATTTTCCCAAATACAGAAGGGAATTATTTTACAGCTGTTTTCCAAACAACTACAATACATAGACAGCCCTCCAAAAGGACAAAATATTTGTGCTGTCAGTCGATTAAAAATTGGAATCACGATTAATAACAATATTTTTATTTTGAAAGTGCTGAAATTTAACACGAGATATATATATATATATATATATATATATATATATATATATATATATATATATATATATATATATATATATATATACTTCTTTTCTTGTCAAAATGAATGTATTTCCATCTTAGAAAAGAAAAGATAAGTAAAAATATAATGCTTTCACATTCTCCAAACAAATCCTTCCACAGTATAAAGATAGAAATGCTCTAAAATAGCACCAATTCAAGTCGCATGAAATGTTTCCCAAAGTCTAAATCGTGTGTGTTTGTGTTGTGTGCGTCAGTGTAATGATGCCGTGTGACACATTACAAAGGTTCCACACTTCACACCAGTGTTTATGCTGTATTAACAGTAAACTCTTAAATGTTAATCGTGATTAAGAAAAATGAATGCGTTACATTTTTTCACAGTCCCCCAGCCACTGGGGGTTGCGTCATGAAGGGCATCCGGTGTAAAACCTATGCCAAGTCAAATATGCGGATCACGGACAGTCCGCTGTGTCGACCCCTAACAGGATCATCCGAAAGAAGAAAAAACTTTTTTAATTAATTGCATGCGTTAAAGCGTTAATTCTGACAGCTCTACAAACAACACAATAAAAGTAGTCCATACAGTAGCTTTGTGTGAGTAACAGACTGAAATTTAAGTTCTTATTCACTGAAAATCTTCCCCTCTGCTGTATCTAACTCACCTCCACATTCAGAATAAAAAATGGTGCACAACGTACCTGATTTAAAGGTGCTATATGTAATATTTTTACTGTACTAATCGTAAAATGACCATTATATGTCATTAGAGAATTAGAATACATGCTAAGTTGAAATACTTGCTTCTCTGATAACAATGCTACAGCCAGTATATTCTACTTTGAAGTTCCCATTCTGGGCCGCAATATCTGTTTATGTTTTAGCCTGTGTGATCCCGCCCACTACCCAATCACCAACAGTATTTCCACACAGCCGGGTTGCCAGATTTGAACAAGTTTGCAGGCAAACAATGTTGCATGCTGCAGCCATGGAAGCTAGCAAACGAACTGGATCAGAGATAACAGATTCCACCCAACCTAAAAAGACTCACCACCATCTAAAAACCACCATGA
The DNA here is from genome assembly GCF_025860055.1 of Xyrauchen texanus. Classification (NCBI taxonomy): domain Eukaryota; kingdom Metazoa; phylum Chordata; class Actinopteri; order Cypriniformes; family Catostomidae; genus Xyrauchen; species Xyrauchen texanus. Next base: position 26,337,613 of record NC_068319.1, read on the forward strand.
CCAGAGGCATAGTAAAACAAGAATACATTTTTGAGATGCCTTTGAAAGATTGAGACAGCTTAAAGCCCAGAAGTCCTTTAAAACGGATGCTGAGATGGCTAATTTGCATGTCAACTTTCTGGAAACCCACAAGAGCTTCGAGTCTGGGGCGGGGAAGACAATTCTTCAATATTTTGAATTTGGACTGCAGTACCCATTTCATAGGCTTGTTGTCAATCTTACTTATAGCACCTTTAAAATCACTGATGGCAAACACCATTGCTTCTTACATTTGTTCACATCTGTATGCTGCCGCAAAGAAGATTTTCAGTGAATAACAACATTAATAGCAGTCGCACTAGTCATCGTGGATTTATTATGCTTTTTTGTCTTTAATTAGACCTTGAGAGCTGAGGTCACTATAAACTGTCATTGTAAGGAAAAGAGCTACATGATAATTCTTAAAAAAAAACAGGATATAGGTTTGGAACATGACATACATGCATAAATACAGATTTTAATATATATATATATATTTTTTTTAATATATTCCTTAAAGTAACATGTAAGATTTTTAGGTAGTGCTTAATATAAAAGTCAGACTGTAAAATGAGTACCTAAGTCATCAAGGTTTTCGAGGCTTTGAGCCCTCCTGTCCTGTTTACCGTCTTCTATTAATGTGGGTAGAACTTCCTGGGAAGCTGATCTACACAAATAGATGGAGCTTTTCTTTCTTCTAGAGGAGGCACCGCGGATAGCTAAACACAAGAATGCACAATATAAGAAAAGGGAAAAAAAGAGGTGCAAACAGAGAGATGAGATAAGGCGGACATTTAAAAAACAACATTTTAAATAATTAGGAAGTATCCAAACTTACGGTGAATCTTTTTAAATACCGTGCTGCCCATGAACTTCAAGAATCTGTCAGCGTAGAAATTTGGTCTATGGACAGATACTGTGTCCTAGTATGTAAGTTTGTAAAGAGTTGCAAATTATGATGACATTCAAACAGACATGTATAAAAACAGTATATTCTAATAAAGAACAAATATATATATATATATATATACATACGCCGTCATAAACAAGAGCCTTCCACGAGTGCTCAACTTTCTTTATAAATCTGTATCAGAAACATACATTTACAATAAATAATCGTTTTCATAAAAAAACTTCAGTAATTATTTCTTGATAGTCATGTACGTAATTCATACCTGTAGGACTGCAGGATATCAATGATGCCCAAAAAGATCAGCAACTTCTCATCTTTGTGTTTAGCTGGGATGCCACCCATTCTAGAAGCAAAAACAGGTTATTTGAAACTAATCCAGATGTAAATAGTCATAAATCGTAAATAAAATGCAATTCATTTTACGGCACTTTACGAAAGAATGTTTTTACAGTACATACAATTTACCAAGAATTGTTTTCTGCTTGTGTTTTATGAATGAGCCCTATTGAGGAAGTGCTTTCATAGATTTATGGTTAGGATACACAAGCCTGAGATGCATCACACACTAGTGATAAACTGATATATCAGTCCGGCAGATAAATCGACCAATATTTGGCCAAGTTGAGATTTTCATCAGAATCAATTTCTTCTTCATTTTACATCAAAATGTTATTTATTTATTTATTTTTTTCAAAGTGGTCTCAGAGATTTGGACCACACTTACATTATACACTGATGAGCCAAAATATTATGACCATCTGCCTAAAATGCTGTTGGTCCTCTGCAGACATGGGGACTTGTGACTTGGTGACTTGGACTCGAGTCGACTCGAGTCGCTATTTTTATGACTTGTGACTTGACTTGACAAAAAATAAAATACTTGAGACTTGACTCAGACTTCGAAGTTAAAGACTCGGGACTTGACTTGATTTGAGACAGGAAGACTTGAATGACTTGAGTGTTAATCACATCATGTTTTCAGTTTGAATATAAAATATATAAATTATTAAAAAAAAAAAAAAAGTTGATCCAGCTGGAGCACAGGCTGAGAATAGTTTTGTCATGACTAGATCACGACACTATAGGCTATCATCAGCCATGCCCTCTCGTACCTTCACACACCACGCCCACTTAGATCAGATAAACACATCAACATGTCAACCGGAGGGGTAACGTTACCGAGGGTCATACGCTTTCGGCTTCAAAAATTATTATCAAGATGGCAAAAGGCGAACAGCGCTTTGCAAGACATGCAACGTTAAGATCGCGGACAGCCAGACGACAACCTCCAATTTCGTCCGCCGTTTGAAGAGCCATTCTGCCCAGTAAGTGCTTGTCAATTTGTTAATTTTATCTGGTTAGTTGGTAGTTAGCTAATGTAATAATAGCATGGTTCCCACGGGTCCTTGAAATCCTTGAAAGTTTGTGAATCTGAAAAATTAAATTCAAGGCCCTGGAAAGTTCTTGAAAATAAACATACATAGATACAGGTCATTGAAAGTGCTTGAATTTATTTTGTGGAAGAAGGTTTCTTGGAAAAAAAATCTGTCCATTAATTTTTTATTTCGCCAACACTTCGTGGCTTATGCTGCATACTAGCCTGCTTGATTTACGTTAGTTACGCGCATTTACGTTAAGTGTTTCCCGCGAGGTACTTTGTTTTGTACGTTGCCATGACGTTCACGCGCGCTGGTACCTCAACGTTTCCCACTCACAGACATTGCAAAAATAGGCTTATGGATATACTCTGTGTAAGTGAGTGAGTGAGTGTGGGTGTGGGAGTGTGAGAGCGCGAGAGTGAGTGTGTGTGTGTGTGTGAGCGCGAGAGTGAGTGAGTGTGGGTGTGGGAGTGTGTGAGAGTGTGTGTGGGAGTGAGTGTGGGTGTGGGAGTGTGTGAGAGAGAGTGTGTGTGTGAGAGAGAGTGTGTGTGTGTGTGTGTGTGTGTGTGAGAGAGTGTGTGTGAGAGAGAGTGTGTGAGAGAGAGAGTGTGTGAGAGAGAGAGTGTGTGTGTGTGAGAGAGAGAGTGTGTGTGTGAGAGAGAGAGTGTGTGTGAGAGAGAGAGGAGAAATGTAACAAAGTTTAATGTATGTAACTGTGTTTGAGAGAGAGAGAGGGAGGTGTTCAGAGAGGAGTCTGTTGGATGTTAAGCTGTTATTTGTTTTATGGACTCAAAGTTGAAAATTTTAAACATTTCAAACACTGTTGGCAGAAGTGAAAAATAAATAATTTTATGAAGTTACAATTTTGTTTGATTCCTGAATGTATTTTACTGAACATGAGTATTGTAATTTACTGACAGTTACTTATATCTTGTCTTTTCACTTTATTATGATAAGATTCTGCAGGTAAAATTACAATAATTAATTATTAATTAATAAAGGTGACTTGACTTGGACTTGACTTGACATAGCCTGTGACTTGACTTGGACTTGACTTGACATAGCCTGTGACTTGACTTGACTTGCCCAAGAAAAAAATACTTGGGACTTACTTGAGACTTGAAGGTTAAGACTTGAGACTTACTTGAGACTTGCACATGTGTGACTTGGTCCCATCTCTGGTCCTCTGCATGTCACCAAAACAGCACCGAGGCGCTGAAGCATGGGCTCTACAAGACCCCTAAATGTGTCCTGTGGTATCTAGCACCAAGACATTAGCAGCAGATCCTTCAAGTCCTGTAAGTTGTGAGGAATAGCCGTCATGGATCAGATTTGTTGGTCCATGTAAAAGAAAACGGGACTCATCGGACCAGGCAACCTTTTCCACTGCTCCGAGGTCCAGTTCCGATGCTTGCGGGCCCATTTTAGAAGCTTTAGACAGTGGACAGGGGTCATTATGGACACTCCAACCAGTCTGCTGCTACGCAGCCACATGTGATACACTGTGTGTTGTGAAACATTCCACCCGTAACCATCATTAAGATTTTCTGTGACTTGTGCCACAGTAGACCTTCTGTTGGTTCGGAACACCCTGTCACAGGTTTGTGGTTTGACCATACTCTGCCCACTGTCGTTAGGTACTCACCACTGCTGACTGGGAGCACCCCACAAGCCTTACCGTTACAGAGATGCTCTGACTCAGTCATCTGACCATAACAATTTGGCCCTTGTCAAGGTCGCTCAGGTCTTTACTCCTGACCAATTCTCCTGCATTCAACATGTTGACTACGAGAACTGATTGTTCGCTTACCATCTAATCTACCCATACCTTGACATGTGGCCTTGTTAGGAGATGATCAATGTAATTGGTCATAATGTTTTGGCTCAACATTAGGAAAAGGTCACCTTGCTTTCTAGATCTTAGCATTAGCCAATACATTACTTCATAATACTTCCTTTGTCAAGGGTTTATAAAGGGGTTCATTGATGACCAATAACTTATTTATGAATGCCTTATAAATCACTGATTTGTGGTTATAACAGCATGACTAAAAAAAGCAACTGTCATGCAATACTTGCCAAATAGTGAGCTATTTTACCTATTCAATTCTTAAAAACACATATATAACATTAGTAACCTATGAAATTGTACCCTAATGTAATGTGGACACATGTCCAATTTATTAAAGAGTTGCCAACTTTAGAACTCTATGTACATAAAAGTTTTGTATGGTTTAATTGCCCTCAGACATTATATGATAATTTCTGTGAATGAGCATGAGGACTAGCAATGTCAGGTAACTACTCGACGCACCTTTCTGTTGACATCAACATAAATTGGAAAGTGACAACACAAGTGGCCAAGACATTACTGTAATGAATATAAACACAAAGCTGACTGTAGAAAAATATATAATCTCTCCTTTTAGTCTATTTTTGCTGCATTATGACATAAAACTATGGCATTCAGGACATTTTATGTTTCTCTTTTATATATGTATGAATACGTGTATTTGTTAAGCATTTATAACATGTACAGTTAAACTGCTCCCTTTTTTGGCAAGTATTGCATAAAAGTCAACCTTTTTATTCATGTTGTTATAACTGTATATGAATGATTTAGAATGCATTTGTAAATGAGTTATTAGTCTCCCTTTCTTTTTACTGTAGTTGACTCCTCCAGAGCGAGAAGCTCCACTCACGTGTCATCATCAGTGTCGGCGAGGGGCTCGGCAGATTTGCCATTTCCTTGAATTGATTCCCGTGCTGTGGAGTACAGGACCTTCTGTCCTCCCTGACGCCTACTGTCCCCTCTGCTTCCTCTCCCCCTTATCTTCTTATCCAGAACATGGATGCCCAGCAGCAAACTGTAATCCATGATCTTAAAGCTCTCCAGCACCTGTGGAACATCATGGATGGAAATTATGACAAAAACACTCATATTACTAAAGAGCCCCATCATAACCAGCAGTATTATAATATATTAAAAGTGGCAGCTGTTGAACCACAAGCATCCAAGTACAACAAATATAGGTTGTAGGTCTACATTAATATGATAAATAAATAAACCTATGCAATAAATAAATACATATTCTGGGTCAATCTCACAAAACTTGCAAAGAACATGTGATATCTTGCATGAACATGTTAGATTTCATATCAAAATCTAAATAAATAAGAAATATTTTTTTTTTTTACAGAAAATGGTAAAGGGTTTAAACAATGCTTTCCATGCTTGTTCAATGAACCATAAACAATTAATGAACATGCACCTGTGGAACGGTCGTTAAGACATTAACAGCTTACAGACGGCAGACAATTAAGGTCAAAGTTATAAAAACATTTCCATTTTGATGTGAAATGTGACCAGCACATGTTTTCATGAGATTCACCCTTCTAGAAAGATTTTATACCCTCCAAATTTCATCCTGTTACAAAACTACTATTGTCAATACTATAATGGAGTATTTCTGCAGTGTTCAACAACTGCTATTCATTAACACTTTATTCAACAACATTGACTAACCCGACAATCTCTCTGGAGAGTCTTGATCAGTGCATTGTATGTGTCACCATCAAAGTAAAGCCCTTCATGCTGCTCCTGGAAGTCCAGATCTTTAAATGTTGGGGATGCTTTGGAACACTCTTTCCGTGAGGCTCTACGTTTGTACGTGGAGCCTTTTAAGTCATATTTGTAGTGCATTTTCAAAGATCGGGGCAGAACATTGTTCATCACAACCAATCGGATGTTAACACTGCCACACTGGATACAGTAGAGCCCGTAAAACTTTGGTAGGAGTGTCCTCGGGTTCTGATTCAGATTCTGCAATTAGAAGGGCGGATAGATCAGTTTTTCAATCTAGAAAAGACTGTCATAAAAGCATCTCATGCATAATATAATACTGTATGTACACTAAGTATATTGTATATTGAATGTAATGTATATACAGTATCTGCTGTGTAAATGTGCTGGTTGCCAGTAAGGTAACTGCTCCAACATTTGAGGCACCAGAAATCTCTGCACTAATTTTCAAAGAAATCTAAATGATGGAGCCGGTCCCAAATTAATGACTCATACATAATACTGTATACTGTATATTCTTTTACTTATTGTCACAATAAAACACCCCCTTTGTCGGACTGTGCACTTGAGAATAAGTGTCTGTGCCTCGTTCATCCTGTCACAATATACACACAGTGTAACATTTACCTTGTCTCGTTTTGCCCTTACCTCTTCTTTGCCCATTTTGCCCCTTTTGGTCTTCCGTAAGTTTTACTTTCATCCCTTATTTAATTCCACAGTCCCCTTGTTAGCGTTCATGTTCTCTGTTATTAGTTTCACCTGCACCCGCCCCCTCTGGCTCTCGCGCTCGCTCACAATCATCAGAGTATTAGTTTCACCCGCACTCGTTCTAATCACTAGATTATTAGTCTCACCTGCACTGTTCGTTTTCCCCTATATATACGCTGTCCTTTCGCTTCACTCTTGTTGGTTAGTGTTTAGTTTACCCCTTCGCTTTGCCAGCTCTAGTGTTCCCCTAGCTCCCCCTGTCTTTTCCTCTTGTTTGTCTCGTCTCGTTTGATATACTCTGATTCCCCGGCTTCGACCCAACGCTCCCCTCGACTACTCTTCTGTGGATTTGCCCCTTTAATATACTCCGATTCCCCGGCTTCGACCTCGCGCTCCCCTTGACTACTCTTCACTGGATTTGCCCTTTTTGTACTGTTACCTGCTCTGTTTAATAAAGCAGTTTTACTCCGACATTGTGACTGTCTCGTCTTGTGTGTGCGTTACAGAATAACCAACTCTATACAGAACAGTCACAATGGATCCCCCGGTGCATTTTCGCAGCTCACTAGAGCGGATTTTCACGGCACGTTCTGCACGAGGATCTACGGTTGGGAGACATGACCAAGCGCTCACGGCCCAGGGGCAGCAGGTACGTACTATTTCCGATTCATTTCACCCTGTTCTACCTGTGTCTGTCCCTGAGCCCGTTGATGCTCTCAACGCATCCGCGAGCGCCGTAAGCTTTCCACCCCCGGAGAGGTTTGATGGCTCTTCGGACGCTTGCCAAGGGTTTTTTATGCAGGGCAGCGGTTGTAGAACTATAAACCTTGCCCGTAACATTATGGACCCAGCGGCCCAACTCTTGGTTTTGCGTCAGGGGAGTCAACCCTTGGAGGCTTATGTGGTAGACTTTTGTGCCCTGGCTAACCAGGTGAACTTTGATGAGGTGACTCTGAAAGACATTTTTCAATGTGGACTGAATGAGCCAACCTCGTCGTTCATGCCCGGTGGTCGCTGCTCCCTCGACCTGGCTCAATTTATTGACCTCGCCCTACTGTTCGCTGGTTCCTCATTTACTGTGGGGGAGGCAGATACTGAACCAGAGTTCCACGCCACGGCCCCAGTCTCGAAGCCTGCCACGGCCCCAGTCTCAAAGCCTGGCACGGCCGCAGTCTCGAAGCCTGCCACGGCCCCAGTCTCGAAGCCTGCCACGGCCCCAGTCTCGAAGCCTGCCACGGCCCCAGTCTCGAAGCCTGCCACAGCCCCAGTCTCGAAGCAGACCAAGGCCATCGAGCCAGCGCCCACGCCTGGCAGATACTGAACCAGAGTTCCACGCCACGGCCCCAGTCTCGAAGCCTGCCACGGCCCCAGTCTCAAAGCCTGGCACGGCCGCAGTCTCGAAGCCTGCCACGGCCCCAGTCTCGAAGCCTGCCACGGCCCCAGTCTCGAAGCCTGCCACGGCCCCAGTCTCGAAGCCTGCCACAGCCCCAGTCTCGAAGCAGACCAAGGCCATCGAGCCAGCGCCCACGCCTGCCACGGTCAGCGAGCCAGCGCCTGTAACCTCGACTGTCCCCATGGCCACGCTCCCTGTTGGCCGAAGGAGACAGAGAAGGAAGTGGGCACCTTCTCCCCAGTCTCGTCTTGTGCTCAAGACCACAGAGGTTCCCTCAGAGTCTTCCACGGCTCTGCCGGCCTCTGCTCCGCCCTCAGAGTCTTCTATGGCTCTGCCGGCCTCTGCTCCGCCCTCAGAGTCTTCCACGGCTCTGCCGGCCCCTGTTTCGCTCTCAGAGTCTTCCAAGGCTCTGTTGGGCTCTGCTCCGCCCTCAGAGTCTTCCACGGCTCTGCCAGCCTCTGCTCGGCCCTCAGAGTCTTCCATGGCTTTGCCAGCCTCTGCAGGCCCCACCAGGGCTCCGCCTCTCGGGCCTCCCAGGGCCCCGCCTCTCGAGCCTCCCAGGGCTCCGCCTCTCGAGCCTCCCAGGGCTCTGCCTCTCAAGTCTCTCGAGCTTCCCAGGGCTCTACCCCTCGAGCCTCCCAGGGCCCCGCCTCTCGAGCCTCCCAGGGCTCCGCCTCTCGAGCCTCCCAGGGCTCTGCCTCTAAAGTCTCTCGAGCCTCCCAGGGCTCTACCCCTCGAGCCTCCCAGGGCCCCACCTCTCAAGACTCCCAGGGCTCCGCCTCTCGAGCCTCCCAGGGCTCTGCCTCTCAAGTCTCTCGAGCCTCCCAGGGCTCTACCCCTCGAGCCTCCCAGGGCCCCACCTCTCGAGCCTCCCAGGGCTCCTCCTCTCGAGCCTCCCAGGGCTCTGCCTCTCAAGTCTCTCGAGCCTCCCAGGGCTCCGTTTCTCGGGCCTCCCGGGGCCCCGCCTCTCGAGCCTCTCGGGCCTCTCGGGGCTCTGCCTCTCGAGCCTCCTAGGGCTCCTCCTCCTCTCGAGCCTCCCAGGGCTCCGCCTCTCAAGCCTCTCGAGCCTCTCAGGGCTCCGTCTCTCGAGTCTTTCAGGGCTCCTCCCCTTCTCAAGCCTCTCAGGGCTTCGTCTCTCGAGTCTTTCAGGGCTCCTCCTCCTCTCAAGCCTCTCAGGGCTTCGTCTCTCGAGTCTTCCAGGGCTCCTCCTCCTCTCGAGCCTCTCAGGGCTCCGTCTCTCGAGCCTCTCAGGGCTCCGTCTCTCGAGCCTCCTAGGGCTCCTCCTCCTCTCGAGCCTCCCAGGGCTCCGCCTCTCAAGCCTCTCGAGCCTCTCAGGGCTCCGTCTCTCGAGTCTTTCAGGACTCCTCCCCCTCTCAAGCCTCTCAGAGCTTCGTCTCTCGAGCCTTTCAGGGCTCCTCCTCCTCTCAAGCCTCTCAGGGCTTCGTCTCTCGAGTCTTCCAGGGCTCCTCCTCCTTCCGAGCCTCTCAGGGCTCCGTCTCTAGAGTCTCTCATGGCTCCCCCCCTCAAGCCTCCCGAGCCTTCCAGGGCTCTGCCTCTAGAGCCTCTCGAGTCTTCCACGGCCTTTTTCCCCGAGCCTCCTACGGCTCCGCCTCCCGAGCCTCCTACGGCTCCCCCTCCAGAGCCTCCTACGGCTCCACCTCCCGAGCCTCCCACGGCTCTGCTCCCAGAGACTCCAGAGCTTTCTAGGGCTCCGCCTCTCGAGCCTCCTACGGCCCCGCCTCTCGGGCCTCCTACGGCTCCGCCTCCAGCGCCTCCTACGGCTCTGCTCCCAGTGACTCCAGAGCCTTCTAGAGCTCCAGCTCCCGAGCCTCCTACGGCTCTACCCCCAGAGACTACAGAGCCTGCCTGGTCTTCGCCTCAGAAACCTCCCACGGCGCCACCTCCCTTGGCTCCGCCTCCAGAGCCTTCCAGGTCTTTGCCCCTAAAGCCTCCTTTGGCTCCACCTCCAGAGCCTTCCAGGCCTCCGCCTCTAGAGCCTCCCACGGCGCCACCGTCATTGGCTCCACCTCCTGAGCCTTCCAGGCCCCCGCCTCTAGAGCCTCCTACGGTGCCGCCTCCATCGGCTCCGCCTCTTGAGCCTTCCAGGCCCCCGCCTATAGAGCCTCCTGCGGCACCACCTCCCTCTGCCCTGTCTCTTGGGCCCCCTATGGCACCGCCTCCTGAGCCCCCCGAGCCTTCCTCGGCGCCACCTCCTCAGTCTCTCTGTGCCCCGCCTGCCGAGTCTCCCACAGCTCTGCCTTCCAGGACTCCATCTCCCAAGTCCTCCACGGCCCGCCTTTCACGGCTCCGCCCCCGGAAACCCTTCCTCACTTGGTTCTGCCAGCTCCCCCAGTAACCGTTCCTCTTCCCGGACTTCCTGACCCTCTTCCTGTCCTGTGGCCTTTTCCCTGGCCTCCTGACCCTCTTCCTGTCCTGTGGCCTCTTCCCTGGCCTCCTGACCCTGTCCGGTGGCCTCCTGACCCTGTCCCGGCCCTGTTGCCTCATCCCTGGCCTCCTGATCCTATTCCTGTCCCGTGGCCACCTCCCAGGTCTCCTAGTCTAGTCCCTGTCCTGTGGTCACCTTCCAGGCCCCCGGACCCAGTCCCTGTCCTACAGTCGCCTTCCAGGCCCCCTGACCCAGTCTCTGCCCTATGGCTGCCCCCTAGATCTCCCGGCCACCCGCCTTTCCGCTATGTTCCCCCAGACCTCGCCTTCATTTCCCTTTGTGCCCTCGTGGACCTTCTTATTGCCCCTCGTTGCCCCCTTGGACTGCCTGTCTGCCCCTCGTTGCCCTCTTGGACTTCCTGCCTACCCTCTGTGCCCCTTGGACTGCCCAAAAAAAATTTTTGTTTTTGGGTTCTTGTGGGTTTTCTGTTCTGGGGTTTTGTTCGTTGGGATCGTCTGGTATCCGATCCCTTGGGGGGATGGCTATGTAACATTTACCTTGTCTCGTTTTGCCCTTACCTCTTCTTTGCCCATTTTGCCCCTTTTGGTCTTCCGTAAGTTTTACTTTTGTCCCTTATAACTCCACAGTCCCCTTGTTAGCGTTCATGTTCTCTGTTATTAGTTTCACCTGCACCCGCCCCCTCTGGCTCTCGTGCTCGCTCACAATCATCAGAGTATTAGTTTCACCCGCACTCGTTCTAATCACTAGATTATTAGTCTCACCTGCACTGTTCGTTTTCCCCTATATATACGCTGCCCTTTCGCTTTACTCTTGTTGGTTAGTGTTTAGTTTACCCCTTCGCTTTGCCAGCTCTAGTGTTCCCCTAGCTCCCCCTGTCTTTTCCTCTCGCTTGTCTCATCTCGTTTGATATACTCTGATTCCCCGGCTTCGACCCAACGCTCCCCTCGACTACTCTTCTGTGGATTTGCCCCTTTAATATACTCCGATTCCCCGGCTTCGACCTCGCGCTCCCCTTGACTACTCTTCACTGGATTTGCCCTTTTTGTACTGTTACCTGCTCTGTTTAATAAAGCAGATTTACATTGTGACTGTCTCGTCTTGTGTGTGCGTTACACACAGTATACACTCACCTAAAGGATTATTAGGAACACCTGTTCAATTTATCATTAATGCAATTATCTAATCAACCAATCACATGGCAGTTGCTTCAATGCATTTAGGGGTGTGGTCCTGGTCAAGACAATCTCCTTATTTCCAAACTGAATGACAGAATGGGAAAGGTGATTTAAGCAATTTTGAGGGTGGCATGGTTGTTGGTGCCAGACGGGCCGGTCTGAGTATTTCACAATCTGCTCAGTTACTGGGATTTTCACGCACAACCATTTCTAGGGTTTACAAAGAATGGTGTGAAAAGGGATAAACATCCAGTATGCGGCAGTCCTGTGGGCGAAAATGCCTTGTTGATGCTAGAGGTCAGAGGAGAATGGCCCGACTGATTCAAGCTGATAGAAGAGCAACTTTGCCTGAAATAACCACTCGTTACAACCGAGGTATGCAGCAAAGCATTTGTGAAGCCACAACATGCACAACCTTGAGGCGGATGGGCTACAACAGACCCCACCGGGTACCACTCACCTCCACTACAAATAGGAAAAAGAGGCTACAATTAGCAAGAGCTCACCAAAATTCGAAAGTTGAAGACTGGAAAAATGTTGCCTGGTCTGATGAGTCTCGATTTCTGTTGAGACATTCAGATGGTAGAGTCAGAATTTGGCGTAAACAGAATGAGAACATGGATCCATCATGCCTTGTTACCACTGTGCAGGCTGGTGGTGGTGGTGTAATGGTGTGGAGGATGTATTCTTTGCACACTTTAGGCCCCTTAGTGCCAATTGGGCATCGTTTAAATGCCACGGCCTACCTGAGCATTGTTTCTGACCATGTCCATCCCTTTATGGCCATCATGTACCCATCCTCTGATGGCTACTTCCAGCAGGATAATGCACCATGTCACAAAGCTCGAATCATTTCAAATTGGTTTCTTGAACATGACAATGAGTTCACTGTACTAAAATGGCCCCCACAGTCACCAGATCTCAACCCAATAGAGCATCTTTGGGATGTGGTGGAACGGGAGCTTCGTGTCCTGGATGTGCATCCCACAAATCTCCATCAACTGCAAGATGCTATCCTATCAATATGGGCCAACATTTCTAAAGAATGCTTTCAGCACCTTGTTGAATCAATGCCACATAGAATTAAGGCAGTTCTGAAGTCGAAAGGGGGTCAAACACAGTATTAGTATGGTGTTCCTAATAATCCTTTAGGTGAGTGTATATACACTACATATTCTTCATGTGATTCTGTAGATTGTGTCTTACCATGTAGTAACCTGGCAGTAATTTCTGTAGAAATTCAGCTTCTTTGTTCTGTACAGTCTTTATGATGAACTCATCATCACTAGTTAAATAAAACCACGAACTACTCGCTCCGGGGTTTGACAGCTCAATCAGAGGTTCCTTACAAATAGAGTACTGGAGATACAAAAACATTATTAACAAAGATTCAACACAATATGCAACACAAACCACATATTCTAAGGTCATTCTAAGTTAACGGTGCCATTTGTGTTCCAGTTTTTGGAGCTCAGACTTGCATGGCACTATTAACACAACTTTGACTTGCTTCAGACAGGATACTGAACTTATTCACATTATTTAATAGACTTGATCTGACTCTGTTTAGTTTGCAAAGCCAAAACATATGAACATGATGACTTTGGGACATTATTCCCTCAAAAGTTGAAAAAGCTTTTATTTTGAATATTTTGAAGAACTTCCACATCTGTGGATAATTTTCCTTCATTTTAATATCAATTTTGTCATATTTTATTTTGTTATCAATGTACAATTGGTTCTAATTTTACTGTGCAATTTCACATTGTGAATCAATGGGTTCATCCAAAAACTGAAAGAGGCTATATAAGGAGTTAGGATGAAAATAAGATGCATTTCGAACTGTTTTAATACCAGTGCAGACAGAAAGCTTACTGAAGGTTAAGTCATTCGCTAAATAGGGTGCAAGGGGATAGCCTTTAGCTTTCTATGCAGCAAAGTCCATTCACTCCTAAAGTCCAACCAAAAGTTCAGTTTCAGGCTGCAGATGATGTTTGGAACGCACAACATGTTTGACAGACATGGAACAATGTTAATCAGTACATAGATTCAGAATTTAAAATGTTTCATTTTATTTTAACATGGTTGGCAGTGATTGGGTGACACTGGGCATTACTTTGAATCAGAATTAATTATGCTAATTTCTGATGTAATGTCTGTAATGTCTCAAAAACATGAATAACCAACACTCCTGTAAACATAATAAACAATCTGATTAAAAACAATATTTTAAATAAATAAATATATATATAATATTTATGCTTGTTTATAGTTTATATTTATACTAGTAACAAATAAAAAGGAATGGAAAATGCACACAGTAGTCACACTTGGATCTCAGGAGGTTAAAATAATGAGAGGTTTAAATAATGTAGTGCTTTTGGGTAAGTAATGATTTGGTCTATCGATTTAACACATTAATTTAGTGTGATTAATTATGTGAAAAGTTTTTGCTGAAAACACATTTAATCATGCCCCTGACCTGTAAGTAAATTCTGTAAAAATGAATATTCCTATCTTGTGCTCAATAACAGCTGGACTGAGCACAACAGAATGCAGGGATCTCGAGATGAGATTCAAAGAGATATCTCAAAGTTTCAAACTATGTTTAATTTGGCACAGCTTATTAAAGACACAGCGCTTGTGACTAGAGGCGCTGAAAACTAGTGAGACACAACAAAACTAAAGTGAGACTTTCCAAAAACATCCATCTGACGCACGAGTAGACCAACAATTCAAAATAGAGCTGAGGGTAGTATGCCAATAAGACAATTTTTGTATGGTCTAAATGCTGATGCAATATAATGTCATGTATTTGAATTATCTGAATTATTACATTGATTAAGGCTTAAACATTATATCTATAATTACTTTCATAATTTTACAGTAAATTACCTTTATTTGGGGGCCTTAATTCGATTAATTAATTGGCACATCATGTAACTGATTCAATAAATTTTTTTTTAGTGATTGACAGCCCTATTATAACTATATAACTATAACTGTTATGAGGTCCTTTAAGATGTTGAATTATAAACCTATATTTGTTGACCACTAATATGAATATTTCTAATGAAATTAAAACATGCTTTTAATTATTTTCCTAGCACATATGGCCTAAAAAAATTGCCTAAAAAATGGCCTGCTTAGTGCTTACTATCTAACGTTTACAGATTCTTGATAGTAAATAATTTAGCCATCCGACATGACTGCATTATTAAGTCTTAAGTTTCATTTCAAAATATATCCCGGTCTTACCAGGTAGTCGTCTGGTTTAATCCCAAAGAGCTCTCTAAAGTAACGGAAGGCCAGAGGGGCATAAGTTTTAAACCGAAAGTCAGGGTAGTGGTGAGCTGGAGTCAGATTACTGCCTTCACTGAAAGACAGAAGACAAATATTCAAAACTTGTTATGTAAGTAAGTGATTGCATCACAATGTTTGAATGAGCAACAGTACATTACCATACATTTAAATAAGACATCTGTCAGTGTGCCAAAACAAAACACAATACATGGACTATAAATACCTGGGGAGAAAGACACTCTCAACAACGTAGAAATCTTGCATGAGAACATCTCTGTCTGGTTTGGAGGTCATATTGCCAACAGTGTAGCCAATGCCGAGCTGGATGGCTCCCCTCAAGGCTTCTGCTGTGGGCTAACAGACAAAAACACAAATAAAACTGATAAAGAGGCTACAGATCATGGCCAGAGAAAACAGATAAATGGGTGTTTGTTCCAACATCAGCACGTTGCTTCTGAATGTATCAGTACCCTGACATCGGCCTCCTTATTCACAAGTGGCATCTCCAACCAGACATTTTTGCATGGGCTCAAGTATACACTGAAAATAATGGCCAGGATTTAACAAGATTTAACAGTCATTTCTTACAATAAAATAAAATTTTCAGTAGGCCAGGTCATTTCTGTCACAACACAACAAATTGCAGTGAAAAGAAAAATTTGAATATCGCACTGCATTATGGGAAATATGTATTTAGTTTAAAGTCAGCATTCTGGTGTTTAGTATTCCCATTGGATGGGACCTTAACTTCCCTGACCACACTCAAGCACAGCTGTTATTAATCAACACCATTGCTGTATAAATGATACTATCGTTCACTTTCTTGGAGATATTCAAACGTACAGTTTTATTATGAAAAATAATGAAATTAAAGAAAGAAATATAAATATAAAGGAATGTATTTTAAACCTACTTTTAAAAACTCTAATATTTAAAAGATTGTTTCCCTCTCATGGTCATTATGGATGAAGGACATTACAAAAAACATCACTTTTAAAAAGGAAGTAAGGCTTTGACATCATATGTTTACACTAGTGCTCCTATTCTAACGACTTTAGAGACTTCAGAAGACATGACGAAGTTTCCATTAAGGGAACATACCCAGATAGAAAACATTCATTCCCGAGATGTCTGTTTTAGATCTTTCGATCTCGAAAGCATCACAATCTGATGAACATCTGCTAAACATCTTAGAAAGATCAGATTTATGAACATTCCAAAATCAAAATCATTTCAAAGTCATCTGCTCAATGTCTAATAGACACATGGGGGAAACAGATACAATATGGCTAATAGACGCATAGCAGATGAGCAAACAACGTAAAATAGACATCTTCCAGATCTAATCACACACATCTAATAAATGTCTGGGCGTTTGCTATCAGGGTAGCGAGCAACTATGCTACCTGGTTTTTATCAAATCAAATCACTTTATTGGTGATTTTTTATGGTGCATTGTGGGATTTTTTAGCGTACTGAAATGATTTTGCTATTGAGACAGACCTTAAAATGATTGACTCCCTGATCAGTGCCCTGACCACCGAACTAGGGAGCTGACTGAAACAATCAGTCTGGATTTCTTCAACTATGGGCACTTTTGGCCATGTGTATTTTTGATAATAATAATTTCACTCTGTAGCAATAAAAATAATGGAGCATGGTAAAAGTTTCTGTGAGTTTTACTGTGAACGTTTGTGATTTCGAATAAAGAAATAGTTTAAATTTCATCTGCTAAGTCACACCTGCTGGCCACTGTTGTTCCACAAGAATCAGTGCTTGGACCCCTCCTCTTCTCGATGTACACAACATCACTCTGACGATCATTGAAGCACATGGCTTTTTCTACCGCTGCTATGCAGATGATATACAGCTCTACCTATTGTTCCAACCTGATGACTCTACTATCTCAGCTCGTATCTTGGCCTGCCTCTCTGACATTTTTGCTTGGATGAAGGAACGCCACCTTCAGCTCAACCTTACCAAGACATAACACCTCTTTATCCTAGCCAATCTATCTGTTGACCACAAACTCACTATTCATCTTGGTTAAACTACACTAACACCAACCAGAACAGCTTGGAACCTGGGAGTGGTGGTAGATGACCAGTTTAATTTGACCGTCCACATCTCATCCACCACCCGGTCTTGTAGATCCATGCTTTATAACATCAGGAAAATTAGACCTTTTCTGTCTGAATATGCTGCACAGTTCCTGGTCCAAGCTCTGGTCATTTCAAGAATGGACTACTGTAAAGAAACATTGGCTGGCATTTGTATGTCGCTTTGGATAAAAGCATCTGCAAAAAGACTAAATGTCAATGTAACTGCTGGGCTTACGATTGAAGAAACATTCAAATACTGACATGTAAAGGAAGAAGATCTGCCATTGTGCAGAGATAATGGTCAATATTATCAACTCTACAAGCACACATGGGAGGAAGTTGACAGGACAGGGAAGTAACAGTGTACAATCATGTTTAAAAGCATTCTCATACATTTACAAGAAGCCCTTCTTTAACTGCAAAGTGTCACAATGTGAGCTGACACGTTTTTTTTATATGTTCTCTTGGCAGCAGTGGTAAACCGATAGTTGGTTAGGCAAGCATGACTACTACTATTGCCCATACAGTGCTTTGGCATAAGGATTTTAAAGAACCCCTAAACCTAAGTATTAAACTTTGGACCTGTTGTGCTATGGATATGAATGGCACATACAATCATGTAGCTTGTTGAGGAGAGGTGTGTGATTACTTTTCTTAGCAATCAGGTTTACGATTTTTGCCATGTGGGTGATAAAATGGGCAGAAAAATTCCATGGACAAACATTGAAGGAGGGACTCTTGCAATATCTAGACACAGAATATCCAAGAGAATTGGAGATGGGCTCTTTTGAGTAGGGCCAAATACTACCTAATAAATACTACTTTATTTTAAAAAAAAAAAAGTGTTATTGTTTCAAATTTCAGCAGTGAGATAATATTTGTTTACACAAATTCTCATTACCCAATTTTTTGTTTGTTTTTGCATTACGGTAATGAGAAATTGTGGAGAAATGTGCTAAATTGTCATGAAAATAATGTCACAAAGCAACCCCCCCCCCCCTCCCCAAAAAAAAAAACAATAACACTTTATAATAAGGTTCCATTCGTTAAATATTAATAAATGCAATACGTATCATGAACTAACAATGAATTATATATTTTTACAGCATTTATAAATCCTTGTTAATGTTAGTTAATAAAAATATGATTGTTCATTGTTAGTTCATAGTGCATTAATTAAGGTTAACATATACATCTTTTGATTTAAAAAATGTATTACTATATGTTGAAATGAACATGAACCAAGATTAATAAATGCTGTAAAAATATCATTCATTGCAGTTCATGTTAATTACTGTTGTAAACTCATTTTAATTAATGTTGTGCTCCAAAAAATAGGCTTTATACTAGTAGGGTGAATAGGGTGAAATATTTAATTTAATCCTCGTTCAATAAAAAAAGAAAAGAAAAAAAGTCAATTTAATACACATTTTTGTCTTTTTTCTTTTATTAATGTTGTCCTATTATTCCTGCTCTCTTTTATTGCTGCTCTTTATATTCCATAAATGATAAAAATCTCACTAAATCTAAGCCATTTCTATGGGCAAACATCCATAATGATCAGCTAATATGTTTATGGACCTCCTGTCCACAGTACACATGGCACATGGCACATAGAGTGTGATCCCCGTTATGCAACAACCAGTGTCAAAACCGCATTTGAGACCATAAGAATGACAAATCAGAGTAGAATATGCAGAAATAAAATCCTACTTAATCCCAAAGAAGCCCTGGCACAAGCGCTACATTGTGCCTCTGAAAAACATGTTGAGCAGAATTAATCTATAAGCAGACCAAGGCCTAGAAACACTTAGGGTAAATCATGGAACCACAGAGCAGGCTGTGGAAAAAAAGCACAAATGAAATATCTTTCCTATCTCAGACAGCAATGAGATAAGACACTTGCTTAATGTTTCTCATATCTTTATTCTGTGATAAAGATAACATTTGTAATACCAAATAATTTAACATGCGTAAATATTTGTATGGACAAAAAACATTTTCAACAACTAAGAAATAAACTGAACAAGTTTTACAGACATGGGGGTCAAAATAAAAAGTAGCAGTCAGTATCTAGTGTGGCCACCAGCAGCATTAAGCACTGCAGTGCATCTCCTCCTCATGGACTGCATCAGATTTGTCAGTTCTTGCTGTGAGATGTTACCCCACTCTTCCACCATGGCATTTGCAAATTCACGGACATTTCTGGAGGGAATGGCCCTAGCCTTCACCCTCCGATCCAACAGGTCCCAGACGTGCTCAATGGGATTGAGATCTGGGCACTTCGCTGGCCATGGCAGAACACTGGCAGTATGGCTGGTGGCACTGTCATGCTGGAGGGTCATGTCAGGATGAGCCTGTAGGAAGGGTACCACAAGAGGGAGGAGAACATCTTCCCTGTAACGCACAGCATTGAGATTGCCTGTAGTGAAAACAAGCTCTATCCAATAATGCTGTGACACACCACCCCAGACCATGACAGACCCTCCACCTCCAAATCGATCCCGCTCCAGAGTACAGGCCTCGCTCATTACGCTCATTCCCTCGATAATAAACACGAGTCTGACCATCACCTCTGATGAGACAAAACTGTGACTCGCCAGTGAAGAGCACTTTTTGCAAGTCCTGTCTGGTCCAGCGAAGGTGGGTTTGTGCTCATAAGTGACGTTGTTGTCTGGTAAGGACCTGCCTTACAACAGGCCTACAAGCCCTCAGTCCAGTCTCGCTCAGTTTATTGTGGACAGTCTGAGCACTGATGGAGGGATTGTGCGTTCCTGATATAGCTCGGGCAGTTGTTGTTTCCATCCTCTACCTGTCCCGCAGGTGTGATATTTGTATGTACCGATCCTGTGCAGGTGTTGTTACACGTGGTCTGCTGCTGCGAGGACGATCAACTGTTCTTCCTGTCTCCCTGTAGCGCTTAGGCATCTCACAGTACGGACATTACAATTTATTGCTCTGGTCACATCTGCAGTCCTCATGCCTCCATTCTGCATGTCTAAGGCACATTCACGCAGATGAGCAGGGACCCTGGGCATCTTTCTTCTGGTGTTTTTCAGAGTAAGTAGAAAGGTCTATTTAGTGTCCTAAGTTTTTATAACTGTGACCTTAATTGCCTACTGTCTGTAAACTGTTAATATCTTAACGACCGTTCCATGCAAGCATGCAAAACATTGTTCATTTTTAAATCATTATTGTTATGAAAGCATACGATTAGGTTTGGTGAGAAACAAACCAAAATATAATGTATTATTTAAAAACCAGTTGAGGCTGTTGTGTCTTGACGACATGCAGCCTCCTTGCGACATGGGCCGTTCAAGCGAAAACTCGTTTTGTTTATCAAAAAACAGGTCCGCCACAGCGATTGTGAAAACAGAACACAACACAGCTGCACAGAAACCAGAGAACAGAACTTACTAAACATGGAGTAGAGACGTGTCTGTCACCTCTTCTTCATTCTGTATTTGTGACAGACCTGAAGAGAGTGAGACCTCCACAAAAACATTTGGTAGTTTTTAACCGGCTCATGAGATGCTGTCTTTAATATACTGATATGAGAACGTTTTTGGACTGGTGCCAGTTTACAGCGTAAGGGGCTTTTGGCACGATGCCGAAAATAGACAATCTAAATCAAGTCTAAACAATAAGCTATACATAGTAGTTTTAGGGTGCTGTCCTTCCATGAGAAGACAAAACAGTCAGTTGATGACTGTAAACAAAGTGTACAAAGTAAGCAAGCAGTTGTAGGAACCCTCCCCAGACCCTTAAGTTTCACCAGCCCTTAATCTAATCAGCATAACTATATCACCCAGGCTACTTCATTATCATAGAGATAAAAGAAGGTCCACACCTAAGCCATTCTTGTTTGACTCACAAAAGGGTGAACAGGACCTGGCAGAGACCTCAACTTAGCAACTCTGTTTAACAGTGTAATACAGCTGACGCGGTTTCTTCTCTAAACTACCAAGTCTGACACACATATAATAAAAACGTATTCTTAATTGTATATTCCCACATCACCATAAATTGCCATTGTATGATATCACTAATCACAGTTTCTCCCTTTGTGTTAGGAAAAAGAGAGAAAGGCATATAGGGTTTTACCAACACAGGGTGAGTAAACAATGACAGAACTGACATTTTTGGGTGAACTATTCCTTTAAAGGTGAAGTATGTAATTTCTGTGCTACTAGTGGCACCAAACGGAATTACAAAAGTAAAGTATGTTTTCAGACTCTTACACTCATCACTCCCTTTCGCAGTCTCTGATTCCCTATGAACAAATAGGTCATTCTAAATAAAAGGTGATAAACATGTAACGCCTTAATAAACAAGAACACTAGACTGAAAGTGTGGCACAGGAATCGATCGGGTCATCCAATAACATTGCTGGATTGAACAGCAGCTGGGTGTGCGGGGGATCCAGCACATGATGTAGGATGGTTCTTCTGGTAACTAGTAAGCATAACAATTCATTTTCTGAGTATCTTACAAATTTATCTGGATCTTGAGAGTAATGGCATTCCCTTGATTGCAGCTTACCTGTCGTGAAGCAACTCGGTAAGTTCTGCGTTCCATCATACCCCAATATTTCCCTCAAAGTCATCCACCTTGTAAATGCAATGACAATGTTCACTCTGGTTTTACTCTGATCTATGTCTCTGTGTCTTTTACCAAGTCTTAGAATTTTGCCAAAGATACATTTCTTTTCCTCTGTACACGTCTGTCATTGATGTTCATTTTCCTCTGGCTGAACAAGTAGCCACGCCTGAAAGGTTGAACTAGAAAGGGATGGGTGGAGCTGACAGGGCCACTCAAAATATAAACATCAATGATTTGATAGTGCCTGGGAGGCTCAGTGTTTACACTTTTGGGGAACGTATTTTGACATAAAAAGTTACATAATTCACCTTTAATAAAGTAAATATATTTTTTGAGATATTTTATATACTGTTTTGGCTTTAAAATAATGATGATGTTATAAAAGCTAATTTTAAAATGTTGCTAACATGTTGTCTCAGATAGTAAAATGGGTCTTTGTACATAAAAATACAATTTAAAGCAGTATTTGTTTAGGAAGGGGGTCCCTCGCAAAGGTATCCACACATTTAGGGGTCCTTGGCATCAGATATTTTGAAAACCCTTGATATTAACATTTACATTACATTTATGCCTTTGCCAGATGCTTTTATCCAAAGCGACTTACAGTGCACTTATTACTGGGACAATCCCCCTGGAGCAACCTGGAGTTAAGTGCCTTGCTCAAGAACACAATGGTGGTGGCTGTGGGGATCGAACCAGCGACCATTTGATTAACAGTTATGTGCTTTAGCCCACTACACCACCACCATCTCCATGGTGATATAGTCCATTGGCTGCCTTGCTCGTTAGATATCAGCTTTGAAATCCGCCATTAAAATCCCAATTTGGTAATCACTAGTATCAAATCACTCAGTCACAAAACTGTAAGTGTAAAGTAAAAAAAAAAGCTCAGAAGTGACAGTTCTCAAATATGTTTAAAGCAAGGTCAACCTTATTTAGTATTTTAAGTCAAATCAAATCCATTGTCTTTTTAGCCTTTATTCAGAGTGACTATTTGCACTAGGTGTAAATAGCACCTGCCACACATCGAGGCTATTTGCACTACAAAAGTCTGATGGAAAAACAGAAATAAAGACAAACTGCACCCCAGGTTCGCTGCAGTGGTGTGTGACAGTGTGGAAATGATTAAACCTGGGTTTTAATGCGCCTTTTGTATATAAATCTATACTGTATGTTAGTATTTAATTAGGGGTGCAAATATCATCTACTATAACACTTTATGCTCTTAAATTATTTTTACCATAAACTATACAGTAGAACAAAATGTTGTTTAACCAGGTCTTATGTGAACAATTGTGAAAATAAATATGTGAACAGTCCTAACAATAAAACAATTGTAAACTGGGGCAGTGCAATTGCTCCATTCTAAACAGAAAATCACAATACTTAAGCACTAAACACAAGAGGCAATGGGGTCAGGATGCATAAACTCATCCACAGTAGTAAAGTGATGAATGAAAAGATACAGGTAAATGAAAATATCATTGTATAAAGTAATTCACACACCTTTTTGTGGTCTTTGCTGGCAGTTTTTTGAGGTCTTTCACCTCCGGTCTCATCTGATGTTGAAATCATCTATTTAAAGTAAGCATAAAAAAATATGTAAGTTATAGAATCATAAACAATCTAAAAGTACTTTCTCTGAGCCACAAAAGGACCAAAATACCATAAAAACTGCAGTACTATTAAAATACGATTGCGTTTAAATGCAATCATTTGTTTAAAGGCTTCATTTGATGAAGGGCAAACTATGCATCAAACAGGAAATGAGGAAGTATGATCTTCCTGTTCAGAGTAAAGTTCAACCCTTCTGATGCAAGAGATGCAATTGTTAATGCAGCTCATTAGAAATGTTCAAAAGTCATGTTTCTATCTGACAAGATTTTTGACATACATATTTACCTTTAATGCAGCATATGCAGAATAATCTCTGGGAATTAAGAGAAGTTGAAGTTCTGCTTTTTGATAGGAAGTTGGTTACAAAGAAAGAAAGGAAAAACCTTTCAAACCTGTACCACTTTTCCTCTTCATACAGCAGCGCTTAAAGCAGACAAAATTGTCTATGGCTTAATTGCTTAAACACATCTGTCAAGGGCCGATAAAAGTTATTCGTTCATTTATATGGGTGAATTTTTTTAAATATTTTTTAATAAGAAAATCAACTCTTTGTTTAAAGAGAGACAATAACAAAGAAGGCTATGTTGCATTTTCATGAAAATCAAGCAATTTGTTCCGGAAAAGCCACTACCTTAATTCACCCAGATGATTTACTTTTGAGTTTTTTTATGTTATTTTTGTATTCTCAATAATGGAACTAATCAGATTTTCATTACTGTTATGCATTGTTTTTATGTACTTTATATACTCTGTATAAGAGTCAAATAAGTTACTGTAATGCAATGTTTTTTTATTTAAATCATCATAAACATTTTCAATTGAAATATATATATACAGTGATGAGCCAAAACATTATGACCACTCACAGGTGAAGTCAATAACATTGATCTTCTCCTAACAAGGTCACGTGTCAAGGTCTGGGTAGATTAGATGGTAAACGATCAATCAGTTCTTGTAGTCAACGTGTTGAATGCAGGAGAAATGGTCAGGAGTAAAGACCTGAGCAACTTTGACAAGGGCCAAACTGTTATGGCCAGACAACTGGGTCAGAGCATCTCTGAAATGGCAAGGCTTGTGTGGTGCTCCCGGTCAGCAGTGGTGAGTACGTACCGACAGTGGTCTGAGGAGGGACAAACCACAAACCTGTGACAGGGTGTTGGGCTCCCAAGGCTTATCGATGCACAAGGGCAACAAAGGTTATCCCGTCTCGTCCGAAAAGACAGAAGGTCTACTGTGGCACAAATTACAGAACATTTTAATGATGGTTATGGGAGGAATGTGTCACAAAACACAGTGCATCACACCCTGCTGCATGTGGAGCTGGTTGCACCTGTACACCGTTGAAAGGTCCTACCATGGGCAAGTGACCTCGGAACTGGACCTTGGAGCATTGGAAGATGTGTCCCGTTTTCTTTTACATCAAGTGTGCGGCCATGTACTTTTGCGCTGTTTACCTGGGTAAGTGATAGCACCAGGATGCACTGTGGGAAGACGACAAACCGGTGGAGGAAGTTTGATGCACTGGGCAATGTTCTGCTGGGAAACCCTGGGTCCGGCCATTCATGTGGACGTCAATTTGACATGTGCCACTTACCTAAACATTGTTGAAGAACAGGTACACCCCTTCATGACCATGGTATTCCCTGATGGCAGTGACTTCTTTCAGCAGGATAATGTGACCTACCACATTGCACACATTGTTCAGGAATGATTTGAGGAACATGATGAAGTGTTCAAGGTGTTGCCCTGGCTTCCAAATTCCCTGGATCTGAATCCGATTGAGGTGCTTGACCAACAAGTCCAATCCACGGCGACTCCACCTCGCAACTTACAGGACTTGAAGGATCTGCTGCTAATGTCTTGGTGCCAGATACCACAGGACACCTTCAGGGGTATTGTAGAGTCCATTCCTTGTTGGGTTGGTGCAGTTTTAGCGGCACGCAGAGAACCAACAGCATATTAGGCAGATGGTTATAATGTTTTGGGTCAACCGTGTATATATACTGTATATTGCATTACATTACTATGATTTTGTGGGAAAATTATCTAAATTGTCAGCTAAATATCTCAGTGGTCATATAATATTCTTTATTTTCTTTATGCAAAATATACCTTGTTTATTTTTTTTATTTTGCTGTGAAATATGACCATTTTCTTGAACGTTTCTGTAAGATTCACCCATATGTTTGACTGTATCATTGTCAGAGTCTTGTATGTCCCTTCAAACCCTTTGTAGCATTCTCCTTACCTTGTAAAGTGCTCTGATGTTCATAAGACATTAAAGCCGTTGCATATAGAGCTGAAACTGACCCCAGGCGTCTACAGGAAGAATAAATAGAACATGAGTAGGTGTCCTGGAAATGTCACTCTCTGATAATGAAAGTGAAACAGTCATGCGTGTGCACAGGCAAAGGAAATACTAAAAGTAAACAAAGATATTTGTTTTTGACACTGAAGAAAGGTGTCGAAGATTCCTAACAACTATTAATGCACACATAAAACACATGTAAAGTTGGGCTCTGAGTGCTCTGAGTGCTCCGAGTAAGGAAATGTGGCTCAGTTGCTCTAGATATTTCTGAACACATGCCCACACACCACTGAACATTATAAAACAGACTCTGCAAGATATTCAAATCTAATGGCCAATGCACGCAGCCAATTTCCCTTGAATAAACTGATGACAGGACAACTAAACAAATGTGTTTCTGTGCTACATCTCATTTCTCTTTCAAAGTAAAAGGGAACATTAAAGGATTGGTTCACCCAAAAATGAAAATGTAGTCATTGTTTTCTCACTCCTGTGTTGTTATAACCCTATATGACTTTCTTTTTCTTAACACAAAGGGAGAAATTGTGAAAAAATGTGTGCTCTGTGATGTCTCACAATGGCAGTTTATGGTGACCACCTGTTTAAGCTTTAAAAGAATGCAAAAGTATAATTCAGACGTCTAATAAATTATTCCATGAGACTCATGGTTGTTATAAACGCATACAATAAGGTTTGCTGAGAAACAAACCGAAATCAAATGTATTATTTAGTGAAACTGTTCACTGATAGAGCATAAGAGCAACAGTTCACGCAGCCCCCTGGGCACAGAAATGCATAAATTATAAACACGTTTCGTATGTTCTACTTTGTGTGCAGCTGTGTTGTGAACGGCCCATGTCGCGAGGGCACAACGTGAACTGTTGCTCTCGTTCCCTATCATGAATGTGCACAGGAGATCAACAGTCAATGAATATTTTCACTAAATAATTAATTATTTTTTGGTTTGTTTCTCACCAAACGCTATTATATGCTTTCATAACAACCATGAGTCTCATTGAATAATGTATTAGACTTCTTGATAATACTTCTGCACTCTTTTGAAGCTTGAAGAGGCGGCCACCATAAACTACCATTGTATGATATTACTGAGAACAAATAATTTTTTTCACAATTTCACCCTTTGTGTTAAGAAAAAGAAAGTACATATAGGGTAATAACAACACAGGGGTGAGTAAACAATGACTGCATTGTCATTTTGGGTGAACTATCCCTTTAATGTTCCAAATGAAATATAAATTAGGCTATTTTGTTCATTCACCTTTGAAGTCTCGAGATGTAAAAAATTTTAAAAAAGCTTGAAGAGGTGGTCACCATTAACTGTCATTTTATGACATTTACAATTTCTCCCTTTGTGTTAAGAAAAAGAAAATCATATAGTGTAATAACAACACAGAGGTGAGTGAGTACTGTCTGTAACTCTACCACTAGTTCACAATTTTCTCCCTCTATTTCTTTTTCCTTTTCTTTTTTACCCACTTTCTCCCAATTTAGAATGCCCGATTGCCACTACTTAGTAGGTCCTCATGGTGGCGCAGTTAATCACCTCAGTCTGGGTAGTGGAGGACAAGTCTCAGTTGCCTCCGCATCTTATCACATGGCTTGCTGTGCATGACACCGTGGAGACGTGGAGCATGTGGATACTCATGCTACTCTCTGCGATCCACACACAACTTACCACGCACCCCATTGAGAGCGAAAACCATTAATCACAACCACGAGGAGGTTACCCCATGTGACTCTACCCTCCCTAGCAACCGGGACAATTTGGTTGCTTAGGAGACCTGGCTGGGGTCATTTAGCATGCCCTGGATTCGAACTCACGACTTCAGGGGTGGTAGTCAGTCAGCGTCAATGCTCGCTGAGCTACCCAGGCCCCATTCTCCCTCTATTTCTGATGTTAACTGAAGTTTAAAGCTTTTCTGTTGACATTAGTGAAACTCATGACCCCTTATTTGACAGTCTATGATACAGATAACAGAAATTAGAAATGGGTTGTACATACCTCTCTGCAGTAACTGTTAAAAACCAGCTGCTTGGGAAAATGCCTTAAAGTTCTTCATGTACTGTACAAACTGGCTCCTTAGTAAACTCTAATACCAAAGAAGGCGGATTTGCAACAATTAATCATGAAATCTTTCCTAAGACAGCCTGTTCCTCAATGTCCCTGCCCATAAAACAAACAAAAAAATCACAGTAAAGTACGTAACAGTCCTGATTCTTGAAGCACAGCCATGAAGGTAAGAAGGATAAAACTTAAGGCTCTATTGTTTTCACGGATTGGCTAATATGGGCATAAAGATCTGTGTCAGCAATGTGGGTGATTGTATACAAAGGGTACAGAGATCTGAATGTTATAAAAGTTCAATGTTTTATAACAAACTTTAAAGCACAGTTTGCTTGGTTTGGGACTAAAACCACGATTCAAAAATACAAAAGATCCACTCTTAAAATTGTTTTCTTCTTGGATAATTGTATGAATCAATCAAACATTAGGCTGTAAAATAAATACTAGTACTTTAGCCTTTAAAATATAATATAATGTTCTAGAGCAACACAATTTGTGGTGTTTGCTAAGGTAAGCATCACTATTACAATTGCTCATAGGTAGGTAAAGGATTGGAACTAATCCTTTACCCTAAATATTTGTTGAACTCATCCTGCACCATTTGGGCTATAGACATGACTGAAACCTCAAATCACACAGCTTGCTGAGAAGAGGTGTGCAATTACTTTTCTAAGGAATTACAATTGTGTGATAAAACAGGCAAAAAACAAAAACAAAGTCCCACAGACTTACATTGAAAAGCCACATCTAGGAATCAAAATAACATAGACATGAAGATGGGCTCTTGTGACTTGGACCAGTAAGTTACACCCTAGCAACCACCTAGCAATGCCCTAACATCGTCCTAATAACAACCCAGAACACCCTAGCAGCAATACAAAACACCCTAGCAATCACCCATAAAACTCTAGAAACCACCTAGCAACTCCCTAGAAACCATTCAGAATGCCCTTACAACCACCAAACAAAACCCTAGCAACCCTAGAAGAAAGGTAACAAAGGCATGATAGGCATAGATGTAAAGCATTCTCTAGACTCTACTTATAATGTTAGTAGTGTCAAAATCAGTCATATTTTAGTTTTTTGACTGTTTTCCAGAGTTCTCTGCCCTTTAGAAATAAACAGTAGTTTTCGGACTGAGGAGAAGGTTTTGACCTCTAAAAGTTACAGTATGTCACGTTTATCTCAAAAGATCAAGGAAAATGTAATTACTCGTGATACTGTATAACCCACTGAACTGTTCCCAAAATGTTTACAGTAATAACATGATTGCAGGTACTGGCATGTCAAAGTAACCTGGTCGAAGGCTTTCCCAGTTATTCAATTCCATCTCACACGACCCAATGATTGCAGAACTGATCTAGAATGGAATGACTAGAACTCAAGCCAGTACATTATTTGCTATGTGTTGACACCCTGAAAGATGGGCCAACAAGATGAATTTAATCCACCCGCCAGCGGGTCCGTGAGAAAAAAAAAGATTAACATATTAAAAACTGCCAACACATAATAGGTACTGTTTGAAAGATTAGAAGCTCTACTTTATTATGCATGCAGGCATTAGGACCAAAACTGAACAAGTGCTTTGAAATTTGCAGACAAATCAGAATTGTTCGTTTTGATAATTTATAAAAAAAAAAAATTGCACAGTACAGATTATTACAATCGTTAACAACATAAAATTTATCGAAAAGCCGTGTGTCATATGCTGATGGAAAACTTTCAAAAAGTACAACACAATCAGAACCTTGCTTTACTCACAAACAAAAATATAGCAAGTAATAGCTAAGTATATGTCTTTGATATACATGTACTGTATCATGTGAATAGGTGTTGCTCATATGCTGCATTTTCACTTATAACTTCAAGAAAAATATAACATACAATTACTTATGGGAGGCAATTATCTTTAAAACGAGCCCACACATGAAGTAATCAGATGCATAGATCATTAGATAACCCACAGGAAGTACCATGTGCACAAAGCATCTGGCAGTCAGGCATCTTGCTATCTGGCAACAAACACATTAGCTTTCCTGGATCTGATGACGTCACTGGAAATGCTGTAGCATCATGGAATGCTAAACAAATCTGATAAAGAAAAAAAAAAGTTCAGATTGCTCCAGCCAGTGGTGATAGTCCTCAATATTTGGTCAGAGAATTATGTGATCAACCACTGTAATTACATATTTCCACCAGGAGATGGCATGACACAGATTCAATGATGACTCAAATGGCACAGAATGAAACTCTCTTCACTAGGATAAATAATTTTTGTATTATTTTTAAAAAAAAAATAAGAAAAAAGCAAATTTTTTGGCTCAAGTTTTTTTTTCCATTACATTTTTATACATTAGATTTTATACATTTACGTGCTCGGGACTCAATTTGGCCAGTGAGGTGAAAGAGATTCAGCGTCAACAGTTGAACATGTCGGCAATGCTGACAAAGGTCGTTGCTGACTTGGACCTTGCTGTAATACGTCGATCGATCACTGCCATGGAGATTAAATTCAATGAGTTGGTTACAAGAGTGGAAGAAGTTGAGAAACGGATTGATTATCTGCAGTCATTGGAGAGGGAATTTGCTGGTAACCCACTAGCGACCAAGACAGACTTGGAGCTTGTTTGGGAAAAGTTGGAAGACCTTGAAACAACCACGAAAGAACATCTGAATTGTTGGAATTCCTGAGGACAACGAAGGCCAAGATATGGTGAAATTCCTAGACAAGCTCTTCCCTAGTCTGCTCGACATAACAGACCATAAGTTGAAAATCGAGTGAGCTCTGGCTCGGAGATCCGTGGAGGGAGAGAGGCCCCTATTAATTCTGGCCAAATTTCTGAGATCATCCGATAAAGATCTTGTGTTACGTGATGCGAGGAGTAAAGGAAGGCTTTCTTGGAAGAACCACAGCATTTTCTTGTTCCCAGACTTTGCTCCCAAACGTGATCGTTTCAAGGAATGCAAGAAACTCTTACATCAATGGAAGGTCGCTTTTGCACTAATGTTCAAATTGAGAATAGATACTAAGGATGGCCGCAAAATATGACATGACCAGAGCAAGCGATGTCCTTCATAAAGTCAATGGAATGAGTAAGTCATTGAGTGATGCTCTCGATGCAGATAAGTGGGCCTAATTCAATGAACATTCACTTGACTGTCTGAGGAAACCGGGCATCTTTTTTGTTTCTTTTTGTGTTGGTTCCCACTAGTTGGTTCCCACTTTTTTGTGGCATAACACTCCTTTGGGAAAGTTTATGGATGAATTTGCACATTCTTTGTGCTTATGACTCCTGGAGTTTGTTTTTGTGGAATATTTCTTGCAAATCATTAGAGGGATTAGGGCATTTGTTACACTCATGTAACAGCTGAATTGGCCAGGACACTGAACATTCGTTGGACTGCCTGAGGAAATTGTTTTTCGTTTTTTTCTGTTTTTGTTTTCTGGGTATGTTCAGGGGTTGATTGTTGCATCATAGTTGGAATGTGCTATTTTTAATTTTATTATTGAAATACAATAAATGTTTTCTAATATGTCAAAATGTAAAATGTTAGTATAAGTGGATTGTCTCTCTCCATGTGGAATGTGAATGGGTTGGGGCACCCCATAAAAAGAACGAAGGTTATTTATTTTCTTAAATGTAAGAAATTTCTTCAAAAACGCATCTCTCCCCGCAGAAAGCTGAAAAAATTGGGAAGATATGGGGTGGACATGTTTTCTTCATCAATGGCTCAAGTAAGGGCAGGGGAGTCATTACATTGATAAGCAAGCATCTACATTTCAAATGTCTCAAACTGATTAAAGATCAGTTAGAAAGAGTCATTATTGTTTAAGCAGAAATTCAGGGGCAAAGGTTGATTTTGGCTAATATTTACTCACCTAATGCTGATGATCAGGGATTTTTTATAGATCTTGAAGGGATGTTGCAAGCCGCTGGCTCCCCTCATGATATAATATTGGGAGGAGACTTTAATCTTTTGATGGACTTCGTTGATCATAGTGAAGCTTAATTGTTTTCATTTATTATAGAATAGATTTATTTTATATCTAAGTCCCTAATTTCATCTGATGTGCATTGTTCAATTGGAAACATCTTAGTCTCAGATTAAGCCCTGGTGAGTTTAGAGGTGTTGCCACATACAGAGAAAAATAAATCATATAGTTGGCACTTTAATGTATCCCTTTTGCAAAATCTTGAATTCTAAAGGCTGAAATAAATGTTTATATGGAAATCAACTGGTCCTCAGTATCCTCTGTACATGTGGATTGGGAGGCACTTAAAGTGGCCCTTAGGGGTAGGATCACACAGTATGCCCCATTCATCAAAAAACCAAAAGTATGGAACTCGTGGAGTTGGAAGAGCATATTAAGAGGCTGAGCTGAAGTGCTGCATGTCGTCTGATGGCCTCAGAAAATGACTCGATTGAAATACAGATATAACACACAGATATAGTTTAGGCTATTCAGGGCAAGACAGTCATACTTTGAGCCATTCCCTCTGTGAAATCTGCTGGTGATAAAATATTTACCTCGGCCATTGATATTAATAATGCTTTTAAAGAGTTCTATCTTGATCTCTATAGTTTATATTACATTATTTGGCGGAACCATTACAACTCCCTAAACTGACGACTGAGCAAAATTATTATCTTGATTCTGAGATAACCTTGGAGAATCTTGGTGAGGTAATTAAGGTCTTGCCAACAAGCAAATCTCCGAGGCCAGTTGGCTTTGCCGCTGAATTTTTTAGATCTTATACTACAGAACTGGCTCCACATTTGTTAGAAGTTTATATGGAATCGTTAAAGAATGGAAAGCTTCCGCCAACCATGGCACAAGTCTGGATCAGTCTGATTCTTAAAAAGGACAAATATCAAAGCGAGTGTAAGAGATACCATCCAATTTCCCTTATCCAGCTAGATGTAAAAATAATGTAAAAAATCCTGGCTAACCGATTAAGTAAAATTATGACATCTCTTATACCTATACATCAGGTGGGGTTTATTCAGGGCTGCATTTTCGAACCACATTATAGTGACCACGAGGATGTTACCCCATGTGACTCTACCCTCCCTAGCAACCAGGACAATTAGGTTGCTTAGAGACCTGGCTGGAGTCACTCAACATGCCCTGGGATTCAAACTATCAAACTAGCAAAACATCCACAGAATTATTAATTCATTTTGTAAGTTCTCAGCATACAGAGTCAATTGGTCCAAAGCTTTGGCTCTGACAGTTTACTGTCTGGTAATGGCTTTTCAGATGGGTGCCTTCCAGTGGCTCAAACAGGGCATTAACTAATTTTTTCTGATTTAGTTAGTTCATTTTGACCCCTAAATATTTTTTTTGAGTGATGTGGACAGGTGGGCTTCATTACATTTATCTATGATTGGAAAGGTTAATGTAATTAAAATGAATTGTATTCAAACATGTAAATACCTGATGCAATCTCTCCCTGTAAAGGTCCCCCTCTCTTATTTCAAGCAATTTGATATCATAGCGAAGTCCTTCATTTGGAACATCCCAGATTACATTTCAGTAAGTTGCATAGACTGATTGACATAGGTGGGCAAGGCTTACCCAAGAATTTGTTTTATTATTATGCATTCGGCCGCTTCCAGCTGAGAGAGCCCCTCCCTGGTTTTGTATTGAACAGGAAGCATTTTTCAATCTGGCGGGAACTTTTTGTAAAGGTATATTTTATGCGCAAATTACTCCGAATTTATTCATATATTTCCGAAAGATACATGAATGAGGCCCATTGTGTTAGCCATTTATGTCTACAGATATTTTAACCAAAATTGATCCACTTAATCAGTTATCAGTTCTTTAATATCAGGTTTACTGAAAAATACTTTTTTAAAAGAATTAACTAAGGGATTTGCACAAGTGTCAATTGATGAGCCAAAATATTATGACCGCTCACAGGTGAAGCAAATAACGTTGATCATCTCCTAACAAGGCCAAGATCTGGGTAGATTAGATGGTAAGCAAACAATCAGTTCTCATAGTCAATGATGCAGGAGATATGGGCAGGAGTAAAGACTTGAGTGACTTTGACAAGGGCCAAATTGTTATGGCCTGATGAGTGGGTCAGAGCATTTCTGAAACAGCAAGGCTTGTGGGGTGCTCCCAGTCAGCAGTGGTCATTCCGACAGTGGTCCCGTTTTGAGTACCGTTTTCTTTTATCACGTAGACTGCCGTGTACAAGTGCAATGTTTACATGAGAAAGTGATGGCACCAGACTGTACTGTGGGAAAAAGACAAGCTGATGGAGGAAGTGTAATGCTCTGGGCAACATGCCACCTACCTAAACATTATTGCAGACCAGGTATACCCTGCAATGGTATTTCGTGAGGGCAGTGGGCTCTTTCAGCAGGATAATGCACTCTACCACACTGAACACATTGTTCTGGAATGATTTGAGGAACATGATGAAGAGTTCAAGGTGTTGCCGTGGCCTCCAAATTCCCCAGATCTCATTCTGATTGAGCATCTGTGGGATGTGCTGGACCAACAAGTCTGATCTATGGCAGCTCCACATAGCAACTTACAGAACTTGAAGGATCTGCTGCTAATATCTTGGTGCCAGATACCACAGGACACGTTCAGGGGTCTTGTAGAGTCTATGCCTCGGTGGCTCGGCGCTGTTTTGACAGCACTCGGAGGACCAATGGCATATTAGATAGTCATAATGTTTTGGCTCATTTGGTATATATTGCTACTAAACTAGTCTCCTTCAGAGCTAAGTGATAAATGAGTAAGTTGTTGTTGTGCCTTAAAGCAGAAATAAAACAAGAATTAATAATTGGTAATGCATATCGGTTACCGGACACTTAAAAGCAAAAATAATTAATATCATAACGGTCATTAAAAAACTATATTGGTCGATCTATAATTTTGTCACAAATATTTGATAACATAAATGTCCACACTGTAAACATAATTAAGTGGCTTCATTAAAGTCAAAAATATTATTTACTATGACTGAATCAACCTAGATCACAACAACAAAAGTAATTTTTAAGAGCCAGATCAGGTAGAATTCACTCTTCAACGTAACATATGCACATTTTCATATTTTGCAGTGCATTGATAGGGCTGTTGATGAAAAATGACTCAAATAAAAACTGGATGTTCTTTCTGGTAAGTGGGACTCGAGGACATAATCCTGTTTTTCATACTGAGATCAAAGGTTTTGCCAAAAATGAGGATATTTGCAAGCCAAATAACAGGTTGGTAGCATCAGCAGGGCGGACATTTCCTTATATCCAACAAAATACACAATAACCTCATTTTTAAAGCTGTCAGATCACCATTGCACATCTAACACCCAGCCAGGCCTGAAACAATAGATCTTTATTAGTGAGAGAGGCGAGAATTCAAGCGTAGGTATTGTTTGCATTTGGCGTGGAGAGACGGGCAATGCAAATGAACATGACGTAAAAACTGATCACATGACCCCGCTCAAATCACCTCTGTACACATGGGGAACCTATAAAATAGGGCACGGCTTAAAATTAAATCAAGTACAGTAACAACTGCAGACAATAGTAATGTAAACAATAGAGTTAACAGGACACAGCAATGAATGAAAGCAAAAACACAACTAAAGACTGCCGTTTAGAGGGTTGCCATGGCCTCTGTGATGTTATTAATTTTAATATTCAAAACTTGAAGCGCAATAATCAAACCACACAGTAAATTTGCTTAATGTGATAAAGTACCTCTTTACTGAACTGTCTGTCTCTTTTTTTTAAATAGCATGTATAAAGTATAATACAGTATATACTTTACAACTTTACAAATATGTCATTATATATACAAAGTTTTTGACTATTTTTAATCACCGTTTTTGCTTCATTGCATGAATAGTAAATGGTCCTGCTTATAAAATCTACTACTTACAATTCTTAAAATACCTTACAGACACTCTGGAGTAAACAAAGTGCCTTGGTACAGGGCACCATAACAAAAGTCCATAGATCAATCATTGTGTTTTTAACTATTGATAGACTACTATCTTTCAGCCCAATTAATTAGCTGATATCTGGGCTTTTTAAGACTATATAGTAGGTATTGGTTGATAACAGTGCCTATTTGATGATTATCAGAAGTGTTACTTTCCCTTGTGTCAGTACCATAATCTACCAAATGCCTTTCACAATTGAAAATATTTTATTTCTGTTTTCAAATATTTCCGAGTAGTGCTCTGAGTAGTAAGTATTGTGTCAAATTAATATTATTTTCAGACATTTTGTGTACTTCTAATTTTGTATTATATTATATTATATTAAATTACAGTCTATTATAGGCATATATCGGCAAATATCGGACATCTTCCTAGCTGTTCTCTGGATGCGGGTCTTCTAATCAACCAAATTGACCTGGTTGCTAGGGAGGGTAGTGTTACATGGGGTAACCACCTCTCAATGGGACGCATGGTAAGTTGTGTGTGGATGCTGCAGAATAGCATGAAGTCTCCACACACGCTACGTCTCTGCAGTAACGCGTTCAACAAACCACGTGATAAGATGCGCAGATTGACCTCTCAGATGCAACTGAGATTCATCCTCTGCCACCTGGATTGAGGTGAGTCACTACGCCACCACAAGGACTTAAGAGTGCATTGGGTATTGCAAATTGAGGAGAAAGGGGAAGATAAAAACGACATTCTCCGTGAACAAAGTGCAGCACAATTAGTCATTAGGTTTAAAACAGCGACACTGCAAAAATGAATAGGCTATATAGATAAATAGTATGATAGTACACTCGCATTGTTACATTTCGAAACCATGTGCCTGTAAAATAACAAATAAGCTGATTTAATGTTGTGTTCATTTAAACTGTTAAACGTTATGCAATGAACAGGGTGCGTTTTTAATTCCAATGAACATTAAACTGCTACTGTGGACCCACTTATGAAATTTGAATAAAATAACATTTACACAAAGCATGAAGAAACACTTAAAGAGATATATAGAACTCACCGTCAGTGTTTTTCCTCAAAAGTGTGTTTAAGTGATATACACTTCAAGAAGTCATATAGTTTCTGCCTCAGTGACATTTGAGAGCGTGTTGTGCTCGAGCTGCAGTTTGACTGTCAAAACTCTCTCCGCCCACACGCACGCGCTCGAACGACTGGCATGCGCGCACACTACATGAAGCGTGAACTTTAGGGGGTTGCCACCCGCTCTCGGCATTTACATTAATTAAATGATAGTCAGCTGTATCACAGCTTTGAAATATATTATATTAATTCCACAGTCAGGGATTTAGAATGGATAGAACTAATACAATCAAATCGTTTATCAAATGCACAATACACTACAATACAGCATGTCGAAGCTATTGCTGGCAATGTGGAAAAATAAACAGCAGTTAAAATGTAATATTTATTATTATGAAGAGTTGTCATAATTATTAAGTTAAAATTAATAATTCACTTTATTTAAC
The DNA here is from genome assembly GCF_025860055.1 of Xyrauchen texanus. Taxonomy (NCBI): domain Eukaryota; kingdom Metazoa; phylum Chordata; class Actinopteri; order Cypriniformes; family Catostomidae; genus Xyrauchen; species Xyrauchen texanus. The sequence continues at coordinate 26,374,664 of NC_068319.1, forward strand.
AATTTTATGTTAACCAACATTCATGTTGTTTTTTCAGGTAACCTAAAAATGTACTTTATATGGTAACAATAAAATAACTGGCTTTATAAATAAATTAATAAAAAAATTAATCAAATAAAATATTATTGAATATTTCTGAATCAACCTGACTACAGTAGGTTACACTATTTAAAGTAATTCTTAAGTATCAGATCAGGTTGCAATAATGACATATGCTTCATGTTTTCATTATTTTGTGGAGTTGCATTTCACTACACATTTTTAACCCTTTAATGCATACATCAGGTCTTTAGTGACTCCATTCTACCCCCTGCACCTCATCCATTCTTTTGAGTTATGCCCACCCATCTTCATAGTATTCCTTAAACTTTCTTTTTTGAATAGTGTTAAAAAAAAAAAAAAAAAGGCAAAATTGCATTTCTTATAACTGCCTACTTACCAAAGGTGTATAGGTGTCTATTCCTTTTACGTTATGTTACATTTATTACAAGACAAATAAGTGCTATAGGATCCAGCACTAACTGTAATTTGGGTGAACTACTGAAATTATGTAAGTTGTGCATCTATAGTATTTAGACTCAAAAAGTGTCTGATAAAATACTTATGTGTAACTATGTGTAGATTATGTGTTATGTGTAGCTTAATATGTGTTTGACAGCCAGTTGAATGTCATAAAATTTCAGAGTGGAAATAATGAATTCTGTTCTATATTTGTTGCATCATCTCTTTGATAGGCTATATGAAAAATAATCATCAAAATAATCAAACATTAAATTATATCAACACGTATAATGTTCTATTATTAATTTTTTTTTTTTTTTTAAGTGTTTTAAAAATGTGACAATATCTGGACTTTTTGCAGATCCATTTGTGATTGTGATAGTCTCTCTCAGCGCATGGTGGTATGTGTATGTAGATGTGAGTGAATCTCTGTTTTGACACCTGTGATTAACAGATATACAGTATCTCAGCTCTCTGTTCAGTTCTCCAACAACAGAAAACACAGCTGTCTTAAAGGGATAGTTTATGATGAGATACATTTCCTTATGGGTGAACTATCCCTTTAAGTGGTAAAACGCTGAACTGGACTTTTCAAAATGGAACCATTTATAACAATTATAGGGTCAGTTAACCCAAAAATTAAAATTATATCAGCTTTTATGCACCTTCATATAGAAACAAACCTATTACAACTTTTTTGTATGAATAAAAAAACAAAAAAGATGCAATGAGTCATATGGATTTGGAAATTATGCCAATATTTACATTTTTGGGTGAACAATCCCTTTAAGTGAAATAAAGTGTCATTAAGTGTCTATTTTTAAGCTTGTGGATAAAATTCAAAATGCCTTTATCGTTTATCGGAGTTTAAAGTTTTAAATAGCACCAGGTTTAAATCGCACCTGCCACAAAGTGTGGCTATTTCAGTTCAGATTTTCATTTATCATGTCATACTATTTTTTCAAATACTATTTGAAGAAAAACAGTAGACAGCATTCAGTATATGCTGCTCTGTATTGAGTAAGCAAATTTTCAATTTCAAACATGTATATGTTTCTTGCCAGTGCTGAAGTAATTCCAGTACTGAACACTAGATGGCTGTATGAGTTTTATTTCTGGCACTCAGTCATATTTGCTCATGAGAGTAAATGACAGGACAAAATGTCATCTATTTATGTATGTTCAATGAGTGTGAACTCGAGATTGAGATAATACAGTTCAACACAGCCTGACCCGGGCCCCATTTTCCCTCAGCCTGACTGTGAAGTCATATGGAATAACTTGTGTAATATAAGATCTGTGTTATAGGACTAATGTGTCTTTAAAAGCCCTGAGGCGATGGGTGAGACAGCCCTTAAGTAAACCAGCACAAACAAAGCATGTCTTCCTGAAAGTTTTACTCACACAAAAGACGGACAATCACTGCACCTGCAGAGAATACAGTAAACATGTGACAAAGACAGTTGCAAGTTTTCATCTGACAAAGAATGACAAGATGACCATTAGTAAGGGTTCAACTAATTTCAGAATAGCATACTACCATACTACTTTGACTATTTCTGAAGTATACATATACAATTTGTAATAGTATTAAGGGAGCATGCTATTCCGAATTTAGCCTATAAGATATAGAGGAGACAGGGATTAGTTGTCACATGGGGAAGTTAGGGCTATATTTCAGTAACTATAAGGTTTTGAGTCAAATGTCAAATTACACTAATGCTAGTTAGTCATCACTGAGAGCATATAAACCGGAACATTTCATCAGAATCTTTTTCTTCAGGGTTGTTCTATGAAAGCCAGAATATTTGCTTCGTCGTTGATATTGCAGACCTTCACAGAAAGTGATTTATATTTGTAAAGCAGTCAATCGAAAGGAGGAGGTGAGAACCGGCTTGACAATATAAATAATATTTTAATTATAAACGTACACAAAAGACACAAACACACATGTCCGTAAACGATCTGTCTCTCCCGGAAAACCCTCCGCAATCGGCCTTAATCTCTCTCGGAGGCTTGATTAGCCTGATAAGGGACCGGGTGTGTAGAATCAGGACCCCGCCCCACCCTCTGCCCTACCACATTACTCCCTCGTTCTCTCAGGCATGGGAGCCCCCTGCATGACATACACCCCCCTTTCCCTGGGGGAGGGTCGTGCCCTAAACACCACTAAAACACTTTGGTTTTATAGGTGTTATTAACCTTTTGTTATTATGAATTCAGTGTTAGTAGTTATTAGATTACATTAAATTTTATTGTCATTTAGCAGAGTACAGGTACAGAGCCAATGATATGCAGTTGACATCCAACCAGAAGTGCAAAGAAGCATTAAAGTACTGTTGAGTACTGTATTATGTGCAGTTATGTGGACTAGTTATCTACAAACTCATAACTCATACAAAATGTCAAACGTTGCACCACAATGTTTATTTACATAGTTCATCATTACAAATCTATACAATGTTACAATTACACTCACCTAAAGGATTATTAGGAACACCTGTTCAATTTCTCATTAATGCAATTATCTAATCAACCAATCACATGGCAGTTGCTTCAATGCATTTAGGGGGGTGGTCCTGGTCAAGACAATCTCCTGAACTCCAAACTGAATGTCAGAATGGGAAAGAAAGGTGATTTAAGCAATTTTGAGCGTCGCATGGTTGTTGGTGCCAGACCGGCCGGTCTGAGTATTTCACAATCTGCTCAATTACTGGGATTTTCACGCACAACCATTTCTAGGGTTTACAAAGAATGGTGTGAAAAGGGAAAAACATCCAGTATGCGGCAGTCCTGTGGGCGAAAATGCCTTGTTGATGCTAGAGGTCAGAGGAGAATGGGCTGACTGATTCAAGCTGATAGAAGAGCAACTTTGCCTGAAATAACCACTCGTTACAACCGAGGTATGCAGCAAAGCATTTGTGAAGCCACAACACGCACAACCTTGAGGCGGATGGGCTACAACAGCAGAAGACCCCACCGGGTACCACTCATCTCCACTACAAATAGGAAAAAGAGGCTACAATTTGCAAGAGCTCACCAAAATTGGACAGTTGAAGACTGGAAAAATGTTGCCTGGTCTGATGAGTCTCGATTTCTGTTGAGACATTCAGATGGTAGAGTCAGAATTTGGTGTAAACAGAATGAGAACATTGATCCATCATGCCTTGTTACCACTGTGCAGACTGGTGGTGGTGGTGTAATGGTGTGGGGGATGTTTTCTTGGCACACTTTAGGCCCCTTAGTGCCAATTGGGCATCGTTTAAATGCAACGGCCTACCTGAGCATTGTTTCTGACCATGTCCATCCCTTTATGGCCACCATGTACCCATCCTCTGATGGCTACTTCCAGCAGGATAATGCACCATGTCACAAAGCTTGAATCATTTCAAATTGGTTTCTTGAACATGACAATGAGTTCACTGTACTAAAATGGCCCCCACAGTCACCAGATCTCAACCCAATAGAGCATCTTTGGGATGTGGTGGAACGGGAGCTTCGTGTCCTGGATGTGCATCCCACAAATCTCCATCAACTGCAAGATGCTATCCTATCAATATGGGCCAACATTTCTAAAGAATGCTTTCAGCACCTTGTTGAATCAATGCCACATAGAATTAAGGCAGTTCTGAAGGCAAAAGGGGGTCAAACACAGTATTAGTATGGTGTTCCTAATAATCCTTTAGGTGAGTGTATAGGAGCCATGTTATTGTTGAGTGTAGTATGACAGCTTGTGTCTTTGTATAATAAATGTCTGAATTAACTCATGTATTTGTGTTCCTCCTGGCAGTCTAAAAGACAATAAATGACAAATGTAAACATTGTCAATATTTCAGACAATTTTCTGAAAGGTATATCACAAGATACAAAAAAACAAACAGCATAGTAAATTACAAAATATATAAGCAGTATATCGTCACCTTCCTAAAATAATTGCCTAAGTCATTTTTTCACTTTTCTCAGAAAACACAAAACACTGAACCAATAATTGAATATATGATATTTATTGATAATGTCACTCAAAAAGGTTATGGCATAAGATGACTATTGACATACTGATAACAATGCATGTCAATTATGTAACGTAACGGGAATAAATGACTTAGACAGATTTTTGAACATGCCTTTGTTACTTAGGCAATTTTAAATTGACAACTCTGTCAACAATAAAACACTAACAAACAAACTAAACATCATTCTGAGGAGGCATGAGTAGCTTTTCCATCTTCTTGATGCACCTGCCATCTTAAAAACTTGTAAAATTGTCTCATTGCCTTTTGACTTAGGCAAAATAAAACGGCCTAAGTCACACACTTGACATAGGCCATTATACTATAGGGGTAGAATTGCATGATCTGTTCAACTGAGGATGTGGGCGATTTTACCAAAGGTGGCCAGCATCATGAGGAGATGACTTATGCAAAAAAATCATTTTTGTCAAAAAATGACTTAGGCAATTATTTTAGGAAGGTGACGATATGGAAGCTCATAGAGAAAAATACAGTCCTTGGCGCTGGTAAACAAAAATTGTTCCACTCAAAAAGACATGGCACAGCTCCTTGAACAAGTTTTCGGCGTCCTGTGGTTGTTATGATGAAATCTTCTAGTTTAAAATGTCGACTGCAGACCCGGGTGTTATCGGTAGGAGTGAAGTTCTCGCATCTTATCTTGACTAGCCACTGAGCTCGTACCACAGGCTGATGCGGAAAACGATGAAAACTTACTTCAGAATTATACCTCGATGAAACGGCACATCGAGGTACACAATGTAATTTAGAGTTGCCAATTTGATACTGATATGTAAGACGTTTCTTATTTACTGTTAACATTTTACATACGGTACTCACTGATAGCTTGCCACTCACTCTTCAACAACATCTACATCGGAAATACCAGTAGTAACCTAAACCGGAAGTCCCCCCTCCCACCACACAGATTTCGAACGTTCGTCGCGTCACCCTGTGCACAGAGCGAATTGTGTTGGTTATGACCAGTTTGTGTTCAGAGCAGAGAGTGAGAAGTCTAAGGCCATTGGTGATCATCTTGCCAAATTTGTGTCTCCCAATAATGCCAGCCTTGTTTGCAGTGTCTATGGAAACTCTAGCATTGAAGTCTCTCATGAGCAAGAGTTTATCAGATTTTTGTACCTTGCATATAACTGAATCCAGAGTCTCATAAAAGGTGTTCTTATCCTCCTCTTCAGCCTCCAGAATTGGAGCATAGTCACTAACCAAGGTTACATAATGTCTTCTGGTAAGGGGGGTGCACCAGGTCAGCAACTGCTCATTGATTCCCATTGAAGATTCATGGACACTCTGAAGCAGTTTATTTTTTACAGCAAACCCCACTCCATACAGCCGGCGAATGTAATCTGAGAGTCCTTTCCAGAAAAAGGTGTATCCTTGGCCAGCTTCCTTCCAAGAGTTTTCTCCAGAGAATCGTTTCTCACTCAAGGCTGTGATGTCTATGTTTTGCTTGCTCAGTTCATTTGCAACCACAATAAGTGGTCTTATTTGCTTGTTTTTTTTGACCACACGGGGGGATTATTCATTGACTGAGGTAGGCCAGTCAGGTAAGTAGGTATTGGACAATTTTTAGGTCACCTTTTCTAGACCCCTCTCCTGTCAAGGAGTGAGCAGTGTGGACCCTAAATAGGGCTTCTCGGACACATTAAATACTGTTGGAGATGAATGCTTCTCCATCCCACACACACAATGACCTTTAGCTCACATCGCCTGCATACAGACTAGAGGCTCCCAGTCAATCCAAGACCTGCCTTCATCACCATTGTCCCATTGCCACAGGACTTTTTATGGAAGTGAAGGCCAGCGCATACAGTAGAGTGGATTTAACATGAAACCAGATTCCACATCTTTTCTCCATGATCTGGGAACTTGTGACACAAGATGGGTTTGTATAGGTTTGTATAGGTTTGTTGTTTATGTACATACATGTGCATTTCTTAAAGAGAACTATTTACATTAACATTGATTTTCACACAAACACATGTTTTGTACAGTCTGATACAGTAATGCAACATTATGATTACACAGGAGCACTCGACCTCATAGAGCTGAACAGGAGTGGAGTCTTCAAGGACAATCTTTTAAAAAACAAAAAAGTGTGTTATAATCAGCAGAGATCACAAACTGATCAGATATCTCAAAGTCAAAGGTGCATTTTGCATTATTTTTCAAGTTAGCTACTATGAGTTAGAGAATGAGGTTACTTTAGGGTTATTAAGAAAGTAAGTAAGTTAAACACAACACAGTATAAACAGCAAAGCAACTGTCTCAACAACCAGCTTCTGGGGTTTCATATAGGAATGGTAGGTCTACTAGAACACTAATAGGGCAGGCAAGTGTCATCATAGTGTTACCTACTTCAAACGTTTGGCTAGCTAGATAGTTGTCTAAGATGTTCAACTTGTTTAGGTAATTATACATTTGTTTGCCAGTTTAACCCATCATTGCCAAATTGAAGCCCCAGAACATAACTGGAACAGAACTGGTTGGATCAGACGAACAACTGAACTGTCTTTCATCCTACTCTGATGGTGTGAGGTTTCTCATGTTTCCTCAAAGATCTATGACAGGTAGCACGGATGCTGACTCTCCCTGTCTGTCTTTACTTGATACTGGGGATAACCAAATACTGTCAATACATGTAACTGAACAACACAAGTCATTAGTATATGGGTGATTCTTAGACTATGGGCACTTTTATGTACTTTGTAACCATAAATGTCATTTTTAAAAATATGACCAAAGTACAATTGATATGGATTGCAAGAGTAGATTTGTGTAATACTTTTTATATTATAATATTATAATACATTACAATACTTTTTATATTTAGATTATAATATTATTTTTATTTCTAAATTATACTTTTATATTAATTGATTTCATTTAGATGAATGAAAATTCAATTTTGTTGCATCATTTATTGCTTATATTTTTGCCTTGCCATCAGTTGGGTCAGTTTACAGTATGCACTGTAACCGTTCATCTGTGAGACAAATCAGTTGTATACATCAAACTCAGCACTACACTAAAAACAGTTGTGGTTATGTTTAATGGCTTTGTGAATTGAGTTTACTGAGTGTGATGAGTTTAATTGTTTTTCTAATAAACATCTCCACTGTTTCTCTACATTCACGTTAATTCATTGTCATTTCCACCACAACCCACATTTTTTTAAAATATTTAAAAAGTTCTCATCACACATTAAAAATGTATCCACAATTTACGAGATAATGCTCTACTTAATATAAAAATGCAAGTCATTTATTTTCTAATAAGCTCTTGCCCAAACCAATATTAAATTTCAGAGTGTGACAGGTGTACAGTTCACTGTTTGGTCCTTAGGGCAGTTAATTTATCTAATTGACAAATGTATAATTATTGTACATTGTGGAAAAACTGAAAAAACTAGTTATAAAAATGATCCTAGACAATTCTTGACTGACATAAGTTATTCTGTTTTTAAATAACAGCATTGAGATGTGGTGGAAATTACATTTCAATGCTGTTATTTAAAAACAGAATAACTCATAACTTCTTAGTTATGAGACTAACACAGTCTCATAACTTCTCTTGTAATCTAAGTTTGTCCTCTTACAGACCTTAAAACTAGACAAATTATTTAAACTTATGAGACTGTGTTACGTGACTTTTGAACAAGTTTTTTTATTCAACTTCACAAGCCTAAAAGTGCCCCTTGTTGAAGAAACGCCCATACATTTATTCAATGTCAGATAGTAAAATGAACATATAATAAACCACATGTGACCAACAACTAAAATTAATCGTTTAATAGGTATTTTGTAAAGGTTACTTTCTAGCCTAACGTCACCTAGAATCATCACTAACGTTAGGGCTACAGCTAGCTAAAGACATAGCTAGCTGACATAACTTAACTTCATAATTGTCAATGAATGAAGAGACGTATATCTTGAAACCCTTTTCCCTCTTGCTCTTGGGAGCCGATAATGACGCTTGAATTATTCGGTGTACGTCGTTTATCGTTATCCTTGGCAGATGTTGAAGGGATCTGGTGTAGTAAGCCATGTTTATCTGGTCCTAGTCTTACCTGACAGTTACCGGCGTCGTCGATGAAGCTAACGTAACGTTAGACCGGAAATACCATCGCCCACCAGTGACGTCTGACAATCATGGAACGTTCGTAAAATCAACTAGCCCCATTCAAAATAAAATACAAAATAAATACAAAACTTTATTGATGCACCCAAGATTGAAGCACTGGCAATTACTACATTATATCATTAAACAGCAATGGGACCAATCCAACATGTTTAATACTTGAGCCATGCATGAGGCAGAATGTTCAGTGGACCACTGGTTAATCAGGACCAAGTAGTGCTTTAGGATTCAACCACCTCATATTAAGCAAAATCCTAATAAACTTTTCTACTGTCAAGCTTTCACTTCCCTCGAGTGTACTGCACCACTCTAAGCTGGCTGAGACACTACCTTCATTAGTCCACCAATCCTCCTGCAACAATATCCCAGTTGAAAGTACATAGTCAGTACTACATTCAGTTGTATGTAAATCTGCCTCTGAAACAGTTGGCTTTACCAATCGGCATCACTAAGGCTGGTTTAATGAGAACACTTGTAAAATAATCAACCTCATCTTCTTTCCAATCCCCTCTCCCCGACCCTGCTAATGCGATGGAAAAGCGTACTGTACGTGCCAAAGTGCAGAGGCAGCTCCACACCTTGGAGAGTGAATGGTGGATCAAAAAAGCCCAATGAATCCAAGAATATGCAAACACCAACAATTTATATGCCTTCTATCAAGCAGTAAAAACATTGTATAGACCATAAAAACACAGCATTACTCACATTCAAACTTTAGATGGAACAGTGCTGTTCAAGGACAAAGAGCAGATCCTTAAGCATTGGGCTTAACACTTCATCTTACTTCTCGACCAAAAGAACCACTCAGACCAGATTTTCCCACAGTACATGAGCTTGATGCCCCACCTAGTTTGAAAGAGGTCTTTTATTCTGTAAGAAGACTTAAGAACAACAAGAGTGCATACATTGTAACAATATACAACAGAGAGGGTGATAAGGCCATCTGTGGAAACAGTCATGGCATTTCGTTGCTGTCGAAACTGGCAAGATACTGACCAGGGACATGATGATTAATCTCACCCAACATGTCACTGAAAACATTCTTCCAGTATCACAATGTATACCATTCCAACTCTGACATGGTTTTTGTCCTACACCAACAACAGGTAAAGGTGAGGAAGCAGAATGAAGACCTGTTCATTGCCTTTATTGACCTTGCTTAAGCCTTTGATACCATTGATCATGCTTCTCTCTGACTTCTAATGGATAGATTTGGAGTGCCTCCCAAATTTCTTAACTTCTAAAGCAAATTCCAAGAGGTAATGAAGGCTTGTGTGGTCATGGGTGGGATCCAGTCCCCCTCTTTCCCCATTTAAGTGGGGGGTCAAACAATGGTGTGTAATGTCTCCTATGATCTTTAATTTCTTTTTGACAGCTGGAAACATAGTAGCTCACAAATCTCTAACCCTAGCAATGCATTGCAAAGGCCATATCTGTGCACCACAACATCGTTCGGACTTCAAATTTGGCTACTTTGAATCAGACTAGCAAGCAGCGTTTAAGTATAACCCTGGAAACTACTGAGCCATGGCCTAGCAACCATTTACAGCACCCTAGCAATCAAACACAATTGCCATCCATTCAAATTGGCTCAGTGGGATATCTTTGGATCAGAATATAATACAGACTTCTGTGTTGACTCATTTGATTAAGGCTAGCAAGGAGCCTTTTTGAGGATCAAATGCCTAGCAAACAAATGAGCTCACCCTAGCAACCAAGTAGCACAACACATATCTTTGCATCAGAACATCGTAGAGACTTCCGGGTTGACTCATTTGACTCACGCTAGCAAGGAGCCTTTTGAGTATCACCGTGGTAACTGTCTAACAACCAGATGGGGTTACCCTAGCAACTGAGTCACAAAAAACATATTTCTGCACCAGAACATAGAAGAGACTTCCAAGTTGGCTCATTTGATTCAGGGTAGCAAGGAGTCTTTTGAGTATCACCTTGGTAATTGCCTAGAAACCAGATGGTATTACCTAGCAACCGAGTACCAAAACACATATCTCTGCATCAGAATATTGTAGAGACTTCTGTATTGGCTCGTTTGACTCAGGCTAGAAAGGATCCTTTCGAATATCACTGTGGTAACTGCCTAGCAACCAAATGATGGTACCCTAGCAACCTAGTAGCAAACATTTATCTCTTAACCAGAACATTATAGAGATTTCTGGGTTGTCTCATTTAACTCAGGCTAGCAAGGACCCTTTTGAGTATCAACCTGGTAACTATCTAGCAACCATATGGGGTTACCTTAGCAACCGAGTAGCAAAACACATAATCTGCACTAGAATACCATAGAGACATCTGGTTTGGTTTGTTTGACTCAGGCTAGCAAGGAGTCTTTTGAATATCACCCTGGTAACTGCCTAGCAACCAGATGCGGTTACCTTAGCAACCGAGTAGCAACACACATATCTCTGCACCAGATCATTGTAGAGAGTTCCGGGTTGACTCGTTTGACTCAGGCTAGCAAGGAGCCTTTTTGGACCAACACCATACAATTATCTAAGAATAAAGAGGGCTGCAAAGAGGGCTTCCTGGGAAATAGAGATTTAAAAACAATGACAAATGTGAAATGTGAATGACAAATGTGAATGTCAACATAAATCTATCTGAAAAATAAAAGAGATTTAGCTCTGCACTGCAAACGGAAAAAATGGACTTGCAATCATTATTCACTTTTGAATGTGTGGCGGGTGGCGCAGAGTAAAGAACCTTGCCGAATTGCGGTTTGCGATGGGTATATATTTAAGGCGCTATGCTCCTAGACTTTATAAGAGGAAACTTGGTTGCGGTATTGTCCATTATTCACCTGGAAACACCTGTGCGCTAGAGCGGTATTTAAACAATCAATAGTGTAGGAATAAAATGTAGACTGTTAAGATGAAAGGACATGTGCACGGCCATATGAAGTAGTAGCACTGGTATATGGTGAAGCAGTGGCCGGTTTTTGCGAAGGCAGCCTCAACGCAATAGGATCTGCTTTGGCGAGTAATGATTAAAAAGGAAGAAATGCAGTGTAGAAAAATGACTCATTTTACTGTGGATATAGAAACTTGTCTACTTTTTTCCTCCAGCATCTTCACAAGGTCCTTTACTGTTGTTCTGGGATTGATTTGCACTTTTCACACCAAACTACGTTCATCTCTAGGAGACAGAATGCTTCTCCTTCCTAAGCGGTATGATGGCTGCGTGGTCCCATGGTATTTATACTTGCATACTATTGTTCGTACAGATGAACGTGGTACCTTCAGGCATTTGGAAATTGCTCCCAAGGACGAACCAGTCCTGTGGAGGTCCACAATTCTTGGCTGATATCATTTTATTTTCCCATGATGTCAAGCAAAGAGGCACTGAGCTTAAAATACATCCAAATATTTTTAAATATTGTTCGAGCTTGGAGCGCAGAACTTAAAAAAATTAATTGATGAGATTATTTATCAAAATATACCACAGTCAAATTCTTTGAATACAAACAATACTTTATTTATAATTTACAACATAAATTAACACATAGACAAATATAAACAGGTTGGTGAGTGAGCTGTTTCACAGAAGGTGAATTGAAATGAGCCGTACAGAGAAAATGGAACTTTATGAAATCTATAGACCATGCCTATCGATACTTCATTTAGTACACCTCGATTTGCAGTCGGGTTACTCAAAGTATTTAAATAAAACACCAGCACTTTCTAGTTAAAGTCTGGAGATGTACGTACTTGCATTTCGTTGCATTACTTTGGCTCTTTGGCTGGGTAGTAGAAAGTTCTGGTTGTTCCGTCAATGTTTTGGACCTCTATTAAGATCGTGGATGCCGTGTAGTTCGTTGCTGGAATGATGAGGCTGTGAAGCGAGGCCTCCCGCGCGGGAAACTTGCGAGTCCCCATCATGTGTGTGAGTCATAGCACAAAGAAGAGAACTCATTTTGGAACTTTGCGTTACGAGCTTTCATGAACTCTAGATGGTGCGGAACTTGGGAAGAGGGGCACCGAATTGAAGAGATGAAGAGGCAAGAGCACAGAGATGTAACAAGCAAGAAGAAGAGAAGAAGAGTGTTTTGTTGAGTTGAGGTTGGCTACACCCCAAAGCTGTCTTGAGCCAATCATGAGTATCTTTTCAGATACTATGTGATCATCTCTCTGTCACTCCTTCTGAAGGTGATTTATGATCCTTTGTGTAAAGGCATCTTAAAATTCTGTGTCTTAGTTTTAATAACTTGGAAAGAAAATATCAGTTAATGTCCTGGATTCATGTCATTCAGCATAGCAATTGTTAATTCTTCTGCCCATAAATCCTACATTAGTGACATGCAAAAACATGCTAGCAATACCTAGCTAAGTGCTAAACATGCTAGCAATACCTAGCTAAGTGTTAAAACATGCTATCAATCAGACATGGGGACTTGTGACTTGGTGACTTGGACTCGAGTCGACTCGAGTCGCTATTTTTATGACTTGTGACTTGACTTGACAAAAAATAAAATACTTGAGACTTGACTCAGACTTCGAAGTTAAAGACTCGGGACTTGACTTGACTTGAGACACGAAGACTTGAATGACTTGAGTGTTAATCACATCATGTTTTCAGTTTGAATATAAAATATATAAATTATAAAAAAAAAAAAAAAGTTGATCCAGCTGGAGCGCAGGCTGAGAATAGTTTTGTCATGACTAGATCACAACACTATAGGCTATCATCAGCCATGCCCTCTCGTACCTTACGCACACCACGCCCACTTAGATCAGATAACACATCAACATGTCAACCGGAGGGGTAACGTTACCGAGGGTCATCGCTTTCGGCTTCAAAAATTATTATCAAGATGGCAAAAGACGAACAGCGCTTTGCAAGACATGCAACGTTATGATCGCGGACAGCCAGACGACAACCTCCAATTTCGTCCGCCATTTGAAGAGCCATTCTGCCCAGTAAGTGCTTGTCAATTTGTTAATTTTATCTGGTTAGTTGGTAGTTAGCTAATGTAATAATAGCAGGGTTCCCACGGGTCCTTGAAATCCTTGAAAGTTTGTGAATCTGAAAAATAAAATTCAAGGCCCTGGAAAGTTCTTGAAAATAAACATACATAGATACAGGTCATTGAAAGTGCTTGAATTTATTTTGTGCAAGAAGTTTTCTGGAAAAAAAATCTGTCCATTAATTTTTTATTTCGCCAACACTTCGTGGCTTATGCTGCATACTAGCCTGCTTGATTTACGTTAGTTACGCGCATTTACGTTAAGTGTTTCCCGCGCGAGGTACTTTGTTTTGTACGTTGCCATGACGCTCACGCGCTGGTACCTCAACGTTTCCCACTCACAGACATTGCAAAAATAGGCTTATGGATATACTCTGTGTGAGTGAGTGAGTGAGTGTGGGTGTGGGAGTGTGAGAGCGCGAGAGTGAGTGTGTGTGTGTGTGAGCGCGAGAGTGAGTGAGTGTGGGTGTGGGAGTGTGTGAGAGTGTGTGTGGGAGTGAGTGTGGGTGTGGGAGTGTGTGAGAGAGAGTGTGTGTGTGAGAGAGAGTGTGTGTGTGTGTGTGTGAGAGAGAGTGTGTGTGAGAGAGAGTGTGTGTGAGAGAGAGTGTGTGAGAGAGAGAGTGTGTGAGAGAGAGAGAGGAGAAATGTAACAAAGTTTAATGTATGTAACTGTGTTTGAGAGAGAGAGAGGGAGGTGTTCAGAGAGGAGTCTGTTGGATGTTAAGCTGTTATTTGTTTTATGGACTCAATGTTGAAAATTTAAAACATTTCAAACACTGTTGGCAGAAGTGAAAAATAAATAATTTTATGAAGTTACAATTTTGTTTGATTCCTGAATGTATTTTACTGAACATGAGTATTGTAATTTACTGACAGTTACTTATATCTTGTCTTTTCACTTTATTATGATAAGATTCTGCAGGTAAAATTACAATAATAAGGTGACTTGACTTGGACTTGACTTGACATAGCCTGTGACTTGACTTGGACTTGACTTGACATAGCCTGTGACTTGACTTGACTTGACTTGTCCAAGAAAAAAATACTTGGGACTTACTTGAGACTTGAAGGTTAAGACTTGAGACTTACTTGAGACTTGCACATGTGTGACTTGGTCCCATCTCTGCTATCAATGCCTAGCTAAGTGCTAAACATGCTAGCAATGCCTAGCTAAGTTCTAAAACATGTTAGCAATGCCTAGCAAAGAGATAAAAACATGCTAACAACATGATAAAACATGTTAGCAATGCCTAGCTAAGCATTCTATCTATCAAAACATTTTCAGACTAGGCTTTTTCAAACCAACCTAAAGTAAGGTGACCCAAAACAAAACACATTGCGATTGCACAAACCATGTTTATCCTCACTGCAAGGGAAACTACAGTTTAATGAAGCATGGGCTTTTTGTATTTTCCATGTTTTGTTAACCTTGCGTTGTTTTGTTCATATTTTGTGGATGAGGGCATGTCACGCAACCTGATGGCATCTGTGTAGGTGTTTTCTACCAACTGACAGAGGACTTTGTACCAAAATACAGTAGAATTTGATTGGAGATGCTTTAGACGTCTACATAAGATATGGCGGGTGTATTCTACTCCCTTAAAAAGCCTATTTATTTTGTGGAACAGCATGTTGAATAAAATTTTCCATGATCTTTAGTGGTAAAAATGCTCAATGTACTATGAAAACACTGCTTTTTTTTCTTCTTTTTATTGTTGTTGCACACAAACATTTTAGAAGTGTAACTGATTATAAGCCTATTGCTCTTTCAGCATCACAAGGGGAGCCATGTAACTCCATATATTAGTACCTTGCAAACACACATTTAGACACATGTTTAAACATGGAACAAAATCACTGTTTGAAGTGCCTGTCTTAAAAAAGTAATGTGGTGTGATTAATATTTGTAAGATTATTATAGGATAAGGACATGTAGTGTCAGGAAAGGAAAAACAGATATATAGAAATTATTCATATTATTTATTTTGTCATTTTGTATTTTTTCCAGTGGAACACAAACTTAGACACTATTAAAGAATCTTCATGAAGCTCTTTTCCATTCTATCACAGTTCATAGTGACCAGTGTCGCAAAGCTCCAAAAAAAAACCTAAGAAAAAACATAAAAGTCGTTTATGTGACTTGCGCACTATTATCTATTATCACACTTTGATCTATTTCATCTATTATCACAATTATTATCGTACCAACAAAATTTAAGTTGTTAGCAATTAATAATTTTCACCTCTGCAATCATACTTGTTTAGATAAAAAAGTAAATAATGTATCTTTATTTATTTATTCATTCATTGATTTTTTGCAATGAGAATTTGGTGGATGTGCTTAACATGAAAATGGCAATGCAAAAATCTTAATGGTCCTAATATTGTACTTCATTTACTTCAAACTAAATATAATTATTTCTTTATTTAGGGCAAAATATGAACTGCACATGTTCTTGGCAGGTTTTATAAGATTCAACTTTCAGTTCTTGTTGCTTTCTGTATGATACTGACACCTAGTGAATGTTTTTTATTATTTGTGAATGTACACTAAAAATACAGGTGAGTCACACCTCACAGACATGTTTTTCACACGCCTCTTAAACCAGGAACTCCTCTATTCAGGGAAACTGACATTTTCAAAGGAAGAAAGAGTCTCACGGTGACACTGGTGAGAATGAGACAGGGACACACTTTCTCCTCCACTGTGAGAAATGTACAGAGATGAGAGAGAAATACTTTGGCAGCACCGAAGCAGTACGTCAGATACCTTCAGCAGCAAACTACACTTGTGCTTTTACACCAGCATCATTTCTGCTATATATACACACACAGGAAATAAAGTTATAAAATGGTTATCAGGAGTGAGCTATTAAAAAAGATTACAAAACTGATCATAAAGAAATCTTATTTACATGACGCTGGTGTAACCTAATGCAGTGTAGAATTCTTTCATGTAGTGACAGCCAATAAGCTCTACTCATTTCAAACATCATTATTTAGTGGAATTGAAGGGGGAGGATGATGAGCCTTTGAATGTTGTTTTGCACAACAGATCGTTTGGCTCATCACTCTTAATAATATAGCAAGAAATGAGTAATTATGTACCGTACAACCATTGAATAGCGATGTCTCTTTGTTGAAACACCAGCCAAAACATTTAAGTGTTGAGTGCTTTCCTTTCAAAAAGAATGTATATCCAAAAATTTGTTTTAAATTACCATCTGAACCAACAGCGGAGGTAACTGGATCTCACGCTTTTTTTAATAAAAAAATGAATTCTCTCATCATTTACTTACCCACATCCCATTGCATATGTTTATGACTTTCTTTCTCAGATCTTTTGGTCCATACAATGCAAATGAATGGGTAGCAAAACATTCAAGCTCCAAAAGCATATAAAGGCAGCATAAAAGTATTTCATAAGACTCCAGCGGTTAAATTCCTATCTTCAAAAGCAATATGACAGATGTGGGTGAGAAATGGAGCAATATTGAAGTCCTTTTATACTAACTCCACTTTCACATTCTTCTTGTGTTTTTGGCAATTCACATTCTTCATGCATATTGCCACCTACTGGCAGGGAGGAGAATTTATAGTAAAAAAAGGACCTCTAAGTAGGTGAAGGTATTGTCAATGATGACAAATTTAGATACAGAAAATCCCCATGAAGGGTCAGTTTTTATTTCACCTGTAGAGGCCGCTGTTATAATGTAGAATCAAGCCGTTCTAAATGTAGAATACTCCAGTGCCAGTCACAGAGGAACACAGAATAATACAAAAAGGAATATAAATAAAATAAACTATCAGCATAGATTTTTGCTGATAACCTACAGTTCCAAAAAGCAACTATCTGCACCGATTAATCTGTAAAACTGATAAATCTGTCTTCCTGTAATTGATATACAGCAAAGTGCCCCAAAACCCTTTTTTTCCTGTCACATTTTGATCTTCAGCCACCTCTATCATGAGTGAGAGTGAGTTGTTGTGCTTGATTCCCTAATGCTCCTCCTTCCCACCCACTACCTGCCCACCATTTTACAAATTTTCACGGCCATTTCACGGACATTTGTTTTTATGTCTGAGGTGTAAATGGCTGGTTCTATTTGTATTTGACAACTTACCTCATATTTTGTGACAAACGCCACTTTTTGGTTACATTAACTGTATATTTTTTTCCTAGGTATTAATGGAAATGTTCAATAGCTTTTTTGTAGTCAAGACTTTAAGGTTTGTGCCAATAAAGACAAAAAACAAACATACTCTGCGAAATATTCACTGGAGTAAAAAGTGTGCCAACTAACCCCAGTCTTTCTGTAAATAATATGAAGAACAAATTCAGCCACATAATGGTCATTTCTATGCCACCATCATTCTTTCAAAGCCCCAGATAATTTCCCCCCAAAATTTTACGGGGGTTGAGGGGTGGGGGACTTGGATTCCGACATCTGGACTCTGTTATTTTAATGCGCCAAGTGTTGAAATTACAGGAGGTAGAAGGTCAGACTAACTACATTGGAGAGGTCGGCCCACATGGCCTATCAAAGCAGAGTACCAAAGTGGAAGTACTGGGCCAGTCCCATTAACTACACTGGGGTTTAGCTGCAGACAGACAAAGTCATTCTGTGATCATACTGATTAAAGTGTGAAGCACATATGGATTGCATCCACGGCAGAGTGGCGGCGTTCCTGACGAGTTAAAACCATCTGCGAGACCGGGGATTCATCGCTCTCTTTTTTCTCTCCTTCTTCACCCACTTCTCCCACCCTCTCCCAGTACTTTTTGATATTTATTTTTGGGGCACGTTGGCTAGCCTTACATGGTCTGGTGTTGGGTGCAGCTCTTTCTGGAAGACGCCCACTGGTCTGTCCTCTGTCTGCAACAGTGGCAGGATGGGAATACCAGACGATTGAAGTCATCGATTTAAAGGAGTAGTTCACCTAAAAATAAAAATTCTGTCATTATTTACTCACCCTCGTGCTGTTCCGACTTGCATGCTGTTATTTTGTCTGTAGATAAGAAAAGGAGAATTTTAAAGAATCTTCATACAGTTCATAATGACCAATAGATAGATCACACTGTGAATTCAGCACAATGAAATCAAAAGTTTGCTGCTCAAATCGTTCTGCGCTTACTGAAATTAAAACCACTGCCCCCAGTGGCTGAAGCTGGAAGTGTTGTTGAGTTGAAATATCCAAAGGGTGGTGTCAAAAGCAAGTTTTATGTTAACTTTGTATCGTTTTATTAGAAAGATTCTTTAATATTTTTCCATTTGGGTTCCACAGCAAACATAACAGCATATGTGAGCAAATAATAACAGAACTGACATTCTTGGGTGAACTATTTCTTAAAGGAATGTTACAGTCTGTTAAGATTGTATAAGATTTGTTCCAGTGACAAAAAAACCCCCAAAATAAATAAAACAATCGTAATCTGATTTTATTTCATAATTCATGACCTATAAGATTTAAGGGCACTACTTTGTAGTTTATGTATCAAACTTTGATGAAGATTCTCTAAACAACAGTAATTACAACCATTGCATGTTTGATAAACATCTTGTACTCAAATGTATCTGCAATAACAAAGAATGTTTGATGCAGCTGGTATAAAGAATGAAAGAAACTATTTGCCTGGTACTCGCTCATGACAGTTAGAGAGAAAGAGAGAGAGAGAGAAAGCGTCCAGAGCTTCCCACATAGAGAGCGGGTGGTGAATGAGATGCATTGTGCCACATAGGACACGGCAACAAACCGCTCATTGAATTGTTGTGGGGTAAGATTAATGCACAAACAGCACAATGCAAACTCATAAAACCCAATTTAGGGATGACACGGAGGCGTCAGGCGCCTCACACTCCAGTGTCTGATCTGATCAAGTCACAAGGACAAGATTTTCCCTATTCATCATGGATTTCTTGTTATTTAAATCAGTTTTTAAATGTTTCATGTGCATTGTTGCAGGTATGGTAAGTTCTAGGTCTGTTTTGTATCATGAATGACTCAAATATCATCACTATTATTACTGCGCATACTATTTCTATTACTTTTCAGAGCGATCAAACTTACGATAATTAAAAAAGAAAAAGAGGATTTAGGACCAGAATCAGACTGATCACACAGAATTTGGTGATGCAAGGTTAAAAGTTCTGCTACTGAAATCGGTCTTTACTTACCGAAATTAAAACCAATTCCCCCAGTTGCCAAACCTGGAATTGTTGTTGAGGTGAAATCTCCACAAAGTGGTGCCAAAAGCAAGTTATTGTTAGTTGTAAATTATGTAACACAGTCAACAGGAATTCATATTTTATTAACTCTAACCCCTTACCTAAACCCCACCCCTAAACCTAACCACCAGTGGAGATCAAATAAAATTTTAGAGTGAAAATGCAACAACTAAATCACGCTCACCGTTGTTTTTGTGAACACGATTGCTTTCTGGTTTCTGTGGGACAAGAATCCATCTCTCAGAGGTTGCTCATACAACTAGATATCAGTAGTACCACATTCTTGAATTACTATAAAAAAATATCTGATGGGGGATGTAATAATAATGGGGGAAAGTAATTGGGTAAATTTCAGGGTACATGAACATTCGGAAGTAGCATGTCGATTTCCCATGTGATCCTATTGCCAGAATATCATAGAGACTTGAGGGTGGGCTTTATGACTTGGGTCAGTGAGTATCCACCTAGATACACCCTAGTAACCAGAATACCCTAGCAACCCCATAACAATGCCATGGCAACCCACAACATGCTAGCATTGTGGATGCAAATTTTCTCATGCAACGACCACTCTGGTTTTCTTTAGAAATCTAGGTTTGAGATATTTTCAAAAAACCACGGCCCCTACGAGTTTCACCTGGATGATACAGCTAATAAAAAAATATCATACTGTAGATTTACACTAAAGGAGACATCCAAACCATATCTAGAGACCAGAATATTATAGAGACTTTGGGTGGACTTTTTAAGCAACCCACTAGCAATCAACTAGAACAACCTAGCAACCATCTAGAACAGGAAAATTTTGCATGGAAAAACACCACACAAATCTAGTTTTGTTATATTTTTGAAAAGCCCAAACACTGGATCTTCTGTGATTCAGGTTACATGAACACACTTTATTCAGGTGATGAAATACGCTCTGGGGTGAAAAGAGGTAATTAACCTGTTGATAGTGTATTCTCCAAATACAAGAGACTGTGAACAGGATATGCTGTTACTGTGTGTCTGAAGGACTTTTTACACTTTGTGCATGGGATTATGACCAACACAATGACCACATGAAAGCACGGATTAGAGGAGTGTTCAGATTACACATTACAGGCATGATTAGGCTTTAGGCTCATTTGTTTACCAGACTTCAGTCACACTTCAAAGTACCTGGTATTACTATATTAAACATTGCTGTTTAAATGTGTCTCCTGTGACCACTTGTGTTTGGATTTGGAGGGGTGGGTCTCTGTTTCATAACAACAAACATAAATCACTATGTCAGTGTTTTACTGCATGATATTAAACCACAACAAAGTCAGATCATTCAAAGACAGCATGAAAAAAATGGCACACTGTTCCTCCAAGATGCAGTTGAAATTTAATCTAAGCACAGACGCAACATGTCATGCAGATTTAGCTGTTATTTTAGTGCAGCAGTTGATTGACAGGTGAGGGGTGGCGCATCACTGCTGCCGGGATGCATTCAGGGCAGATCTCAAATGTGATGTGGTCACATGCATTTTTGACCACATTCGTATAGGGTTTCTGTAATCTGATCACAAAACGTTTAGACCCAGTTTAGATTTGTATTTAGGGCTGAACACATGTGATTGGATCACCCGAAATGCATCTTAATTCCATGTGGAAACGGGGCCATGTTAGGGTACTGCAATACAACAACAACTAGATATTTCGATTTTCTTAACTAAATGTGAGTGGTGCTTACTTTTTGTTGCAAATAAAATTTGCTGCAACTATTACTATGCTATGGTGCTGTGGGTAGTTGTCATGGCATTGCTATTTGGTTGCTAAGGTGATCCCACCACAGGATAAAAAAATGAAACAAGGCAATTCTGACTTTATATTTCAAGCCATTCAAGTGATTTGTATTTGTATAGTACTTTTCACAACACAAATCGTTTCAAAGCAGCTTTACATAAAATCGTGCATTAACAGAAAATGAAAACTGTGATATCTATAAATCTATAAAGTCTTAAGAGTCATCATTGTATAGTGTGATTAAATATGATTGTAAATTGTGTATAAAAAATAAATAATTAAATCATAATTGAACCACAGTGAGCAAGCCGAAGGCGACTGGCAAGGAACAAAAAACTCCATAAGATGTTGGTTTGTGGATAAAAATAATATTGGGAGAAACCAGGCTCAATGTGGGGGCCAGTTCCCCTTCTGAATAAACAGCATGAATATAATTCCAATATTAGTTATTTATGTCCAGTGCAGGTCATGGTTGTTAAGGGCCAGTGTTTTTATATGAACTGTAAGATTAATGATTAATGTCTTTGAAGTTCAGCCTGGATTAACTGCAGAAGTTCACATAGATGCAAATGTCCTAGTTAGTTGGCTGATGAAGTCATTTGTTGGCAAATAATTGAAAGTCTATTTATTCCGTTTTAAGAGTGTAGTCCATCGTTAGATCAAGGTGATGCAGGCAGAGATCAGTGAGGTCCATCGCAGTTCAACCACCAGGTCATTTCGTGAGGTCTATCCTAAGTCCAAGGTTCAAGCAGTGGCATATGAAGTATCCCATGTCTTATGGTTGGAGTTGGCATCCCCTGAAGTTCATCATAACAGACCGAAGTGATGTTTGGCTGGCACAGGCTGCTTTTATTCGTCATCACTCAGAGACTTATAGCAGTGGAGTCGAACACCAAGCAGGAACAGAGATTCTTTAACAGAGATTTTTTAATTGTATCTGATGGTATCAAATTAAGCATTATTTGAGCCAGACTTAAACTTATATCCTGTCCTCTGATTAACACCTAATGTTTATAACAATAACCTGGGGGAGTAGATTCATTTAAACTAATAAATTCATCCAGGTTTCGTTTAAACAGAGCACATTCAAACTATGATCTGCAATCATTTAATTTACAATTAGTGCTTTGGTTGAAAGAGGTTTAATGTTTAGTAGCCCTACTAAATGATGTTTATAACATATTAACATCTAACATATGATGTTAATATTCTATTTGTTGTTGTTGTTGTTATTTTCAAGTTTTACTTGTTTTACTTTATCTACAAGTTTCAACCACGATGAGAAGGGAGGGGGCCAGAGCATATTACAGTGTCTGACATCATTTTTGCAAGTTCACACATCTCTTTAATATTATCTTTAGTGATCTCTGACAGGTGAAGCCGGACATAGTTAGTGCCGACATGAATAACAATTTTAGAAAATCTATGTTTAGCATAAGCTAGCACTTGCAAATTTGATCTGATGTCAGATGCTCTGAAACCAGAAATGCATTTAACAATAGTGGCTGGAGTCTCTATTTCCAATTCCTTACAATAGAATCTCCTAAACCAAGGCTCTTTCAACATGATTCTCAGTGGGTGTATCACTGTGTGGGCAGAATCAATTGAAAACCCTTGAAAACAGGAATGGGAGAGTGATGTTGCTTTGCTGAGTGAGTATACTGCTGAGACATTAACCAAACGCCCTGCTGCAGAGGCTCTAAAGCCGGAACCAAAGTCTGTGTGTTGCTTGCTGTACTGCCCGTATGCAAAACAGTATCTACCGGCTTCTATTTCTCACTGACCTCCACAAGCATTCGGATGCGTGTCTCCAATTCATTAACCTTCTCCATCAGCCTGACTAATTCCTAACATTTATCACATGTAAGCCCCTCACTGCTGACAGAAGAAGCTATAGTAAACATGTGGCAGTAAGCAATAAAATGAGTGGATGCCATAACTTATCGCAATTGTTTGTTGTTGTTGTTGTTATGGTTGTTCTTGAGGGACGAGGATTCGAGATCGATGTGAATCCCTCATGCAATTGTTTGCTGTTGTTGTGTTAGTTCCTAATCAGCAGATGTTTGAGATTGATGCAATAATTTGTGTAAATCACAGAGAAAATTAATGCACATAATCGAAATGCACATGGTAATATAAACGCAGTTGAAACAGTAGAAAAGCTGGGGGGAACGAAGCATGCAGTAAAACAAAAAGATGAGCGTAGAATAATAAGCAATGCTAAGCAGGCTAGCAAGCTACAAACAAACTGACTCATGCAGTGTGCCAGCATTATCCGGAAGAGGAAACAGGAAGTCACAATACTTACTTAACTTCTTGAAAGTACGAGATACTGTACAGTTACAATTGGGAGTTTAAATCTTGCAGTTGCAACTTTATTTCTCGGAATTGTGACTTATATCTTGCATATGTAACTTTAAATGTCACCATTGTGAGTTTAAATCTGACAGTTACAGCCTAGTCTCATAGAATGAACGTTACTATAACTAAATGAGTTTTACTTGCTGGTTTCTATGCTTTGCTGCAGTTTCCTGGTGAAGTTAACACTAGAGGTGCCACAACAACTGTGCATTTTATTCACTTTCATACAAATTATGGGTACTATGGCTGATTATGACTTTTTAAACACTTATTTTTTGCACTATTACTCACACCCTGCTATCTTTTAATCTAACGTATCATTGAATTACATTTTTATGCTTGAATTACCTCCTACATTTACACACTTATTCCGATGTGATAAACTTCTGCGGTGATCACCTGGTAGAGTGTTGGAC
The DNA here is from genome assembly GCF_025860055.1 of Xyrauchen texanus. Taxonomy (NCBI): domain Eukaryota; kingdom Metazoa; phylum Chordata; class Actinopteri; order Cypriniformes; family Catostomidae; genus Xyrauchen; species Xyrauchen texanus. The sequence goes on from NC_068319.1 coordinate 26,399,088, forward strand.
TTTGGACTCAGAGACCGAACCTCGAGCCCAGTCAAGGACATATGAAACGAAAGTGAAGCAAAGTGCCATAGAAGTGGCGCAAAATGACATGTTTGCTTCAATAAATATGCTTTTCATGTCGAATTTGTGTTTAGGACACTATCGGTTAGGTTTAGGCATTGTTTTAGGGTAAGGATATCTGCATTGTTTATCTCATTGTTCTTTTAAGACTCTATTGGTAAGATTTAGGATAAAGTTTTAGGTTAGGGAGGCAAAAGGTTTATGTTACTCATTCTAATCTAAGTGTCTGATATTTACCTAAAAACTGTCTGATTCCAACTTAATTTCACTCTATTTCATTTCACTGGGAAACTGCAGCCAAACGTGTAATGAAGCATGCAATTTTGGTTTGCAAAAAAGTGAGATTGTGTCTCTGCAGAAAAAAATGGGCGTTTCCCAATCAGTGGCCGTTTTCTAATCGGTATGGGTGATTTTCAAATGCTTTACATGATTTGCCTACTACACTGAGGTGCCCTACTTTCAACGGAGAGTTGAAAAATGCTCATCCTGGTTTGAAAATGCCCTCAGATTGGGAAACGCCCGTTATTGTTCTGTAGAGACTTCAAAATGTTTGCCATTGTCAAGTAAATTTCATGAGATCAGGCTGGACAATTGACATTTTATATCTTGCAATTAAGAATGTAAATCTAGCAATTCTGATTAAATTTTTTGGAATTGTGATTTTATCTTTGCCTTTTTATTTCTCAGAAATTCTGACTTTAAATCTTGATATTGTGAGTGTATGGGAATTCTTTGCCTGTTTTAACATCCATCAGGCAAAAATCTTAAAATCTGATCACCACACCTTTTCTTAACAACCCGCATGAGGTGTTATTTCATTCAAACACCATTCTTTCCTTTAGTTACACCAGTTATATTACTTTGACTTTTGTTCAAAATCCTAACCCTAAGTATGTGCAATAGTAGCGATGCTTGCCTTAGCAAACACCACTAATAACTTTTAGAGGGGGAAATTCAGAGTAAGAGAGAGAGAGAGAGAGAGAGAGAGAGAGAGAGAGAGTCAGAGTCCTGGACAGCAATGCTTGGCATCCAAAAGACAAAAGGGTGGGACTGCCAGGCAAAGCACCGATGAGTAAAGCTCATGTTCTCCTTCACTAGCCCCTCATCTAACAAGCGCATTTGATTACAATAAGGCTTGGAGATAGAGAACTTTTCACATGATTACCGCCTGTTATTCCAACACACACGAACACACTCAGACTCATTCATTGTTGGATGCTGCACTGTCTGTGTGAAACCTGAGCCGGGTAAAGCTATAATGGGCAGTATGTTGATGATGTGAAGACTGAGCGAGCCGGAGAGGGAGTTTCCTATGTATTCTCTGATCCACTTTTGAATCTGTTAGGCAGTCTGTTTCGCTTTGATCTTGGAGAAGCTAAAAGTGGGAATGTAAAGGTAAGGATTTTGTTTGTATTATGTAGGTTTAAGGAATATAGTCCCCTGTTGATGGTTAGTCTAAATATATTTAATCTTACACCCTTTTGGGAAGAAAAATGACAAATGACATCTCCTTAATATCCCAATTGTTTCTCCGAGACAGCAATGGGATTAAATGGTGAGAGAATGGAGACTTTTCACTGAAGTTTCATGCTTAGATCTTTCTCCTGAGAAAAAGATCCCTGTAATCTCCTCTAGAGTTTCAGAACAATGTCTCAAACTGTGTTCAGATTTGCCAAGATACCAAAGCCTGCAATTAAAAGTTTGAGGTTTTAATATGAATTCAAACATTTCTCATCAAATTCTTCCTAGACCAAATGATCAAAGCTACTCTATCCACAACAAATTTAGTCTCATTTGTGTCCATTTTCATTTTTCTTAAGGAATTTCAAGAGAAACATCTCAGACAATACTTAAAAAAAACATAATATAAGTTTTTCTCTGGGATTGCATGGCACTTTATTCATGTACTAATGTACATCTACTTATAATGCACATGTTTTCTACCAGAAAAGTTAGTATCTTTTGTAAATTGTGTATGTATTTCTATACCTTATTATATATAATTATCTAACAGCATTTCAGTATCACCAGGGCAATTTGCACCACTTTTATTTAACAAATGTTAAATATTTAGCCTACTTTAAATGTGAAGTTTGTAATTTTTGAAATGTTTAAATATTTGAATCTATCTCAGATTAATATGCAGCTCAACTACAATCTGTTCATAGGTTGGTTTTCTGCCAAACAGTGTAAACACTGTGGCTCTATGGCACTTTCTAAACATTTCTTGATTTGTTTGAGAGTCTTGACCAGCCCGACACAGCAACAGTGACTCAACCAATGGTTTGGGGCAGGACTATATTTTTGTCTAACCAACAGCAAACATGAGGATGGTTTGGGAAACCTGTTTGAAAACATAATTATTTTTGCATTTACACCTGGGGCCTATACCATGAAGCTAGTTGAACAAACTCTTGGTTAAGGGGTTGGTTTAGAGTAAAAAAAAAAGAACAAAAAAGAACAAAAATCAATCCAATCCAGGATGTTCGTATTAACGGTATGCATTAAGCGCACATGAACGCCACCGCAAAGTCGTAATCAGGGTTGGGGTGTGACGGAATACATGTAACGGGATTACATATTTAAAATAAAAATTATAAGTAACTGTATTCCACTACAGTTACAATTTAAATCATTGGTATTTAGAATACAGTTACATTCAAAAAGTATTTTGATTACTGAAGAGATTACGTTGCATATTATCATTTGTTTCATTTCATATTTAGTCCTTTCAGATGGATAACATTTATACATATAAATGATGTGATCCAAAGTGCATTTGAACAATGGTGAAACACTTTCTTATAATGTGTTACATTCATACGAGCAGACAGAGAAGTACGTTTGAAGTAAGTTTGGAGCAGAAGAAATAGAAATAAACCTTGTGTAAATTGTTAGCTTTACGCTAAGCTAAAATGCTATTTCTAGCCATTTTACATGCACGTTACCAGGCACGATCATATTTTTTATCAAGAAAATTCACGTTGGATCATAATTTCTTTTTTTCTAGTAAGACCTTTGACATTAGGGGAAACATCGTATTCTTGATAATAATTTATTTTTTTTTAATGCTTAAAACGGATTTAGAATACGTTACTGACCTTGAGTATTCTAACGGAATACATTACAACTTACATTTTACAGCATGTATTCTGTAATCTGTAGTGGAATGCATTTCAAAAGTAACCCTGGCCATAAATACGAGATGGAAACTGTGTTCTTTCTTTAAGCCCAACTTTCCGAGTTGGGAGCATGTAGATTTAAGAATCATGGCAGGAAGCATGCCCTAAGAATACCATAAATTACTCATAGTACCTAAAACCCAGGTTGACGCAAGCTAAACTGAAACTTACCTGGCTAGCCACCTAAACTGGCTTCTTGTTATAGGCACCTGGTGATGCTCAGACTGAGCTCAATGTGAATTCGACAACAGGGGTGGAAAGTTTTGCTGCTGAAATCGGTCTGTGCATACCAAAATTCAAACTACTGCCCCCAGTGGCCAAAGCCGTAAGTGTTGTTGAGGTAAAATGTCCACAGGGTGGTGCTAAAAGCGAGTCTTATTTTTGTTGTAAATTATGTAATACAGTCAAGAGGAATGCATATAATTCTACCCCCTAACCCCAACCCTAAACAAAACAATCAATGAGGTAACATTTTTATGTTAGAGCAAAAATGCAGTTCTGAATTGCACTTTATGTAAACGCACTTAATTCCTGTTTTCCACGAAACCAGACTACCACAGGGAAAGGCAAACATGTTCGAATTGATGCAAAAATGTTTGGGGGGGGGGGGGGGGGCTCTTGTCTGTAATTCTGCAAAATGTGGTTGATTTCAGGATACGTGAATATTCCTATGCAGCATGTCATTTTTCAGTGTTATCATTTTGTGATATTAGTGGCTCAGAAAATTGTGTACTTTACCTTAAAGTAACTTTGTTTTCATACAGTGACAGACAAAACAGAACATCAACACCTCCAAATAAATGTTTATGGGAAACATCAGTGCAGATGGTAACCAGGCCTGGCCCAACAGCAGTCTTCAAGACGTAGACTTGGTCTCTCATGGGTGGCAACCCACCAACTATTAAAACTTACTGGAATGACTGTAAAGATTTCTTTCCCTACCTCTTTGCAGGCAAAAAACAATTACTTAGTTTGTACTGATTCAAACAGTCTAATGACTAATCTAGACAAAACTTAATATGACTTGCATAATATGAATTGCAGGTGGGAGAGTGAGGTGGAAATAAAGTTAACCAACTGACACGATAAACACCGCACTAAATATCAAGTGTGAAAGGCTGCTCTTTAATTTAAACTAGCACCCTTAACTCGCAGCCAGACAGTTGTTTTTTACTTAGAAAGAATGGAGGGGTTTGAGGGGCCAAGTTCAGTAGTCTCAGCTCTCTCACATGATAAGGTCAAGCTGGGAACGGGTGAGGGGTATGGCTGTTTATGCATTCAGGGCAAGTGGTCTTGATTGGGCGGGGGTGTGTTGTTGTGAGTGTTGTTTCTCTGCAGAAGGAAAGAGAGTGTTGGCAGTGGTTAATGGTAATCTTAGTTGAATCTTTTAAATCCATTCACCAAAATGATTCATTCAGATTCATACAGATTCGTTCATTTATTTGTTCAATGACTCATTCTGTAGGATACATACTGTATTTATAGCAGTTGGTGGCAACACTTGTGTTGTGTTGTGTGTTATGAGTGAGTTACTGAATCATTCACTAAACAGATTAGCAATAATGTTATGTCATTCATGTTGTCACTAATATCATTCATGACTGATACAATTTTAGTAAACTTTATGAACATTTTCTTGCAAACAGATCTACTAGGAGACTCAAGAAATAAAGTTTAAGTACCATAAACATGACAACAAAGCAGATCTGTCACTTTTTCCTCCATTTTGTCAAATGCTGGGCTTGGCTTTTATGAAGCTATAGAAAAAAAGACTACAAAAGTCTAAATAAATGGATTATGAGTCTCAGTAACATTGGGATTGTATTTGTGCCCTCTTTCTCTCCTTGTTGCAATAGATTGAATCACATGTTGAATTGAACGAACAACATGCCCACCTTTGTTCTGTCATTGTCGGTCAGCAGATTCTTGTTCAGTTCATTCACAAATGATATGTCTGATATTCAGCGCCGTACTGACTAATTTTGCTGAGTGAAGGGAGCATTCTTTCAGAAGGTCAAACAATGATATGCCACTTCACATACCGCACTTGAAAGAAATTTCTTGAATGCAAGAAATTCAGTCTTTAAATGTAGGAAAAATCCACCAAAGCAGCTTCACGAAGGAAAGACTTGAGTGAATGAAAAAGAATTAGTGCGTGGAAGTGAACAAGAGTGATTTGCTCACTTAAAAGATTAGTTGAATGTTAGTAAGAGTGAACATTCATGCTTTTAAGGGAAGTATCACAAGAGGCAAGTACTGTAATTTCTCTGATAATTTCCTACCACTTTGCTTCGACATTACCGTTCAACATTACGTTCATTAGCAGTCATTAGAATTCCCAGTAGAGACCGTTAGAAAAAACGTAGAGAGTGAGAGACACAGAAAACAGCAGTGAAACAAACAATCATGGGTGAAGATCATGAGGGGTATGTTGTGGGGCCCAGTGTCTCTCTGGATGGAGCCACGCTGTGTTACTTTCAAGAGATTTCTGTTCAACTTAAAAGACATACACTCAGGTTGGATTAAATCATTGGAATGTGTCATTTTGTTTCACCCCCCCACCAATCCTGTTGAATGAGTTCAAAGACATTTAACATTGGCAGACAACTTTGACAAATATGATTTTGGAGTTTCATAAATCTGCGGTGACCGCAATTAAGCGCTATCTATTTAAACCATAAAAGTAACCCACAAGACTCCAGTGGTTAAGTCCATATCTTTAGAAGCGATATGATAGGTGTGGGTGAGACACAGATCAATATTTAAATCCTTTTTTACTATCAATCTCCACTTTCACTTTCGCATTCTCATACTTTTGATTTTGCCCATTCGCATTCTTCATGCATATCGCCACCTACTGGGTAGGGAGGTGAATTTGAAGTAAAAAATGTCTTAAATATTGATCTGTTTCACACCCACACTTATCATATTGCTTTATATCAGCCATTGGCCACCCTGCTGTCTAGATTTTTGTTATTGCCGTAGGCCATGAAAAAAAAAACACTTATATAATTCAACCATTACTAATAATTAATTTCACATTAAAGCAACTCCTTTTCGTTTTACATTTGTTTTACATTACATTATTACATATATTTGGCTGACACTTTCATTCAAAGTTTTTTTGTAATCAGCATGATCATCCCATGGGAATCAGCCCATTATTTTAATGTTGTTGACATTGTTAGCTCGGACTGGAGTCACTGAGTAGGTTTACATGGGCAGTTATTATTGAGCTACCGTCGGTTTTTGCACTGTCGAATAAAGTCTTCATCTCTCTGTCCAAGTATACAACACCATGTGCAATCAAATAGCTTAAGGAAGACATCAGCTAAGGAAGTGACATTGACGGTTTCCAGTTGACCTTTTGCGTCATATTAGCTCATCGAAGATGTAAGCTAACTAGCTTCTCAACAGCGAAATGCACAAAACGGGCACAACAACATTCTAAACATTCTTTAGGTATCGATTTGGTTGCAGATCAGATGTACATTATCCATTGTTCTTAGGCAGAAGACAACACAATTTGCAACTCAGCATAACAATACTAGCTTCAATTATCCTTATAAACTGTGTGTAAAGCTAAATAATAATATTTAGACAGAGGAGAGATGTCTTGAATAAACAGACGATTAAGGAAATATATGGTTTTTCTACATTTTCCTAGCAACCGCTGGTATTATTTTTATGTTTGTTGTCTGAATACTTGAACAGTTCTGCATCTGTCACTGAACCTGTCATTTGGTTCAGGCTGCATATTCAATAAATATCATGCTTTCTGCCTCATTCTATGAATGGAATTCACATGAGATAAGTAAAAGAAGCTGTTATAGCTACTTGATGATTGAAAGTAAGATATATGCTGTAGGTAATGTGTAATTTGTTATGTTTACATTCTGCATTCATGGCGCTAATGCTACTGCTAGCATGCTAACCATGGCCATAGTATGCACCTTGTTATGCACTTTTATTGAATTTTTGATAGAATTTGTGAAAATAGTCCAATTATGAAAAAAAAAATTATACTTGTTTTTAAATAAAAACATTTCATGCTACTGCAGAGATCGGTGCTGAAAGGTGAGTTCTGACAAATTTCCTGCAAACTTCCCGCAAATTTCCCAATCATTATTTTAAAATGCAAATGAGCTTGCGATTCACCGTAAATGTTTTCCCGAAAATTACCTGTAGTGGTGAAGCTGCAGCAAACCTTTTACGACAACGAAGAGTTTGCTGCAAAGCTCATTTGCATGTGAAAATAATGAGTGGCAAATTAGCTGAAACTTTGCTGCATATTTGCCCGAACTCTCGGTTTTAACATGTGTTAACATGTATTTATGCTGGATGAAGCTCAGCTACAATCACCATATCTAGGTCTGTATGTTCCATTTTGCAAAAAACGACTGGTAGCTACGATTTCAGTCAGACTGAAGCATTTACATGACATTTTACAAATGGAATAATCTAGTTTTGGTTCACACCTCAACCATGATGTTGAAATTTGAAGAAATTAGTGCAAATGTTACATTGGCAGTCAGCTTTGACAGTTCAGTTTCATAAATCTGTCGTAACTGACAACCATAAAAATCAGCTGTAATGCAATTACTCATTATTTCACATTAAAGCAAGTCAGGAATTGCGACACATTGCATCAGCTACTTTCTACCTCATATTTTAGGCAATTTTTAAAGAATTTACGACTCAGCTGGGACTGCTTAGAGTTGCAATTGCAAGCCTAAGTATTAGTAGTGTTTGTTATTACTTTCCAAAGCGATTTTTGCCTGGTGGATCTTAAAACAGGTGAAAAAAACTATAGACTTCTATTAAAAGAGGTAGAGAGCCATGTCTAGAATATCATAGCAACCACCCACAACATTCTACCATTGTGGCTGTGAGTTTTGTATGGGCAAGCACCACTCAGTAAATATAAAAATCTAATTTAAAATCTGTAACTAAAATAAATATCTATGAAATCAACTCCAAATAGAGTCTAATAGTGAATCAAGTCATATGCCTGCTATACAGAAGGCAATTTCGAATCTGTAATAACATTACTAGGGATACTGAACAGCAGGATACAGCTGCATCACTTACATGCACAATGCATCACGTAATATAATTTTCACCCATTTTGTTGATAACAGAAGGCCATTTCTGCACCCGCACCCCTCCACACCCACATTACACTGCACAGAGGGGCACGGAATTAGCATTTGATTAGCCTCTGTAATCAGGGTCTGCTCCAGACACAATAATTACATTATTTCAGCATTGCAGATTCTTATCGAACAAAGCACTGAGCTCATGTCCTTAAAAAAACACTCTGGACTGTATTTACAGCAACATAGAAGAAGCACACTCACCCAAGTTATTTCTAAAAGCTGCAAAATAAATGATTTTGTCTGGAATGGGAATGCTACAGGGCACTTTCCATGCACTTTGAATGGAGGTGCTTAACCTCACCAGGAAATCAAACTAGATATGTTGTGTTTTATTTTACATTTGAGGTTACATTGAGGTTTGAGATTGAGCTATCACTCAATAGGGTCTTGATAGTTTGGCACCAAATAATAATTCCTTACATTTATATAGCACTTTTCTAGGCACTCAAAGCACTTCACATAGTATAGGGGGAATCTCCTCCGCCACCACCAGTGTGTAGCATCCACCTGGATGATGTGACAGCAGCCATAGTGCATCAGAACGCCCACCACACACCAGCCACTGGTGGAGAGGAGAGTGATGTACCCAATTCAGGGATGGAGATTATTAGGGGGGCATGATCGATAAGGGCCAATGGGGGCCTAAGGACAAGGAGAGCTAAATCGATAAAACTGCTAAGACTGGCCACTGCGATATCAGTGTCGGGGAAGATACTCACCTTAATTTCTCCGCTCAGTTACGTAATGTTACATTTATTATTTATTATTTCATTGGGTTTATTATAAGCAGCCACTTCTATAAAGGCATTCAAATGTATAATGTGTAATTAATAAATTACAATTTAATAATCAATTAAATAATGAATGATTTACATTTACATTTAGTCATTTAGCAGACACTTTTATCCAAAGTGACTTACAAATGAGACATATAGCAAGCAATTTGTATATAGGACTGGCAAGTTCTCACAGTGGCTGGAGTAGTAAAGATGCTAGCACAGAAGAAAGAGACAAACAATGATTTTTATTATTATTATTTTTTATAATTTTGTATTTTTGTACATTAAGTGCAAGTTGAGCGCAATGGTAAGTACACTTAGTGTGTGTTGGTTAAGTGCTCACAGAACAGATGTGTTTTCAGCTTGTTCTTGAATGTTGAGAAGGTAACAGCAGATCGTGTGGAGGTTGGAAGTTCATTCCACCACAGATGAGCAGAGGAAGTGAATGATCATGAAATAGACTTTGAGCCTCTTTGTGATGAGACCACCAGGAGTCCCTCGATCATTGATTGCAGAGAGAGAGTTGGAGCATAGACCTGAAGAAGTGAAATGAAGTAAGTACTATTTAAAAACAAATTTTAATGATAAGTCATTTTAAATTTATTATAGTAAAATAATAAATACGTTAATTTTATCAGCTAAATTACATTTAACCTTCTGTAATGATCTTAAGTCCCGTCCGAATCAGTACATTAAATCTTAGACGTTGGGTGATAATTGTGTGGCAGAGCCTAATACGGGACTAGGTGTGTAGGATCATGACCCGGCCCCGCCCTCAAAATTCAAACAACGTTTAGAAAACTGATCCCATCCGAATAGAGCTTATGTATGTATTTCTTTACAAAATAACTGTTTAATATACTGTAAAAACATTATTTTAAAATGTATGAGTTAGTTGGACTCATGAAGTTTGATAGAATGTCCATAGAGTGCAGATCAGCAATCTAGACAAAGTTTGGCTACTTTGAACAATATAAGATTTACACTTTTTTTTATATGAGTATTAGTTCCGTCATGAAACTCCACATGGTGCAGCTGATAGGTCATTTGACATGTAATCTACCTGCATACTCCCTCTTTGTCTAACATTTGTTTGCAGGTAAGCTGGTTTCACTGCAGCACTCTACAAGAGTTTTCTCTCTGAAACCCTCCTCCTCGCCAGCCCCACCTGTCTAGATCTGCTTCAAGGGGATTGTATGTATGTCTATTTGTGCAGTAGTCAGCCAAGACCAAACTTACCAACTTGTCATATCAATTATAACACCTTCAATTTATTCAGAGACCTGTCACGACTGAAATTTGCTTTTGGTAGCAACATAATTCCCATATTTCATAGTTTGGTGGCCATACTTATATTCTAAAATGTAGAAAATAGTAATAAGAAGGAATGAGTTGGTGTGTCCAGATTTTTTAATGGTAATGTACAGCATAACTCACACAGTACTTTTTTTGTATGGGGCATACCACTGCAAATATTAATCTTTTCCCCAATGTATTAAATAAGAGAATTAATCAGAATTACTCTACGAACTACAAAGGGCTTCTACTTTACGTTTTTCACTTTCAAAATGATATCTTTAAAGATCATATTTTCCTCACCCCTTCTATGTCTGCCTCCCAAAAACAGTAAATTACAATCTTATTGGAGGAAATAAGTAATCTTAACTGTTAATTTCAAAGCCTTATCTTTCTAGCTTTTATAGAAAGAGCATTCATGAAAGTTTCTTATTTGGGTGTACTGGATAATTAGGGAAATAACTAGAGTTAAGCCAAGCATGGGAGTTGAGGTGGAACGGAGGGGGGTTACCGGATTGTTGTGGCTGTGTGGGTTCCTGGCATGCTGATTTGTGACTGTAGTGAAAAATCACATTGCCAGGGATTACCACACTGCCATAGCCTTACCAGCAGCTCATGAGGAAATGGAGAAAAACAGAGGAAATAAAAACAAAACAAAAAAAGGGGGCAAATAATATGGCAGACCTAGAATGGGGAACTCCATTAGGGTGTTTATATTTGAACAAGCAAACAACTGCATTTGAAATGTCTTTCTGTGCGGGTGCAGAGCTTAGCTGATTGGTGAACGTGTACCATTAGTTTTTTTTGTTCACAGTGGCTAAGTTCTTCACCTGGAAGGAAACTATGTTTGAGAGTTCATATGTTGTGCTAGTTCTAAACCTGCAAAGTACTGTATCTGTTTTTAATGTCCTAATAATACTATTTAAAGGTGCACTTTTTTCTTTGTGTCATCTTGGACTTGACACTGATACCTAATTGCTTGGATGCAGCATCATTTAAAATCTATAGTTTCAGTTTCAGATGCATTTTAGACATTTAATATGCACAGTCTGCCATGATAACTTTAATCAAAGACTGAAAGTGTCAAATTAAGCGATTAGTATTTGGCTGGTCATGTGATTCTAACATGGCAGCCCCCATCTGCGGACCCTCTCCATGTAGAACAAAACAGCTTTTGTAAGTTACTGATATGACTCTCTTTTTTCAGTGGAACACAAAAGGAAAAGTTTAGAAGAATGTCCAAGCTGCTCTGTTCCATACTACTAAAGTGGACAGTGAAGGCAAAAAAAACAACAAATGAAAACACAAAGGCTCCATAAAATGTGACTCAACATGACTTGTGTGCTATATTCCAAATAATTTCATAATTATTCACTAAAAATCTCTCCACTGCCGGACCTCTTATAAATCTAATTTGCTTGCGGATATTCAAACTTGGCACTTCAAGATGCATCGTGCCAGGTTTGATGTCAATTATGTCAAAGGTCATTTTTTGCTGCATGTCTTGTAACTGTTCACAACAAGCCAAGTTTGAATGTGTTGCTATAAACACAAGTGAGATTTTAAAGCTATAGCGGTGGGGAAGATTTTCATTGAAAAACAATGTCATTTCACTCTGGTCCTCACACAAAGCTATCATATGCCTATAGAAGACTTGAAATATAGAGCATAAGTAATATGGGCTACTGTAAATACTTTTTTCGTCCTCTTTTGGAGCTTTACAATTACTCCTGGTCAGCATAAGATTGTATTGTATGGAAAAGAGCAGCATGAACATTCTGCTTAATATCTCTTTTTTGTCACACAGAAGACAGAAAATCATACAAGGATGGAACGACAAGAGGATGACTACAAAATGACTACATGTTTAGTGAACTATCTGATGTTGAAGATGTTGAAATGATCGTTTAAATCAGACATTACTTCTTGCCACTGAGGTCATTATTCAAACTGTAAACAAGGATGGGATCAACATCAGCCAAACATTTATACATATGGTGGATAATTATATCTATGACTTTTGAGAAACAAACAAATATAAATTTACGATGACTGATGTTCAAATGCCATAATTAAACACATATGTTTAATGATTAATCTTGCTTAAACAGTGAACTGATGCAATTTCTGAGTAGAACACTGCTCCCATGTGTGTCTGTTGGCTGAAGCTTTCGTTCTGTGTGAAATAGTTTTATTCAATGCAGAAGAGCATTAAAGCTGATGCGTGTCATTTTTTCAATGTTAAATACTTTTTTCCTTCCCACCTTAGCTTGCAGAGACTATAAGTAATCAATTCCTTTTGGCTGATTCCCTTGAAAAGAGTAAACACTGTGGCTCTGTGGCACTATGAGAATATTCATTTGTTTGTTTGAGTTCAACCAATGCTGTGAATTTGGGGTGGAACAGTTTAGTGATGCTGGTGACAGAAATATTACATACTTCACCCTTGAACTTTGAATTATTAAGTCAACTGCAAGTTTTAAAAGACAAAAAAATCACAACTGTGTTAAATGCTAGTCTTTGTCAAGGTCATCATCAGGACCTGACCTCCAGTGCCTTCTGAGCTGACATCAGTTTTAGTACACTACTGGCTCAGTTCAGCAGGAACAGGAGTGTGGCCCCTACGACAAATCGGTGGTCAAAGAGTCCACATACTAGAGCCTTCAAATGGCAATGGAAACCCCTTCTGCAGAACCTATAAATAATGCCTAAGAAACAAGTATTTGCTTGGTGTGTGCTTGTCCCGTTACTGAATGTCCTCAAATTCCTTGACCCTAAATGAACCCAGACTGGTTTCCCAGATGTAGATTAAGCAGAGTCCCACACTGGAAAGAATTTCCAGTGAGCAGGACTTGAGGTCAGGTTACTTGACATGGTCACATTTTAATGACTTGTGAACAGTTTGAAAACAAACAATGTACTTGTTACTTGACTTGGTCTTTTATTTGTGTGATTTATATTGCTTTCATCTTAATGAAATGAAATAAAGCAAACTTTATTGGACTACAAAATACTTAATTGTACTAAACTGACTATTAGACTACAATGGCAAGAAAAAGTATGTGAACCCTTTGGAATTAGCTGAATTCCGACATTAATAACAACAATAACACACAAACAATTATAATCTTTCGTGTCTTTTATTTAACACATCCCATTAAACATTCACAGTGCTGTGGAAAACGTTTACGGTAGCAGCGGATTAGACCTGCACAATGTTCGGAAGGAATTTTGGACCATTTTTCCACACTGAACTGCTTTATCTCAGCCATATTCTTAGGATGTCTGTGTGAACGGCTCTCTTGAAGTCATTCCACATCATCTCTATTGGGTTAAGGTCTTGGCTCTGACTCGGCCACTGCAAAAGGTGGATTTGACTTTTTTTGAAGCCATTCTGCAGTGAATTTACTACGATGTCTAGGGTCATTGTCCTGCTGTATCACTCAACATCTACTGAGCTTCATCTGGTGCACTGCCACCCTGACATTATCCGGTAGAATATCTTGGGAATTCATTTTTCCCTCGATGATGGCAAGCGGTCCCAAATCATGGTGCTCCTTCCACTGTACTTCATTGTTGGAAAGATGTTTTCATATTGGTATACAGTGCCCTTTTTATGCCACACATAGTGCTGCGTGTTCTTCCCAAACAATGCAACCTTCGTTTCATCAGCCCGCAAATTTTCCACTATAGTTGTGGAATGTCGAGGTGGTCTTTGGCATACTTCAGGCATGCAGCAAATATTTGTTGGAAAGGAGTGGCTTCCTTCGTAGTGCCCTGTCTGTTTAATGTTTTCAGTATATTAGACTATGAACAGAGATGTTAACCAGTTCAAATGATTTCTTCAAGTCTTTATCTGTCACTCTATGTTCTCTTTTACATCATTGAGCATTCTGCTGTGTGCCCTTTGTATCATCTTGGCTGAATGGCCACTTCTAGGGAGAGTAGCCACAGTAATAAATTGTCTCCATTTATTTAGACAGTTTGTCTAAATATGGACAGATGAATATCTAAGCTCTTCGAGATCACTTTTTCACCTTTCCAGCTTCATGCAAAGCAACAATTATTGATCGTAGATCGTCTGAGATCTCTTTTTTTGCGAGGCATGGTCCACATTAGCAGATGCTTCTTGTGAATAGCAAACTCAAAATTTTTGAGTGCTTTTTATAAGTCAAAGTAGCTCTAACCCACACCTCCAAACTAATTCATTAAATGAATGCCAGGTTTGCAAACTTCTGACTCTATTTAGCTTTTGTTGATGTCATTAGCATAGGGGTTCACACACTTTTTCCAACCTACACTGTGAATGTTTGAATGATGTATTCAATATGTACAAGAACAATACAATATTTCGCATGTTGAAAGAGATTGTGTTTGTTTATTATTGTAACTTAGATGAAGACCAAACCAGATTTTAAGAATTTATACATAAATGCAGGTCATCATTGTATATAATTGTTGCTCCATTTAAGACATAAAAATAAACAACTAAAATACACTGTAAACATGTTTTGTAAAGTAACCTAAAAATGTGCTTCATGTAGTAACATCAACATATTTGACTGAATTTACTTGACAAATGAAATTACACCAACAAAAGGGATTTTATTAGTGAGATCAAGTAGAAAGAGATCCTTAATATAATAAATCCAGATGATCACATTTTAATTTTGTTATTTGATTTTTGAAGTTTGATATCTGAACATATATTAGTTAAACTATTATTAAACTGTATTATACATGTTTTGTATATTATGCAAAAAATATATATTCTTCATAGTGATAATATGCCAGTGTTGAAGAATACTATGAAGAATAAAAAAGAACCTAAATGGCCTTTTTCTGCTGTTTTCAATATAATAATTATAATTCTTTATATAATTATAGTAGTAAGCCAGTGTCAGAAATGCACTATTTTATTAAGGGGCAATTTTTGCCTGTGGATCTGCATTTTTAGCTTTATGAGGACATTTTTTTTCTAATCGTATAAAAACACATTGTGTGTCTGTCGTCCTTTCATGTAAAATACCTACATTTATCAAATGTATTACATCAAATTCTGAATCTGTGTAGTTAGGCTGTTACCTATAAAATTAAATCAGCATTAGCATCAGCATTAACTCATATGATATGTTAATATGTATAACTATTTGTAGAATAAAGTATTAGGCCATATTTCAGGTGTTAAAATTATTATTATTTATTTTATTTATTTAATATTATTATTATGTTTTTTGGCATATTTGCCTTGAAAAAATATACATTTCTGAATATTTACTGCCTTTATTTTGGCAGAATGCATTGCAGTTGATGTGTTTATTTTAACTGATGTCCAGTATTATTGGTTTTTATATTGTAAAAGAAAAATGTGTTTTGCAATGAATAAATAAACAAAGATCCATTGTCATTAAGACTGCTTTAAGAATTTTGTACCAAATTTGGTACCTTATGACAATATTTTTTTTAACCATCCCTATAAGAATTAAAGAACACACAATGAATTTACACTGCAAGTGCATTTCTAGAGAACTGATGAACTTATGTAGAATAATTACCTGTCTGATTTGCAAATTAGCTATGCTTATAGCAGTGACAAGGACCATTATGCAGACCTATAACTGTGTTAAGATCTAAGAAGCGCTTCCAATGGTGCTTGAACTGGCTTGAAAAACAAGGTGTATCCAGTGGGTTTCATGCACCATTGTTTATTTGTAATTACGGCCATTTAACTCCATTATGTGCAGTAATATGCCTCCCAGTGTTCAATCTACAGTACAATCTCACAAAAAAGAAAAAGTATTTACATGGGCAAACACAGGCGCACATGATTTAACACAAAATGAACACAGCTTAAGGCAGAGTAAATTTAAAGCATGAAATGGTAGATTGGTAAAATTATTATTTTATTTTACTGACTGTAAGTGCAAAATAAAGACGCTGCAATAGGAACCTGAATACATGCTGACACTGGAGCAACAGCACAAACCTTATAAATACACAGACATCTTCCCCTCTTTCATGCACATTTACACTTATCTAGAACTTATTCTCACTTTACAGTTCATACAAAAGTAAACAAAAAAACATTTATTGCATGCTCATGTACATTAACTTATTCATATAATATAGGGGAGACCGGGACTAGTTGTTACACTTTTAACTCAAATTAATATATCTAATGCTGGTTTATTAAAACAAAAGTCAACATCTGCTTAGATACAGTTCATCTGAAGACAGTGGGCCATCTTGTCACACTATATAGGGTAAGTTACCATATGGGGTAAGTTGTCCAGGGCTCAAAAGCAGACACATTCCCACACAGATTCTTCAGTTGCTGAAAAGACGTCACCTGTCAGGTTTACTGGCCGAAGTGAAATTAAAGAAGACATTCTGACATTGTTTTAACCAATGGAAAATAGAAAAGAGATGATTTTGGACAGAAGCAAATGGCATTGTATTGGCAGTGACATACATTTTGTGTTTCACAAAGTTTTCTGCTTCAGTTGTTGTGGTGTTGACTCACATTGTTTCTACATTATTGTGCAGAGTGATCTGATGCATTTTAATTAATTGCAAAAAACTTCATTTGCTTCAAAAAACTTTATCACAAAAACCCAAATTTCACAGTTTTTTTGGCCCTGGCACAAAATGACCAGCTAACATTATCTCACTAATCATATCAGCAGTACCTGTGAAAGTGTGAATGAGTACTAGTCAGGTGAATCACTCTATCATTCTGATATTCTGGATTATAAGAGCAGACTGATTGCTATAAAAGGAGGGAAGAAGTGCTTCCAATCATTGTGTTCTTGTTCACAATTGTTACCTCTAAAGAAAGACGTGCAGCCATCATCGCTGTGCATCAAAATGGCCTCACATGCAAGGAAATTGCTGCAAAGAATATTGCACCTAAAATAACCATTTACTGGATCATCAAGAACTTCAAGGAGAGAGGTTAAACTGCAGTGAAGAAGGCTTCAGGACGCCCCAGAGTGCCCAGCAAGCTCCATGACCGTCACCTCCTGAGGAGTCAGCTATGGAATCGTGTCACCACCAGTGCAGAGCTTGCTCAATATTGGCAGCAGGTTGGTGTGAGTGCACCTGCACTCACAGTGAGGCGAAGACTTTTGGACAATTTCCTGGTGTCAAGAAGGGCAGCAAAGAAGCCACTTCTCTCCAAGAAAAACATCAAGGACAGACTGAAATTCTGCAGGAAGTACAAGGATTGGACAGCAGAAGACTGGAGCAAAGTTATTTTCTCTGATGAAGCCCCCTTCATGGAACATCTGGAAAATCGATAGTCTGGAGAAGAAAAGGTTAACGCTACCATGAGTCCTGTGTCGTGCATCCTAAGACCACTACTTTTCATCCAAGGGTGTTATGTCTTATCTTGTTTTGTCATGGTATGTCTTGTCCCTGTTCTTTCTCTTTACTCTGTCGCCCTCTGCTGGCCTTCTTTGGTTATTTCTCCTTCCCCTATTTTCTCCTCCTCCAGCTGTTCCTTATCTCCTTAAATACTTCGCTAATTCTCTTCCCACCTGTTCCCATTTCCCTCTGATTAGTTCTCTACTTCTTTCTCTGTTCTTGCTGCTTTCCTTGTCGGATTCTCACTAGAGTTTCTCTCGCTAAGGAATACAAGCACTGTCTCGTTTGTCGCTGTCCGTGTCCTGTCCTGTAGGCATCCGCCTGGCTTTACTACCTGTTCTCTATTAATCTACCCGGTATTTGTATTCTGTCCAGCTCGCCTGACACTGCGAAAGGAGCTGGATACCACTAAGTGTTTTCCTCGACCCTAGTCTACCTTGGGAGACCAGCAGCCTGTCGCCGCTCACTGCTACCCCCGACTGCTGCTTAATGACGCCTACTGAAGTTCTCTAGGAAGTTTCCTGTTTTGCATCGCCCTCTCTGCGGGTTGTTTATGTTCACCATTGTTCTCTCAAGGAGAAGATTTATGTTTTTTCATTATTGCTTCCTGAACTGACATTAAAAGACTCTTTTTGTTATATCACTTTTGGGTCCTCACTTACCTGCATTACAAAGGGAGTGGGCTCTCTCACAATTCTGCCCAAAAACACTGCCATGAATAAAGAATAGTATCAAAACGTCCTGCAAGAGCAACTTCTCCCAATCTGTGCTTTTTTTTCAGCATGATGGAGCACAATGTCACAAGGCAGGTGTGATAATGAAGTGGCACAGAGATCATTACATATACATTTTGGATCCGTGGCCAGGCAACTCCCAGGATCTTAATACCAAAGGCGAGTGGACAAGCAGAAGCCCACAAATTGTGATCAACTCCGAGCACTAGTAAGGCAAGAATGGATCGCCATGAGTCAGGATTTGGCCCAGAAGCTGATATCCAGCATGCCAGAGTGAGTTGCAGAGGTTATGAAGAACAAGGGTCAACACTGTAAATATTGACTCTTTGAATACATTGAATGTTTTTGCCAATAAAAGCCTTTAAAACTCATGAAATGCTTATCATTGTTTTCCAGAATACCATAGAAACATGTGAAATATATAATCTACAAATACTGAAGCAGCAAACTTTGCAAAACACAAAATGTATGTCACTACCAATACGTTTGGCCGCGGCTGTACTTATGAACCAAAACAAGTTTATAACTTCCTTGATGGATTCTCTGTAAGTGAAAAGAGACTTGATCAAAGATCTTGCTACCATCTAGTGGTTTAACTAATGGTACTGCTTACAGTATTTCAGAAAATTCAAATAATATATAGTTATTATTTAGTCATATCAATTCATATACTGTAGTAATACATTTTTACTAGATAGAATAAAACACTGATGCTAGATCAGCAAGTTGTTTAACTGAACTTTAACATCGTAACAGTTGTATTATTATACTTAGTAACACTTTAGGTTGTATTTGTTAACATTAGTAATTAGCTAACATGTACTAACAAACAACAATACTTTTTCAGTTCTTAGGCATTTAATCTATTATTAAAGGAACAGTTCACTCAAAAATGAAAAGTCTCTCATCATTTACTCACCCTCATGCCATCCCAGATGTGTATGATTTTCTTTCTTCTGCTGAACACAAATAAAGATTTTTAGAAGAATATTTCAGCTCTGTAGATCCATACAATGCAAGTGAATGGGTACCAAAAGTTCCAAAAAGCACATAAAGGCAGCACAAAATAATCCATACGACCCTGGTTAAATCTATGTCTTCTGAAGTGATATGATAAGTGTGGGTGAGAAACAGATCAATATTTAAGTACTTTTTACTATCAATCTCCAGTTTCACTTTCTCATTCTTCTTGCATATCGCCACTTACAGGGAAGGTTACTTAAAATGACTTAAAAATGTATCTGTTTCTCGCCCACACCTATCATATCGCTTCTGAAGACATGGATTTAACCAATAGAGTTTGTTTACGTTAAATGGTAAACAAAAATAGTGTAATTAATAAATTGTAAAAGTGTATACCATTTAAAGCATGTGACATACTTGACCCAATAAAACATGCCGACTTGCCACACGCTGACATCATGAAGACACAGTTTAAACTTTTGATTTAAATCTACTTTCATTATATAGTTTACCTATAATTGAAAAAAAACAGTAGTGTAATTGTACATTTGCCTCAAAACTAGTCACTGAGATGTATATATGAGACAACTTCCCTGTGTGACAACTAGCCCCAGTCTCCCAGATAATGTAACTAATGTTTTACGAGCACCCCATTCTAATTAATGGCAGCTACTGTGTGTGTGTGTGTGTGTGTGTGTATATATATATATAAATATATAAGTGTGTAAAAGACATAAACATTTAGATTTGGTCATTATTTCTTACTATTAAAATCTAGGGCTATAAATAAAATAATATATGATTAATCTCATGAATTCCAACCAGTCTTTATAAACAAGATATTTAATTAACATTTTAAGTTAACATGTTATCTATTACAAACAGCTTTAAAAAAATAAATTTTATAAAATATTTTCTCTCTCTCTCAAATGTTCCTTTGGCCCCCTAGCACCTCTTGGGCATCTCCAGACCCCTTACAGTATAACAATATTAGAGAAACATTTTCAATTCAGATTTATGTGTAAAGAGCAGAGCTTTAAAAATATAGTTCAAAAGTACCTTTATTGAAAATAGTGCAATACAAACATTGAGCAAGCTTAAGACAATAGTGGTGTTGAAAAAACACAAATACTATTTTTAAACGTATGTAAGTGCAAGAAGAGATGTCTAACGTATAAGCAGATTTTACTGTTAAAATACATTTAGTAAAATTTTCAGACTTTAAAAAGTGCCTTTGACAATAAAGGCAATATCAGAGCTGCACGGCTTCAATGCACCTTCATCATTTTATAACACCTTTGACATTTATAACATCTCTAGAGCTTCATCTGTGATTCACATTTGAAAATTCAGCCATTGAAAAACCCATAAAGATCGACTAGTAATCGAAACAACAACAGAAATGCAGTCAGCACATGAGTGCATCACACCTTGCTGGGAAACAAGTGACTGTAAAGTACACTAAATACATTCAAAATAATTCAAGCAAATAAATGTCTTCACAGCTTCATCAACAGCAGTCAATGGGCACCATCATCCTCTACTGGGAGTTCATCAGCACCAGCGTGTTCATAAACTTTACAAGCAGTTCCACATTCATCCACTGGGTGAAGTCATGACGTCATTCTCATTCTTTAATGTGCTGGAGTTTTCTATGGAGAAACATCAAATAAAAATGATGAATATAATGTGATCTTTCATCATTATAATAGTTCCAGTCAAAAATGGCAGGCATATTTCTGCTATATCTTTGTTTATTTCTGTTAAACACGTCAGTTTTTCTTAGTTTATTCTCTGAACATGAACTGTAAACATCTCACCTCATCTGGGACCACCTCAAATATGTCAGAATAAGATTTTACTGGTCCACCATGATCATGAAAGACTGGAAATCAAAAAGAAAACATCGAATTATTTTCATATACACAACATTTGGTTCTGGTCCACTAATTTGATTGGACGAGCGGTGTTCCAAATGTGTTGATATTTCGTATAACAGCAATGGAACGTTTCACTGTTTGTATCAATGAACTGAGCTTGAAGAAATACATTCATATTCAGAATTGAAATGTCTTTAAAAATGATTTTAAAAACTACTCAAAGCTTCCATTCCTTTTTCATATTAGTTTACTTCTGCAGGTTTCACAACAGGTGGCATGTTCAAATTCCTGATGTTAAATAGTATAAAATATATATATATATATATATATAGGCACTTACACTGGAAGTGAATGGCTCCCTACCTGTAAACGTTAAAATATTGAAAAGTTAAGCCACAAAATGGAAACAATGTGATAAAATTGCTCGCTAATCTTTCCTGTGTAGTTATATCCAATTTTACAATTTCTTTGCCATGCCAAGTTTTGCCAAGTGCTTTTATAAAATGATTCAAGCTTCACATTTCTGCCTTTAAACACCCCAAACATTGGCCACATTAACTTCCATTGTAAGAGTGCCACACTTCAACTTTGATTTTTGCTTCTTTGAAAAGGAGGGACAAGTTACAATACATTTTTGTAATATGAAATATGTCATTTACTGATGGTGGCCCAAGGGTGCATGGCACAACAAAATGAGCAAATCATATAAAAGCTGAAAGCACAATGGAAATAAAGCCACAACACAACAACGTTAAGACACAAAATAACAGAACAGCCACAGCACAACAATATTAAGCCACAACACAATGATGTCCACCACTTTCTCTGGTTCAGTTGAGTGCATCGCCAGCATCACTGGAGAAACTTAGATTAAATCCAAGACTGTGTAAAGTGATATACTTCCCTTGCAACTCTTTCCCATTGTATTGTTTATGCACTTGCCCATGATGTGTTCATTTATGTTTTTTTTTACATAAACTGAACACAATTTATCGATGTCTATACTAAATTATGAAATCTAAATAATAGAGCTTATATCAAATAAAAAAGCAGTCCTGCCAGTCACGTTAGAGGGCATTATAATTATTGTTATTATTATTATTTCTCTCGAGAAAATTGTGTCTTATTTACGATTTACCTGGCTGATCTCACAGTAAGATCGGAAAGGGTAGGTCAACTTTTCTTTATCTAAAATCGGCATATACTTACCGAAATTCAGAACACTGTCACTTGTGGCCAAAGCGGTAAGTGTTCTTGGGCGTATGATCTTGTGTGAGCGACATTTTCTGGGTGTAATGTCCACGAAGTGAGTTGTTTTCTGCTGTACAGGCACATAGGAGGAATGCCTGTTTATAAAGTCTACAACCCAACCCAAACCTATACCTAACCTTAACCATAACCATTGGTGTTAAAGTTAGGTTTTGAAAATACAACATCCATAGCACAACCGTCACTGATAATGCGATCGTGATTACTCCCTGGTCATGATGGGATTCATTCCACGGTGTTCCCCGCTGACGTGACGTGCATCTCACATAGAAATCAGCAAGTGTGTGCCGATTTTTCTTTAGCCATAATTGGTACACATTGACCAAATTTGAAAACACTGCCCCAGAGGCTAAAGCAGTAAGTGCTTCAGAGCAAATACACAAGTGTGACATCCATTTATATCCAGAAGCCAGTTGTAGAAAGAATTGTATTCAGCTAAACAGGGTGTAAAACATTGAAGAGAAATGCTTATTTTATTTAATCTACTACTGTTGCCTATCCTAGGGTACCGGAACTTTCGGGAAACAGCATGCTGACTTCCCGTGTGATCATCATGTAGGATTTACTCATGATCGGGAGTAGGTGTTCATTTTGTTTGTACCTACTAAGGTCATGAATCATAAAATGTACATCAGACCGGCTTTTCGAACAATTTCCCAAAGAAATTGCCCATTGTGCTTTAGACATCTGAGAACTCTGTTTATTCTCAGCACAAAATCTAAACTCAGTCGGTGCATTTACAGTTTTTGGATTTTACCTGCAGTTGCAATCAAAGTGCATTCTTGAATTAAAATAACACATATAATTATGTTCCTGACAATTTCTGTAAATACTAGCCATTGTGCTGTGTGACATTAGATCAATATTATTAATTATAATTCTTTATAATTAAAGAGCCTACATTCAATTAGTCCCTTTACCACAGTATATAAAGAGCGCTTCATAGAATTGACATTTAAGAAAAATAACAAAATATACAATTGGTCTATATTCATGTTCACCAGATACCAGCGTCTTTAGAATGGGCCGTCTTCATTTTATATATCTTGTTCTTTGCATGCACGGTTCGTCAACCCACTTACACCTAGACTTAGTGCATACTTGCATGGAAATACCAAAATTCATGGCCATGCCACTTATGTTTAAGACATTGCGATCTTGCAATAGGGCCAGAAGTGTGTAAGGTCTAGTTTCACCAAAAGGAACTGCAAAACTAAACATTGTTTTAAAACATTGTCTTCCATTGGTCGAACAAATAGATTGTCCTGAACTCACTGCATCAGTTGATTCAATGTTGCTTTGTCAGGCGGTCAAACACTCAAACAGAACAATGATGTGATAACACCACAGGCCTACAGAGATACACTTTTCTGGGAAATCAGCCTAGGCTATATGAATGGTTTACTTATAATTATCTGCATGTTAATCTGTAATAAAAAAGTATCAGTTTTAGCTACAATTTCACATACATAGAGTACTGGCCACTGGTGTCCCAGTCAACAAACAAAAAAAAAAAAATCACATCATATACACCGCACAGTATAAATGTGTTGATATTATACTCACAATTTAGTGTTTTTTCAATGCTGTTTTGTTTTGTCATTTTATGTTTGTTGCTCTCCTGTGATCTGGGGTTGTGTGATTGACCCTCTTTGCACACCATCTTTCACTCTTTCTCTTTTCTTGCTTTCTGTTGATTAAACTGCAGTCTTAAGTATACTTGTTACCATCTATCCAGTCTCAAAATTTCCATTTTACACTTTTAATTTAAACAATATGAAAATAAATGTATAAAAAAAAACACACTAAAAATCTACACCAAATTTAAATTTGATATATATTGCATATAATTATATATTTATGTGTATTACCTTGAGTTTGAAATAAAAACATTGATGGAGTGCAGAAATATCCAGCTTTTACAAAATTCTGTAACTCCTTCTGATCATAGGCACCATATATGTTAATCCCTGCTGGTTGGCCACACCTTTACTGCCGAACACTAGACAGGGAAATGTTCCTTTGAAAACTAGTCAAACAGGTACAGGGTGGGACACATAGACTCCTACTATACCAAAGGTTTGTGTTGCAATCGCATCTTCACTTTTATTACAGGTTAATGTTGATGAACAAGGAAACAATTGTCTGAAGTTCAGGAGGTGGGTTCGAGTTGAACATTCATGTGGACAGGCTAAACTACTGTCTTTATTCATTTACTTATTAAGATAACCTCAGTAACCAACAGAGTAACATACTAATAATGCGGAGTGTGGGGTTTACTTTTAAGATGATCTAAAGAGACTAGTATGTCTCTGACACTTAAGAAACATAAAAAAAATTTAAAAAGTTAAATACAGGCACAATTATTAGCTGATTACTCTGTCATAATTAGATATATCATAATTACGAGTTCACGACATGAACGATGATGGAAAGCGATGGATTTTGATGATAATTTTGCAAAATTATTTTATTGTGCGCTTCAGCTCTGAATTTTAATACAGCTAATTTAAATATGACAAAATCTTATTGTAAACGAATATGAAGCTATTATGCAAATGCTTTTTGCTAATTAAAGTAGAAGTGTGTAATTTCTGCGTCACTAGTGCCACTAAATAGAATTGCAAAAATAAACAGTTTTCAAACAGCTTTCTGAATACACCTCCTGTCTGCTGTTGATCAAACAAACAAATAGTCCCGCCCCCAACTCACTCCAATGGTTAAGTCAATGGAGGGCTTCAGGCCCCCTAAATTTCATGTCAGCCCCCCCAAAAATCTGTGTCTTTGCCATTTGCCACTTTACCATTTGGTCATTTGAGTTGCATCGAGATGATTCGTGAACAAGTGATGATCAGCATCTGTTGACCGACTGAAGGAGAGGAGGCATGTTGTTCATTTAGTTCTGCAATCTCATATAACAAGGGAAGAAAAGGGGGTGGTTGAGTTATTAGTAAATGTTGCAATTTATGATTGTTTATAGGATAATATTGTTGTCTTTTCATATAGCTTGATAGGCATTCACAGCATAAAATAAAATGACAGCTATGCTTTGTCATGATGATCTAGGGGGGTGATGGGGTGCGCTTTGGCCCCCCCCAGATTATCCCTATGCTCCCCCAAGCATGAGTGAAGAATTGTATCGCAGTAACCCTAACCTTTAAGCAATGCATCAACAGAAGACACGCGCGCAACACACATGCAAGAGCACACACGCGTACCACCCACCCCAGCTTAGAATGGGCCCCTCTCTTGTATGACATTGCCCCCCTAAAGTATCCATTCTAGATGCAGGGCTGCTGCTGAAGTCTCCAAGTGGATTTGAAGACACACAAATTTTAATAAAGTATAATTACACTCTTTATGGTCGTGAATAATTCTGTGCTTCCTCAATGATTTAATGACTCACTCAAAACAGATAAAAGACGTTCATTTTCTGCCACCTATTGCCGTAAAATTGTGATTTGCAAAAATGGTCACTGAACGAATTAAGATGACGTATTTTTACGGTATATATATATACTGTGTTTGTTATATTATATATATATTAGGGCTGTCAATCGATTTAATTACATGTATGCAGATTAATTAATTGAATTAATCGCAATCGATCGCATATACAATATTTGCTTAGAAAGCCCCTCAAATAACAATAATTCAATAGATAATAATTAAATACTTACAGTTAGTTATATTTATAACTATATAATCTTTATAAATAAAATATATAATAAAAGTAAATATAAAAATAACAATATAGATAATTAAAACCATTGCATCATTGTGGCACATGAGTAAAGCATTCAAAAAGATGGTAACACTTTACAATAAGGTTCTATTTGTTTACATTAGTTAACAACACAGTTAACAACATTAATTAACATGAACTAACAATGTGCAATACTTTTCAGCTTAATGTTAATTTCTACATATACTAATACATTTCTCAAATCAAAAGTTGTTTGTTATCACTAACATGAACATACAATCAACAATTCTATTTTATTAACTAATATTAGCAATGACTAATAAATGCTGTAAACAATATATTGTTAAATGTTTGTTCATGATACCTAATGCATTAACTAATATTAACAAATAGAAATGTATTGTAAAGTGTTTCCAAAAAGACACTTCAAAATGTGGCTTTAGTATGCAATATTCTGTTTATTTCCATATTATTGAACTAATGTCATCTGCCTATCATTGGCCAACAGTTCACACAAGCCATTTTGCAATTGAATTCATCAATCATTCCGAGATAGATTTATTATGAGGGCTTTTCTAAGGACGTGTCAATGCACACCTGCGTCAGACACTTTTGGAGCATCTCGTCATTTTTAGGTTGCTGTGCCAAGTTAAACATAGTTTGAAGTTTTAAAAAAACACGTCTTGAGATCCCTTGAGAACATTTGTGATTCATCAAGCTGTGTTTGAATGCAAGTATGTGTTCTCATCTTGTGCTGTCTGCTGTCAGTGAGTGTGTTTGTTCTCTGTGTAAGCATGTTGCCCAAACAGCTGAAGTTTCGCTTACTGTATATACACACAGCCACAACATTCTGAGATGATATTATTTTTACCAAAGTTTCGCTTGACCTGAAACAGCACGAAATAGAATGTAACAGGTGATTTTATTTTCAGCAAATTTACAGCTAGTCTGTGCATAATTTGCAAGAACACAATTCCAATTTATGCAACAGGCTATTTTTAGCAGGCTATTTTTAGCATTTGTTGAGTGACTAAACCAGTTGAGCAGTTTTACTTTTACCTTCAGGCAACTTACTCCTGTCCAATGTTCAAGCATCATTTTCAGTCGACCTCCACATTTAGGACTCTGGTGGGGAGAATTATTATGTGATTGCAAATATTTACATATTGTGCATATATATCTTTGTAGACAGCATAGTAATTATGTAAAATAACTTTACAGTGCCTGTATACTGTAATAAATGCATTATTTTGTAATGTAGAGGCTTTTCACACTGTGTGAAGCACCACAAGCTCAGAGCAGAGAGTGAAGGTTGAGATGAGGTAAAACATTATTTATATATATATATATATATATATATATATATATATATATATATATATATATATATATATATATATATATATATATATTTATTTTTTTGGTATGTGATTTTTCAGCGGTTTCTTAGGCTGGGAGTCTCAGAATGTATCATAATCGACATCATTAAATAAAACGAAAAATTCTCTTTACAATGATACCAAACACTTGACCCTCCTTTTCTTTGTCGAGTAATAGCCTACGCCTTTAATTTTGGGTATGCCACTGAAACAGGAAATCTTTAAAAACACACTCAGAGCTTAAAGGGTTAAGAATGTATGTAAATTAATTCATTAAATTGACATATTTGATATAATAGGATGAATAAAGGTATATTTTTATATGAAGTTCTTGAAAAAAATGTCCTTGAGAATCAGTTCCTTAATGAGGAATTGTGCAAAGTCTGTCCAAAAAACATGAACTGCAGCTAAAAGGTTTTAACAATGCAAAATCTATTTTTAGTAAAAGTGACTAGTAGTGTGCGCTGCTCATCTGGGCCTCTGTCTGTAGTGAACATCTGGGATGAAAATGTTGCAGGGTTTATCCCTTAAATTAATTCAGTGAAAATCACGGAGAACACCTTTAGGAGCCAAATGAAATGATTGTTCAAGCCACTAGATGGCAGTGTGCACCAGTGGTGTGGGTGTGGTCACCTGTAAATTTAGCTTGGTATTTAAACCGGGAACACATGGTTCTTACCATAGAGCAACGTGTTACACTCTGTATATATATATATTTTTTCATTAAAAAGACAGCAAAGGAGTTGAAATGAATATAGATGTGTCAACAGTGTTTATTTCGAACTATGCGTAAAGAACATCTTACCACCTGGCCCTGGCTTATAGTAAAAAGCCACTACAACACTAATTCATACTTACTATGTGACCATGTAATTTATAATGAAGTGTAACAGTAGTTCAACCACAACATATCTATCCATCCATATATTTTCTAACCTCTTTCTCTTAAGTAGGTTTGCAATATATGAAGCCACAACCACCTATAACCTAAAAAATGAAGATTATCAGGTTTCTTTTTTAATTTTTTTTTTATTTCCAGTCCTTCAGGAAAAGAAAGCTAGAAATAAAGAGTTAAAATAGAAAAGAAGAACTAAATTATGAATAAAACACTAAAGAGAGAAGGCAATGAGTGCACAGAGACAGAAGTTAAATCAAATTTCAGTCAAAATTGGTGTTACAACGACGTCATCCCCTCATGCTTCTGTATGCAAAACAGAGAGCAGATAGAAACAATCTGAATTTGACTTTTTTATCATGTTCTTCAGTAGATATTGTGTGTTCTTCACTGCATCTGCTGTCCTCTGACCATCTGATATATATCATGAATTGTAGGCTATTATCAGTCCACCCACCACTTATATAAACCTAAGGCATTGAATATACTCAAATGTTTCTTATTTTATTTCCAGTCCCTCACAGTCCTGACAGACCAGTTGAGTGGCATGCTGCTGACATATTTTAGAGAGAACAAGACGAGGTGAAACATTTACTATTTATGTTCAGATAATAAAAGAGGAGAAACTGACATGTGGAACTGGAATGAATAAAGCCACTGTAGAAATACGTATTTCTTTGTTATGACGACATAAAAAAGCTTTCTCTTTAGATTAACACAGCATATAAACTTTGAAATGTGACTAGTCAATGCTGCCACCCAGTGGATGTATGTGGAACTGAAGCCTAAATACACTTCGGTTTTGACACGAACGCCTAACGTCATCGTGCAGTCGAACGTCAGCCTGTGAAAGTATACTTCATATAACTGTGCGCACAAACACATGTTGTTGGCGCATGCGTGCAACGACTGCTTTGAAACACTGGATTTCTCCCAAGGAGGTAAAGGTGCTGTTTTCATGGAAAGGTATGCAAAACAAATGTCCTACTCCCTGAAACGTATATTGAAATAAGTGCCCTGAGATATATCACCGGTCCCTGTGACAACTCTAGACTCTGTAAACTGCAAACAAAAATGTGTCTGCGTTCCGCGGACAATGACGCTTTCGACCTGTCAATCATTTTTCGTGTTTTCATAGTATTGTAGTTGCACTGCGTTATTGAGGTATAATTAATTTTTATGCCCTGCTGTTCATAACAGTTGTCAGTTGAGGGCGCTGTTTTGCTGCTATTGTTTTTAACAATATATAAAGCTAATTTTGGTTTATTTGGAGTTAGGGGTTTTGGAAAGAGGGGGCGTGGCTAATTCAACGGCACAGTCTCGTGGAAGTAGAAACATAAAGATGTCTTTTTACTCTTCAGACTGGAGTTATACAAATGCAGGTTTCTCCTGACCTCCTCACATATGTGTTCTTGATGTGCACATCCACAGTTGTTATTTCCACATTCATCTCCTGTAATTTACCAGCTACTACATCTTCTTCTAGTGCTTCTTGGTGAAAGCAACTGCTCAAATGTGAGTGTTGCCACCTTGTGAACCCACTAATTAGTGCAAATAATTTCAGGCGCATACTCATTCTGCGCATTAAAGATGAGTGGCTAGAAATATTGCGCTGTGCACATTCAGTGCAAGAGCACTCTGCTGATGATGAAATTTGAGTCACGCATCCTGTCTGACCGAAGTATACTTTAGACTTAAGTATAAAGTTCATGAACTTGCAACATGATCACATGAGAAAATCGATATGTTGCTTCCGAATGTTCATTTAGTCTAAAATCAAGTGTCATCCCCCATCAGATATTTTTGCATCAATTAAATTGTGTTAACCTTTCCCTGTGGTGCTACTGAATGCGTTGAGACAAGGGTTCTGGTCCCATGAAAACAAGGGAGTAATCGCACTCTCATAAACAATGGTGAGTACGATTATGAGGTTAAATTTTTGCTCAAATATTACATGTTTACTTCACTGAAGATTAGGTTTAGGGTTGGGGTTTGGGAGCATGGTTAATAAAATATGCATTCCTGTTGACTGTATAGCAATATTTACAACTAAAAACACAACTTGCTTTTGGCACAACCCTGTGGACATTTCACCCAGACAAAAACACTTTGAGCTTTGGCCACTGGGGGCAGCGCTTCGAATATCATTAAGCATAGACTGATTTTTGCAGCAGATCTTTCAACCTCCTGTCACCGAATTCACATGCCTACATCTGAAAGCTGGAAAATGCTGACTTCGGAAGCTGTTTGCGGAGATAGGATGAAAATAAGGTGCTTTTCAAACTGTTCTGTGAACAGTTTCCTTAAGAGTTTCATATCTTCAAAAATGCTCTCAATTAAGCCATTAACTGATCAGGTAGCAAGTCTGGTGCCTGTGTATTCGGATGCAGCCACATTGTGGTCAGTCTGGACTTTGCTGGCACTGATGAACACAATATTTACATTTATGCATTTGGCAGACGCTTTTATCCAAAGCGACTTACAGTGCAATTATTACAGGGACAATCCCCCCAGAGCAACCTGGAGTTAAGTGCCTTGCTCAAGGTGGTGCGCACAAACACATGTTGTTGGCGCGTGCGTGCAACGACTGCTTTGAAACACTGGACGATTTCGCCCAAGGAGGTAAAAGTGCTGTTTTCATGGAAAGGTATGCAAAAAAAATGTCCTACTCCCTGAAACGTATATTGAAATAAGTGCCCTGAGATATCTCACCATGGGTGGTGGCCATGGGTTTACAACCTGTGACCTTCTGATTAACAGCCCTGTGCTTTAGCCACTACACCACCACCACTCCATGAAGCTGAACGACTCGCACTCGAGTCAAATCAAAAGACTGGTAGTTGTTACTAAAGGAAATAAAAATTCCAAAAGATATGAAATTGCATTACTTGTTATGCACTCCTCTTCTTTACATTGCTATTTACGCAAACATTTAGAAATATCTAGCCACATGGCAGCTTGGGCCAACTGAAAAATACAAATTAAAATGTTTGTCATTGTAGAGTTTTTCATTGCTTCAATGAATACTGAATGTACAGGTATATACTATATACAGACAATAATTTTTTTCCCAGTCCTTCATAACCATGACAGACCAGTAGTGTCATTCTGACATATCTGAGGGGCCCAAGATGAGGTGGGGCATTTGGGGTTAATGTATGGAAAGAAATATGAAATATAGCAGATATATGTCTGTCTTCAATAATAAAGACAGTTATGATGACATAACAACTACCATAAAACAGTTTCTCTCACAGAAGGACCTGGAAATAGTGATTCCTGCTCTTATTACATCCCGGCTGGTTTACTGCAATGCCTTATATGTGTCTCAGTCATCTTTTTCACATCTGCAAGTAGTCCAAAATGCAGCAGCTAGACTTCTAACGGGTACTAAGAAAAGAGAGCCTATCACTCCGGTTCTCGCTGCCCTCCATTGGTTACCAGTTAGTTATAAAGTTAAAGTTAAGGTTTTGCTGTATGTTTATAGAGCCTTGCATGGTCTAGTCCCTCAGTATATTACTGATCTACTTCAACCTCATTCCGCACCATTCGATCATCAAATCAGTTACTCATCTCTGTTCACGTTTGAAAACCAAAGGTGATCGGGCATCTGTAGTTGTGGCACTCAGGTTGTGGAATGCACTTCCATTTGTTGTTAGGTCTTCTTTCACATTGGCCATATTTAAATCAAGTTTGAATACACATTTTTTCTCTATAGCCTATGATGTGGTTTGAGAATTTTAGGGGTTTCAATATGTATGTTTTACATGTTTTATTGTTTGTTCTTTTAACACTTTGAAAAATGTATCCTGGTATTAATGTTTTTTCCCCCTAATTGTACAGCACTTTGGTTACATCCTTTGTTGTTTTTAAATATGCTTTATACATAAACTTGAACTTGAGCTTGATTATAAACCCTATTTATAATACAGATTTTTGTTTGAGTTAATTCGTTTCTGTTTTTTTTCTTAGAAGACTATGGCACATTAAGAATTAAATGGTGACTCTTTAAGTGCTGCTACTAGGGGTGGCGGGAAAAATCGATTCTTAGATGGATCACGATGCGGACTTGCACGATTCTGAATCGATTCACAAACGTCAAGCATCGATTTTATGAATATTTCTTGCTAACGTAATGTTGATGGAACGCAAAAGATGCACCTCGTAAGTGTGCAACTACAGCGCCGGGACAGTCTTTTGGCATGCACTTAACACGAGACACAGATGTCTCATTAGGAAATTCGACAGGCACCCTCGGGATTAAAAGCAAGTGTATGGAAGCACTTGGGATTCTATGAAGACGAAGGGAAACGTGAGTTAGACAAGAGCCACATTGTATGCAAGTTGTGTCAAACTCAAATAAAATATTTTGGAAACACGACAAACATGAAAAACCATATTACACGTTTCCACCTGGAGGAAGAAAATAAACTGCCGGTTGTAGCTGCGAACCAGACGACAATCCACCCAGCTCCGAAAAGGCTAAGAGAATTACAAATTAGATTGCAATATTTATTGCCAAGGATTTGCGTCCTACTCGGTTGTTGAAAACCAGGGCTTTTGGGCTATGTTGCGCACGTTGGAGCCGAGACACAACATCCCATCTCGTAAATACTACGCTGACACAGCAATCCCCACAGTATAATTATGTATTATACTTATGTAGCTATTCCCTGCGCTAGTGTCTCTGCAGAAACAGTTTTTTCTACAGCAGGAGATAGTCCTGCACACTTGCATCTGAACATGTTAACCAGCTCCTGTTCTTACACAAGAACTTGCACATCACTAGCTAAACACATTTGCACCGTCACTCATTTCATATCAATATATGCTGTAAACAGACCTGGAAGTAAACCCAGAGTCTTACTAAGTTATACAGAGTTTACTGTACTGCCCTCCACTTAGTGTGTCAGCCATTTATAAAAAGGTAGTCAACATTTTGACTCCCCTCTGCTTTTTATTGTGGTATAAAGCAAAATGTTTTTGTTTTTTTTTATCTGAGGGACTCTTTTATGTTCAGGATTTAGTTTGAAGTCAGAAGCTTAAGACTCTTATTTATCATTGTATAAGTGCAATTTATATTATTTATTTAATTTAAGTGCAATTTACAAGTTATTCAGAATATGCCACAAGCATAATTTTTGTATGAGAGCTGCTAGTACAGAAAGCTTTGTATGATTATTGGCTCAGCAAAATGTTAATTTTTTTGTCTGATTTGACTTGCCACATTGCTTCCATTTGTTGTATTAATAAAAGTTATTGGAAGTAAATTCATTATGGATCATTACACATATTTTGCTTTAAAAGTACAAAGCAGTCAGTGAGAAAAAAAATTCTGTTTTGAAAAAAAAAGATGCATCAAGATCTTTTATCATCGAATCGCAGCTGTCTGAATCGTAATCGAATCGTGAGGTGTCTAGAGATTCCCACCCCTAGCAGCTATCCAGTGGAGGAACAGCTAAAGCTGACTGCAGTAGAGTAAAGATGTGAAGACACAACAAGGCTGTTTCTAGAAGGTAACCCCCCGGCAGCCCAAGTCTCGCGAGAGACTCATTCCCTGTTTCTAAGGTTACGTTAAGATTTAATGGTAGGGTTAACGTTAGGGATAGGTTTAGAGGCTGCGGTAGGCGTAGGGTTTCTGTAGGACTCTAAATAAAAACATCGTGAGAACATTCAATGCGGCTCTCACGAGACTTTAGGTAACTGCGAGTTACCTTCTAGACATGACCAGACATAGCCAGAGACACAAAACTACAGCACTAAAACACACAAGACTGAAACTGGTGACTGAGACTTCAAAAATAAATGTAGAACATTGTTCCATTTACGGAACAATATCGTTCGGTTATTAATTTATTATTTTTAATTATGTTATATTCCTTTAACAAACAGCAGTATGGAAACCATTAGATACTTTTTCATAAAACACGTTGCCTGTACACAACTTTAAATCAAACATTTTACACGCTATTTTTTTATGTATTTTATTCAGTTATTAGATTTTTTTTATTTTATTATATAAAGCCCGTGACTTTTACTTTTAATCGAGTTAAACCATATATTATTTTAATTAGATTGTATCGTTCTACTAGTGTTACGACAGTCACCGTTTACGAATCCCTTCACTGTTTACGACACCACCCTGTCGCAAAATTGTCCGTTTCTTGTCTTGTAAAATAGCAATTTTATCGTAGTTAACTCCAGGTATAGTTCATTCCAAGATAATTGTTTAATGTAAAACATGTTGAAGATTGGTGAAAAAGCAGTCAATCCTTTCATTAAGGAGCTGTTACCAGAGTTGTAGTCGAGACCAACTCACTCGAGTCCGAGTCGAGACCGAGACCAGAGAGAGTCGAGTCCGAGTCGAGACCGAGACCAGAGAGAGTCGAGTCCGAGTCGAGACCGAGACCAGAGAGGGTCGAGTCCGAGTCGAGACCGAGACCAGAGAGGGTTGATTACCTAATTTACTTTTATTTACTTAGTGATATTGGTTTAAAAATATATTATCAGTTCTTCTAAGCTGGTGAAATATCAGTCCACTCTCTAAATGTAACTAATAACCTTTGCTTCTGTAATTGAAGTCCCTGAGAATGTACATGTTGCAGAGTGTTTCCTTTTAAAAGTCTTACTGCATATGAATTCTTTGTGTCCTTTAAAGGCAAACTGAATAATGGTCGATTTAGCAGACATTTTCACACATTGCTAGAGGCTCACATCCTCCCTACCTGACCGGAATCTTGCTGCCTTTGCGCTAACTAGTCTCAAGTCATGCGCAGTTGCGCACTAGAAAATCACCAATCACTGGGCGTGTCAATCAATTTAAAGAAATATTATATACATACATTAATAATCATGAAAAATATTTTGAATTGGACTCCTAAAATGTTCGAGTACGAGTCAATACCGAGTCAAAATGCACACGAGTCCATGACAAGACCAAGACCATTAAAATATGGTCTCGAGACCGAGTCCGAGACGAGTCCGAGTCTCGAGTACTACAACACTGGCTGTTACCTCACAAAAGCAGTTTATTCAGCACACTGAAGTGGACATCCATTTAAAATCCATTTACATTTTTTAGAAGACAACATACTATGGTATAGACAATTATAATCTATAAAGTAAACATAAGAATCAATCAATAGTCCAATCAATTGAGAGAGAATAAACTGCGGATGCTGGCTATGTTAGCGAGTATGGCTAATAAATTCACCGCTTTAACTGATCTCTAACTTCTTTATCTGAAGCAAACGCTGTTAAAGCACATTTAATGCTAATTAAATAAAAGGAAACAATTTTTTTTTTTATTGAACACCAAGAACAGAACAAAAAACAGAATGTACATCTACAATGGCATTGGTAAGTACAGGTAAATGAGTATTAAGCAAGGCACATATCAGTTAAAATAAAATAAATAAATTAAATGTATAAAATAAAAAAATACAAATACAGAGGGGTCTCTTTATTCCTCTTTTAAGAGCTCAAGGTCTCTTATTATTCCAGCCAATTTCTGGGCCTTTTTACTTTTCATACATTCCAACGCTGGAAAGAAATTACAAATCAATTCTCTTTTAAATACAGAAAAATAAGGTTTCGTCTTCATACATTTGGACTTATGAATGAAAAATGTGCCCAGTATCAACATTACATTCTTTTCTCGTCCAACAGCATTCCAAACATAACATGTTTCTTAGCAAAAGTGGGCAGTGAGTGAATCTTTGATTCCAACCAATAAGACATATTTTCCCAAAAAGTATTTGAAGAAAAACGAGAAAAAAAGATGATCAGTTGTCTCTGTCAATTTGACAAAAAGTACAGGCATTTTCTTCAAAATTAAACCGTTGTCTTAAAAATTCACTTGACGGGTATACCCCATTGAATATTTTAAAATGAGTTTCCTTAAACAATTAACTTTATATACCTGAGATCCACCTGCATGCCTGTGCTCAGCCATGATGTTTGATCCGTGTCTCAAGCTAATGACGTAACTTCCAGAGAGGCATAACTGAGCCCGTTGTACACGCCCCAATCCCCTGACTCCACCCCCACGTCAAAACAGTGCCATAAAGTGAAACGCAAAGGCAAAACGGTATCACGAGCTCACACGTGATGGAAATGCAGATTAAAAGGAGCGTTGCAAAGAAAAAGATGTGTGGGAATTAATTGCTATCATATTAGCACTACAGTGGATTGAAGAAGTTCAACCAGCTAGAACCGTGATATGTACGGATTCAATGGCTGCTCTTACTAGTCTTATGAGTGGAAAATCTGAATCTCGGCAAGATTTAATATTTGAAGTTTTGCAATGTTTATTTAGAGCAAGGCAGTTAGGGATACTGGTATTTTTTCTCTGGGTGCCTGCACATGTGGGTGTGGATGGTAATGAGGAGGTAGACCGGTTAGCAAAGAAAGCATTAAATCATGCACAAATAGAAATGAATGTATCACTAAGTAAATCAGAAATCAAGAGATTAATAGCAATTGAAATTAATAAAAGATGGCAAAAGATATGGAATAGTGACTCTAAAGGAAGACATCTTTATCAAATTCAAGAACAGGTTGGAAATGAGAGGAAAAGATATGGAAATAGGAAAAAAGATGTCATTATTACAAGGTTAAGAATTGGTCACACTGCATTGAATTATAGTCTTTATAAAATAGGGAAGCATGATACAGGAAACTGTGATAAGTGTGGGGATTTAGAAACAGTGCAGCATATTCTTTTAGAATGTGCTGCATAGGAATGGGAGAGACAACAGTTAATTCAAGAGCTACAATGGATGGGAGTTGATACAATTTCAATAAGAGTATTGTTAGGAAATGGGTCAAGACAATCAAGAATTCACGAATTAATATTTAGATATTTAAATAAAACAGGAATAATAAATAGAATTTAATTATTATTTTTTTTTCTCTCTCCTCTCGTTTCTTCCAAAGCCAAGTATACTCCACACTCCAGATCAGTAGGTGGCGGAAATGCACCATTTATGTTGGTCTGCCAATCCGCCATTAAACACCAGAAGAAGAAGAAGAAAAGATGTGTAGCAAAATCATTGCTGCCTAAAAATCTGTTGCAGAGATAAAAAAGGATAAAAGATCTTTAGATTATTTTACAACAGTCATTGATTTTTGCAATTAATTACATCTTGGTTTTTGCTATATTTTATTTATATTTTGCAATTCTTTATTTTTGTTTGCAAAACTTTCTTTTTTTCTCTCGATACTTTATTTTACGTTTGTGATACTTAATTTTTGTTTTAAATTTTTTTTTTTTAAACTTTATTTTATTTTGCAATACTTTATATTTTTGCAAATATATGTGGCATGGAATTGATTCTATAGGGACTTTAGGTAGAAGGGCTCTGGTTACGCGAACGACTGTCGCAAACGATGCTCCGCGTAACATGTTTACGGCACTTTTGGTGGACTGCAATGCCGTAAAGTAATTTGTCCGTACACATGGGTAAGTAAAACGTGTTCGTCTTTTTGCTGAAGATTAATTAGATATTTCCTGTTTTTGGACAACAACTACTTCGATATAATGTGTTGTATTTTTAACAGGTATTACAGTACTTGCTTGTCATGTTTTTATGACAACTGTTTAAGAAACTATTAAAGCAAATGTTGCCAGTGCGTGTTTCTGAGCAATGCATTGTGAAGACACGCATGTGGAAAAACATCCGAATATTTTTTACATGGTTGTATGAAGGGATGTTTGATTTTGATTTTAAATTTTTTCTTCATGCATTTCACCTTTGTAAGATTTCCAATACGGTAGTTAAAAATAGTAACCAGCAATTCCTATTACAGTTCGATATGGAGACAAAACCAAAAAAGAAGTCGTTCACTTCAAGAGATGGAAAGAAAACAACATTCAAAACAAAAGGTAACTATACCTTATGCATAGATAGCAATGGCAAAAGTAAACTTTTTATTAAGGGGTGATATGAAAAATAATTTTAATTGGAATTGTTTTCTTAACGTTTTTCACAGTTGGTTTTAGTTTTTTAGTACAGAATCACTTCATATTAGATTCATATTCAGTTATAATTATGATTAAGATGAAAATATGGATCTGACAGCTAAGGGTCTGAGAAGACACTAAATCATAGCCAGACAACACTAAAATGAAAAATAAATTAAATGTATATAAAAATATAGATTATAGACAAGAACAGTGAGGCATTATCTGTATTTACCTTCATCAGGCAAACCTGGAGGAAAACCAATAGGCAAACGGCCCTTTAAACCTCACAGCTCAGACAGAGTAAAGAGTATTAAAAAATCAGGGGGAGACGGACCACCACAGAAATTCAACCGAAAACCAACAGACGGCAAGTTCACAAAGAAGAGGAAATATCCTGATGGGAAAGGGAAACAGGAGGAAGGTACACATATCAAAATATTTCCTGAAATGTCAAATATTAAAAAAGTTACAATAGTGTGTTTGGTGTAGATTAATCAATAGTTATTTTTTCTCTAAAGGCTCTAAAGACAAAAAACCCAAATGGGATGAATTCAAACAAAAAAAGAAAGAGCTGAAACAGAATCGCCAACAGATTGAAAAAAAGGATAGCTACCAGATTGTAAACAGAGCAAAGCAAGTGTGGGAAATTGTAAGACGGTAAGTGGTTTATTTTAATTACCTACAATAATTTTTTAGATGGTATAGTTTGCATTGTTTCTTTTTTTTTTTATTTATCCGCTTTTCTCCCCAATTTTGGATTGCTCAATTCCCACTAATTAGGAGGTCCTCGTGGTGGCGCGGTTACCTCAATCCGGGTGGCGTAGGACAAGTCTCAGTTACCTCAGATTCTGAGACAGTCAATCCGTGCTTCTTATCACATGGTTCATAGTGCATGAGACATGCGAGAATAGTATGTGGAGGCTCATGCTATTCTCCACGATCGACGCACAACTTATCATGCACTCCATTGAGAGCGAGAACCCCTAACCGTGACCATGAAGTGGTTACCACATGTGACTTTACCCTCCCTAGCAACAGGGCCAATTTGGTTGCTTAGGAGATCTGGCTGGAGTCACTCAGCACACCCTCCAGGTGTGGTAGTCAGTGTCAGTACTCGCTGAGCTACCTAGGCCCCCCATGTTGTTGTTACTTGAACTATTGGCACTTTTGGCCCTTCAGACTATTATAAAATAAACTCCCTTAAAGGGATATTTCATCCAAAAAATTATAATTCTTTCATCATTTACTCACCCTCATGCCATCCCAGATTTGTATGACTTTCTGTCTTCTGCTTAATGCAAACAGAGATATTTAGAAGAATATTTCAGCTCTGTAGGTCCAAAAATGGTGACCAGAACTTTGAAGTTCCAAAAAGTGGATGAAGGCAGCATAAAAGTAATCCATGTAACTCCAGTGGTTAATCTTCAGAAGCGATATAAGTGTGGGTGAGAAAAGTGTAAATAAGGGTTTTGTAGAAAGTGTCGTTCTGAATTGTCATGCAAAGTCAATGATGATTTCCTTACTTACGCATTTAAAGGGATTAAGAGAAAGTGGTCTAATGCATCCTGATTTCTCCTCGACAATGCAGATTATGTGGTCATAAACTCATGAGCGATGTTCTGATCGGTGTTTGAAGAGAGTGTATGTGCATGAAAAGACTGGATAACAAACATTATAGGATGGAGCTCAACAACTAGTCAGCACAGTGGAAAGTATTCAGTGTTTTTCGGAATAGAGTGGGAAAAGCACATACACTACAAACTATACCCATTTGTACACACCAATGTAAAATATAGATGGTTCCTCATATTCGCGTATATACGGTCAAGTACATTGGGGGGGAATCTCAGAGTTTGACATAAGAGGGAAACCCCACTATTGCAGCGCATTTCTGGTGCAGGTTGTGATGGAAAGTTATGGAAACAAAAAACCAACAAGCAATGTAGAATGAAATAGCGAAGTCTTCCTCGGGTGCCTTTATTTGTTATTTAAACAAGCATCATGGGAAATGACATTGCTTTTTGGAAGGCTGCTTGCTGACTGAGCGCATGTATAGGGATATCAAGGGTTTAATAAGAATGCATATATATTTTTTTTTTCCATATTTAATTTTTTTTTTTATATTGGTCAAAGTTACAACAATTAAAATGTATACATGAAATGCATTTGTAAAAATAAATTATAACTGCATACTAAAAAAGTTTACAATGCAGTTTTAATGTGCCCTTCGTTTAACTAAATAGAAAAGTTAAAATATCATTGTTTTAATAAATCAACCCCTGGAACATTAAAATTGTAGAAACAACCCCAAAAACATTTTTTTTATGTGTGGAAATGCAGGAAAGATTGTGATAAGGACAAGAGAGCCAAACTGATGAAAGAACTACAGAATCTTGTGCGAGGCAAAATAAAAATGGTGCGTAAAGTACATTACGTTTTCATTTGTTCTGAACATTCATATTTGGTCATTTAAGAGTTATTGTAAAAAAACCTATATTTTGGTTGTCTTCTCTAGATTGCATTTGCTCATGATTCGACGCGAGTGCTGCAGTGTTTTATTCAGTTTGGCAATGATAAGCAAAGACAGGAGGTGTTTGATGAACTCAAAGGTGAGCATTGTCTTCAGGAGAATGTAGCTTTTGTTTGTGAAATTAGATTAGTCTCTTATCATCTTTGTCCACCCTTATGCTTTCTTTCTAGATCACTTTGTAGAGTTAAGCAAATCAAAATACGCCAGAAACATTGTAAAGAAGTTTCTAATGTATGGGTAAGTCACTTCTATTTTTCTACACCTTTATTTTTAAGGTTTCATTATTGGTTGAGTTTGAATAAAGTTGTTACCATGCAGATGTCTTGTGGATAATGCAGATATATCTGCTGTCATTGAGTGTGGGGGCGGGTGATACGACCAAAATCTTATATCACGAATCACGATATGGGTCATTTTACATCATGATAACTATATATATCACGATATAGTAAAGGTTTTCTGGAAAATCAATAAAAATGGGTTTATATATAAAATAACCCTATTGTATTGCCTATTTTTGTAACTCCAGTGAATTAAATACTTTATTAATAAACTACTTCCTCTTTATTTGGAATAAGATAAACAATTAAATAAAATCAACTTTTTTTCAAAAATCAACCAATATCCAACGAAAATAAACATTTCTTGAAGAAAATTCATATGAAATAAATATCACTTCTTGCTAAATAAATAAATGACCGAATTGATGCCGAGTTCATCTTTTGGCTTTAATAATATTCTTTTGCGTGCTTCATTTTGAGGTGGTAAAACAGATTGCTTGTATTACGAGTGATTATCGTCACGTGAAACAGTAGATGACATTTTTCTGCTCTTTACACCGTGTCGCACCTGTTTTAATAAAAAGCTCCTCTTCGTTTTCTTGACCTGTTTGGGAGTCATCCAGTTCTGTAGAGATTTCTTTCTCTATTTTGGTCAAAAGTGATTCGAGTAGCTCGAGTGCTACTGATCTCACCTCTGCTGTCTGTGGAGCACATTTATCGGAATGCCTGCTGGTTTCGCGTGCACTTCGAAGCTCCAGAGACCGCACGCTCCACGGTCAAGTGAAAAATGTTGATGTGACGTTTAGATGTCAGATGTGAAGAATATTTTAGC
This sequence comes from Xyrauchen texanus, assembly GCF_025860055.1. Taxonomy (NCBI): domain Eukaryota; kingdom Metazoa; phylum Chordata; class Actinopteri; order Cypriniformes; family Catostomidae; genus Xyrauchen; species Xyrauchen texanus. Next base: position 26,441,365 of record NC_068319.1, read on the forward strand.
ACTTTTAAAATGCCAAACGTATGATGAAGGTCATTAAATTAGCTTGGACGGCTGCAGAAATGTTAAATGCTGGGAAAAACCCTGTCCATGTTTCTTAATTTCTCAGTCTCACGTGAAGCCCTGCCTACTGATAGAGAAGCCTACGCTGCGCACATGATATTTACATATCGCGATATACACAATATAGCAAATTCTCATTTGACATGATATATATTGTCATATCGCCCAGGCCTAATTGGGTGAATTACATGATATTCTTTGTTGTAACTTGGTGACAGTTACACAGATAATATTTAGTTCTCCATGTGATTTACATGCAAATAAATTAATTCCACAATTGTTTTAGTTTTATAGCTTCTAATGTCAGGTTATTGGGAATGGTCAATGGTCAGCTTGTCTTCATTCTTTTCTTATACAGGAGTAAACAGCAGGTGGGGGAAGTGATGTTGACTTTTAAGGGGAAGGTCAGACAGATGCTTAGACATTCGGAAGCGTCTTCAGTGGTGGAGTACGCTTACAATGATAAAGCCATCCTCTCTCAGAGACTCATGCTCACTGAAGAGCTCTACGGAAACATATTCCAAGTCTGCAAGGTACAAGTGCTTTCAGTTTTGGGGACAAAAGATGTTTACATTTTTGTAAATAAAAACGATGATCCATGCAGTTTATTGTGAACTGTTATAGCTGTTAAAGGAATAGTTCACCCAAAAATGAAAAATCTCTCATTTAATCAACCTGCCATTCCAGATGTGTATGACTTTTTCTGCAGAACACACAGATTTTTAGAAGAATATTTCAGCTCTGTAGGTCCTTACAATGTAAGTGAATGGTGACCAGAACTTTTAAGCTCCAAAATGTACATAAAGGCAACATAAAAGTAATTCATAAGACTCCAATGGTTTAAACCATGTCTTCCGAAGGGATCCAATCGGTTTTGGGTATGAACAGACATTTATCTATTATTTATTTATCAGCAGTCTCCTTGGAGATCATGATTTCAAGCTTGATTACACTTCCTAGCACTATGTAAGCTCTGCGAGACTGCATAAAAAAACCAGTGAAAAAGTGACATTTTGGTCTGTTCTCACCAAAAACCGATTGGTTCAATTCTGTAGACATTGATTAAACCGCTGGAGTCATACAGATTGTTTTTATGCTGCCTTACTGTGCTTTTTGGAGCATCAAAAGTTTTGGTCATATACAGAGCTGAAATATTCTTCAAAAAAAATCTGTGTTCTGCAGAAGAAAGTCAGACTGACACATCTGGGATGGCATGAGTGTGAGTAAATGTTGAGAGAATTTTCATTTTTGGGTGTACTATCCCTTTAAATATAAAATCATATCAACATTGAATACAAACTAAAAATAATGCAGAATATTTAATAACCCATTAGAAATTTCCCAGTTTCCATTTTTAGAGTTATTGGGAGCATGTTTTTCCACAATCAGTGTTTTTAGAGCTTAATTCTTTTTTACCACCATTTTCAAAACCATTTTAGTGGTTACACATTACACAACAATTGCCTTTTAAGACCGTGAATGCAGGTATTTGACCACTACAGTCACTGTAGTCCACAGTTTGTCCTACATTAGAGAAGATTTTGGAGAATAGTCCAGAGAAACGGGAGAGCATCATGGAGGAGATGAAGCAGATCCTCACACCAATGGCACAGAAGTGAGTTGCTCATGTAGTATTATGCTGTAGATTGCAGTACTTCAGTTCTGAAACTGTGAATTAATATACATCATGTTTTCCCCATACAGGGAGGCTGTCATTAAACATTCACTGGTCCACAAAGTTTTTCTGGACTTTTTCGAGCATGCACCAGCCAAACAGAGAACAGTAAGTGTTGTGACCAGCAATGACCACAGATCTTGGTACCTGATCTGACGCCTGTTCCATGAAGGTTGCTGAACAACTCAGGTTTTCAGGATTGTTTCAGTTTGACAAATTCAAACCAATTCAATCAGGCTTTATTGTTACAATGATGCAGCTCATCAACGTTCTGTCCACTCAGTCTTTGATCCTGACTTTAAGTGGACATGAACGAGTGATGTTTGCTGCACATAACCAATCTTGTGAGAGAATGCGATTCACTTCTCGCGAGAGACAGGATTTACCTCTGCTGAAAGCTGATGATTATGAAAATAAGAATTTAAATTCATTTAAATTGTGCACTAGACATTGTTATATATCCTAACTAGCTAACTAGGCCTCATATAACTTCAAGTAAAATACTGTGTTCATCTCGAGTCCATGAAATAAAGAAGGGGTTTGGGTGGCATTCACCCCTTTCCATAGCAATATTGAGCTTTTAATATTTTAAAATCTCTTTATTTTTCCAGCTATCATATAAATCCATCTTACTGGCTGTTTTCTAGATTCCTAATATATTATGTTTATATTTTCAAAGATAATTTTTGCTTTGGCTAAAGAGGGTAAATGAAAAGCAATAACATTTTAAATAAAATACAACACTCTTATCTGCTGAAAATCTTAGTTTAGATTCTCAAATAAATAATTTAAGTGGATTAAGATTTATTTGTAAAGTGGAGTGACTTTACACTCAGCTGATTGGTTCAGCATCTGTTAGCGATCTGTAATATAGAACAAAATCGTGTAGCGTAAGTTGCTGTGGCGATGAACACCACTAAAAGCCGACAAATTTTCATGGTACCTGAAACCAGGAGTTGAGGCAAACTATACTAAAACTTACTTGACTAGCCACTGAGACTGGTTTCATGGTACAGGCCACTGGTTGCTCTACAAGTTATTGTTTTTATGTCTTCACAGGAGATGATCGAGTCCATCAGAGAGTCTGTGGTATATATGGCACACACACATGATGGAGCCAGAGTCACAATGCACTGTTTATGGCATGGCACACCCAAGGTTTGTGCTTATCCTGGAAATTCAATATTGGTTCTTGAATGCTGCTGTTGACTTTTATTGTAACACATGTTTAATTGGTTCTCTTTGTTTTTCAGGACCGCAAAGTTATACTAAAAACTATGAAAACGTACATTGCAAAGTTCGCAATGGTAAGCAGTCATTCTTATCTTTAAAATATATAAACGGGTAAATCTCACACATCATGTCTGGGTCATTTTACATTCCAAAATCAAAAGAGAAAAAAATTGCATAAAGAAAATTAAGCTTAGTTTAGACCATGAAGATTCTGGCATGTATTTTCAAAGCAATTCAGCACATTTTACTCTCAAATTCTCATTACTATAATGTGTCCTGATGTTTTGCGCTTTTTTTTTTAGTTTTTCAATAAGATTCTATTTATTAACATTAGTAAATTCATGACATGAACTATCACAGCATTTTCTTTTTATCTTGTTTAAAGTTTATTTATAAATGTTCAATTGTTTATTGTTATTAATGATAGTTCTTAATGCACACATACAGCTTTTAATTAAAAACAATTTATATGTTGAAATAAACGTTAACCACGATTGAGTGCTGTAAAAATATTGTTTATTGTTAATTCATGTTTACAAATAACAATTTCAAACAACGGTATCACTTTACAATAAGGTGGTACCGTTGTTTGTAATTGTTATTTTTAAAAAGGGTTCTCATTATATTTGCTTGACTGTTAAACAATGATTTTAAAAGCAGTATAATATATACGAGTAAGAAATGTAAATACATCACAATTTCAAAATATATATCGCTCTTTCAAATTACCGGAATGGGAATTGGGTGGTAATGTGCTTAATTGTCATGGAAATAATGTCAATGCATAGAATCTTAAAGGTACCAAAAATAAACTTTATTTTCTTTAAGCTTAAAATAATTAACTTTTTCTTTGGTGAAATGTGACCTGTTTCTTTACAGCAGTGTTTCTGAACTGGTGGGTTGCAACTCAAAAATAGGTTGCAGATCTGTTTTGATATGGTCGCAGACAGAAGAGAAATGCCAGGTTTTTCCATGCTTTTCAAATTTTTGGTGGTCGCCCAAGCTAAATTTTGTCCTCAAGAACGGCAGTCTGTAATGAGGAGGCCCCGTCCAGGCTTTGGACAGCCCTGCGTTTAAAGCGTGGTTTTTACTTGAGTGTGCCACGAACCATAACAGAACCAGTTGCAAGTGATCCACGATCTATACTGCTGTGTCTCTGCGCAAGCTTCAACCGGGCTTCTGACGACATCACGCCACAGTCCAAAAAGCTGAAGTGACCCATTTGTTTTCTAATTTAAAGTGCTGTTTTAGAAAGTCAGACATCTCAAACAGACAGCCTGACATTTTTAATAGGACGAAAAAACCACACTTTGCATACAAAAGAATAAAGGTTTTTCAAATAACACATAATCACCCTTACTAAAATCTTTCATGATTTTACAATAGCAAAATAGTAACTGATATTTTGACAGATCTTATAGTTTCATATGAAATAATCATTTGCATTACAACTGTGGCAAATTAGTTTAGACCATAATTTATTTGAATAAATATTTTTATTTTTTTAGATAGACTAGCTACATTGGCCATCCATGGTCTTACCTGTTCTTTTATGTTTTTGCACTGTAAATATAAGGGCTTTAAAATCTGGGCGTCCAAGACTTATCTACAAGTTATGGACAAAGTTTCCTCAAGTTCTTTTTAAATAATGTTTGATATTAGGAAATAAACTGGCCCTTTTACTGTGTTGGGTCACATTTTGATGTTCAATGTAAAATATGTGTCCTGAAGCAAAACCAGTTGAGAACCACTGCTATACAGGCTTTTTCTTCCCAATTTGGAATGCCCAATTCCCACTACTTACAAGGTCCTCATGGTGGCGCAGTTAATCAACTCAATCCGAGTGGCATTGTACAAGTCTCAGTTGCCTCCGATTCTGAGATCATCAATCTGTGCATCTTATCGCGTGGCTATTTGTGCATGACACCGCAGAGACTCGCATCATGTGGAGGCTCATGCTACTCTCCGCGATACACGCACAATTTACCACACGCCCCATTGAGAGCAAGAACCCCTAATCACAACCACAAGTAGGTTTTCCTATGTGACTATCCTCCCTAGCAACCAAGCCGATTTGGTTGCTTAGGAGTCCTGGCTGGAGTCACTCAGCACATCCTAGATTCGAACTCAAGACTCCAGGGGTAGTAGTCAATACTCGCTAAGCTACCCATGCCCTTCTTTACAGGCTTTTTAAGATTTACCCAAATAGTATAATAAATAGTTTTACTTTTGTCATATTTTCTGTCAAGAATGGTCTTTTGCTGAAGTAAAATTCAAATTTGTTTTGCTTCTTTCAGGGTGAATATGCTCATCTTGTTCTGTTGGCAGCCTTTGATTGCATTGATGACACCAAGCTGGTTAAACAAATTATTATCTCAGTAAGTGCTCTTGCGCTTCAAACTTCATGATATTTATTCCTTATTAGTTAGCTATTTCTCTGATCTTTACATATTTGTTTTTTTCTGACTTTGCTCTCAGGAAATGCTTAGCCCCTTGTCTGAAATAATCAACAATAAACACGGTAAAAAAGTGCTGCTTTACCTTCTGACCCCGAGAGACCCAACCCACCTCTTACCTGAGATCATTAAGGTGCTTGAGAAAGGTGACGGCAATGCACACAGGTATGTCTCAGGACGTTTTTGCATCTACTTAAAGGAGTAGCTGTCCCAAAATCTAAAACTCACAAAAGGAGAAATTTTGAAGACTCTTCTGGTCACCCTTCCATGCAATTACCAACAACAGGAGCTAAAGCTCTCAAGGTTCTAAAAGTATGCAAACGCACTAGAAAAGGCACTGGAACATTTTTTCATGAAAGTGGTCTAGGCGCCTTGTGTGTTATATTCCAAATATTCAGAATTAATACAATAAATTAAGCCGTTATTCACTGATAATCATCCCCTCTAATGAGCATTTTGGAGTGAAGCTTGAGAACTGAAACAGTTCGATTCACGTTTTTGTGAAGCGGATCAACCAACAGGGTTGTACAGTCATGGAAATCCTGGAAAAGTAAAGGAATTTAGAAATGGTGTTTTCCAGGCCTGGAAATATCATGGTAAAACAAGTTAACACCTTATGTTTTGGAAAAGTCATGGAATTTTCTAACTAAATATTTTCAGAAATACAAGTGTGCTAAGAATTCTTTAAGTTTGGAGCGATTGTGGAGATATGTGTATAAGCACTACTCAGAGCAGTTGGCAAAGTGCGTTGCTGCATAAACTGAGTAGGTGGGAATAGGTGTAGGCCATGCGGTGGTGCGTTTTGCACTTTTATTAACGCTGGAGAAGTTCACTCATGATAGCTCAAGTTCATATAGATAGTGTATTAATTGTATTGTTATACGATTAAAAATGATAGAACCATCCATACCTCTGCGGTGTGTTTCTCTGAGATGGATGTCGTTTCGAGACATTTTGCCTCCAGTTTCCAATCCTCAGAAATATAATGGACTGTCACAGATATGTAGGGGGTCATGTTTATGTTTGACAACATCTTTGGTCAATGCGACAAAGTCAGCCGCATTCAAATCTTTAGTTCTCTCGTATTATTGTACAGATCGGGATAGCAGTGTTGAAGTACTTGTGCCCCGGCAGCTTGTACTGTTTGTCAAAAGTTTGAAGTAGATCTCTAAAACTCAACTGTATGATAGGGGACCATCTCCTTTGCGATATAATTGGAGACAGCTGCTGTGCATTGGGCCCACATTTCACTGTTTCGTTTGTACTTAGTGCTTTTTGCAAAAGCTCCGATGATAGATGGCTGACTTCGATCTTTGCCGACCACAGCTTTTCTTGGTGCTAGCTTAGCAGCATCAGCATGGTGGTGGGCACGCAAATGTATATATAGGGTTGAGACTTCTTCACCGGCACAACTCTCATGCAAAGTTTGCAAATTGCCTGTGTGATATCCACATGCTCGTTTTTTGAGTCTGGTTTAAAACCGAAATATTGCCAAATAGGTGACAAGACATTTTCTTTATCTTTTTTCACAAAATTATGAAAAATTATCTCTCCCCGATCTCACAGGCTGATGATAGGACGATCTGAAAATGAAGAATATCACACAACACTACTGTCAAGCAAGCCTGTGGTTTGTTCTACGGTTGCGCTTTGCTCATACAGCTTGGGTTTCGCTTACTGCCGCTAGGTGTTAATTCAAGCTTAAATTACTCCTATGGTAGAGATATTCCTTATTATGTTACCGGGACATGATTAATTGCATTAATTTGTTTAAATTATAATTTTTTTATAGAATTAATAACACAGAATTAACACATTAAATCGACAGCCCTAATATAAACATTTGAAAATGCTGCAAAACAGTTTTGAAAATGTCATGGAAATTTACTAATCAAAATGTGTATGAACCCTGATCCAACGAATTGAAAAGATCCGACTCAAAAGAAGGATTTGTTCACAAATTGCTACTCTCTTGAATGTGTAAAAGGAGAGCTTGGGTGGATTTCACAATTTTCAATGAATAATGACTAGAATTTTGGTCAGTTCCTTATACAAAGATATCATATTTTCAGAAGACTTGGAATATTCCCAAATCATATGGACCAGTTTTATGGTGCTTTTTTGCCTTATTTTGTAGCTTGAAAGTTCTAGTCCCCATTCATTATAATTGCATGGAAAAGCATCACTAGCACAGTCATCGGAATTCCACCTTTTGTGTTCCATGTAAGAAAGGTAATTAGACAGGTTTGAAACAATGTAAAGGTAAATAAATGACAGAGTTTTGGGTGAACTATTCCTTTAACTGCATTTGGGTTATGCAAATAGAAAAGTTTTTTTGAATGGATTTTTCTCTCTTGCAGTAAGAAGGATGTAGCGATCAGGAGGAGAGAGCTGTTGGAAGCTGTGTCTCCACATCTGCTGCAGTATCTGTGTGAGAACGCTCCCACTATGGTCATGGATAAAGCGTGCAGTGTTGCAGTGAGGGATATACTCGCAGCCGCCATAGGAGATCTCAGACCTGCTATGGAGGCTGTGGCAGCCCTGGCAGCTGAACCTTTTGTGTCAGGCAAAGAACATAGCCAGGTAATTAGTCCACTGCCTTTATGATTAACGCTGTTCAGCATACTTATTTTTGATACCCATGGTGTAAATTACAGGGGGTCTAGGTTAGGTCTCAGACCCCCTGAATACAACAGGAGACCCCCATGAAAGCTAATCTGCACATTCTGGGGGGGGGGGTCTAGTTTGAACTCGGTACTCTGTAGTAATGCATTGGCTATATTCAATTTGACATCAAAATGTTTCATTCTTTTTGGTGTAATTTTCTAAAACCTGATCTGAATCAGAGCTTTTAAGATTGGAGCAGCAGCCCAGCTCTCCCTCTCGGCATATCTCTCACTCGCTCACTCACTCACTCACTCACTCACTCACTCACTCACTCACACAAACACGTGTTTGCTTGCTGGGCGACACATTCAACATCTCATTTGCACTCATTGTATGGTGGAATTTAAAAATCATCAAAACTCGACAAGAGCGGTATCGCACATGTGTGCTACATTCACACGAAATGCAAACACCAGCGAAGTGGTAGACCTGTGGTCAGCTGCATGAAAACAGTTGAAAGTTTTTAGAAACTTGCCACAGGCCAGTCAGACTCTCGTGGATGCGCGTAAGCAGTTCAAACAGTGACCGTTTACATGGGACACCAGACAGCGGCTTATTGTGAGAAAGAGGCGTATTGCAAGAAAGTAGCATTCCTGTTTAAATAGACTGTATACACAGCAAACTCAACTCCTGTTCATGCGGCTCGTTCAGTAAGCAGCGTTCTCCACAGCAGTGTAATTTCCCCACAACACTTGTGTAATTGCAATAGTGGGCTTTCCCTCATACATAAAACTATGGGATTTCCCCAGTGTACTTTAGTGCATATATATGAATGTGGGCTGTCGATATTTTATATTGGTGTGTTTAAATAGGTATAGTTTATAGTGTATGTGCTTTTACCACTGTACTCTCAAAACCTTTGAATTTTTTTCTGCTTTGTTGACTTGTTGTTAGGCTCCATCCTTCGATGTTTGTTATTCGGTCTGTTCACGGACATGCACACTCCTCAAAAACCTGTTACTGCGCCTCTTATGTGTTTACGTGACCACAGAAGCTGCGTTCTCATAGAGAAAGCAATTTAACACACCTAGGCTTCTCCCAATCCATTAAATGGTGTAAGGAAATCTGCATTCTTGTTTACATGACATTTCAGAATGCCACTTACTGCAAAAACCCTGGAACAAAGTTTTCTTAACTGCATGTGAACGTGGTCGGTGTGTCAAGTTTTTATCAAAATGTCTCGAATAAAGGTTGTGTATATTGTGTGAAAAAAAGCAAAGAACGTAGAGATGTAACGCAAAACAGAAAACCGATGTTTTAATGTTATCTTAAGAACAAGATTTTCCTGTCATATTTCCACAAAAAAAAAAAATCTGTTTTTTTTCACCAAACCTACACTCCTTTCAATTCCATTTGCCATGGCATTGTTTTTCCTTCATTCACATACAAATTTCACCTAATGGGAAATACCTGAAAAAATATACATTATAATAATAATATTTATAATATACCGTTAATTATCAAATCAGCTACTTGTAGGTAAGTGTGCACTCCATTATTCTAAAGAAGAATTGCTTGTCTCTATAATCTTTCATTAAAACTTAAACACCTGAAATAACTTTCATGCATGGCTGAGGTCACCAGTGCATGTTATTTTTCAACCCCTCTTTTTTTAAACTTCCTGTATTAAAAGAATACTTTTCATACTCCGGTCATTCCTGATGAATAAAATGTAGTCCCACCCTACATTTGTTCTAATGAAAATGTTCCTTTTTAGTGAAGTTTCTTCTGTACATCAATGTTTTCTATGTTTTTTTTTTAACATGTATCATTTTCTAAATAAAAGAGAAACGTCTTTCTTGGCATTGCATTGGCAGTGTGAAGTATTAAGACGTTGCAGGGGCTAAAGACCCCCATAATACATTATTTTTCTTAAGTGGGGTGAATAGATTTGTTATGAAGAATGTTCAAAATGGGTTCACATTGACTGATCCAATCATAATGGAGATTAATTTGTTTATAGAATACTTAAGATGTTATTAAAGTCAAATTTGATTGACATGAATTACTCAAAGCATCTTACTGTCTCTGAAGTATTTGCTTACCTTGACAAATTTTACCTAATGACTATACTGATTTTCCCTATATTTTCACAAAAATCCACCTGGAGGCCTTTAACCAAGTACGGGGTAAAAACACCCTCACCACACTTTAAAAAAAATAAATGATAGATAGATTTTTTTTTTTTATCAAAACAACCTTTTGTTATTATTTCCATTAACACAAACAATGTTGGTCCATCAAAATTAAATAAAAAAAACAATCTTGACGTACTTAATCATCACAAAAAAGGCAAATTGTATTTAAGGTGTGCCTTTAGCCCGGTTACTTTGCGTACGCTATACTTTTTATTACTCTATACTTTTTGTCTTTTTATTGGGAGATTGCTAATGGTTTGATTGTGTTTCCTGTCATAGCTCCATATGGCAGAACACCCTGCTGGGCATCTGGTCTTGAAATGGCTGATTGAACAAGATGCCAAGATGAAGGAGGCAGAGAGAGAGGGTAAGTACAGAGCCCACAGGTTGGGCTAAAAAGATTTATGGAAATTGAGGCTGATCTAACATATTGTACTGTGCAAAAGTTTTAGGCACTTGTGAAAAATTTTGCAGAGTGAGGATTTCTTAAAAAATTACGTGAATAGTTTTCATTTAACACTTAATGTCATACAAAGTCCAGTAAACATAAAGCTAAATCAATATTTGGTGTGACCACCTTTGCCTTTAAAAAGCACCAATTCTCCTGGGTACACCTGGACACGGTATTTCTTGGTTGTTGGCAGATAGGATGTTCCAAGCTTCTTGGAGAATTCACCACAGTTCTTCTATCTATTTAGAATCTATTGCTTCCGTCTCTTTATGTGATCAGTGAGGGTCTTTGTGGGAGCCATGACATCGGTTGCAGGGCTCCCTGTTCTTCTGTTCTAATCCTTTCTATTTGCAAAAGTAATTTGGGAGTTTGGGAGTCTAACATTTATATTTCCTATTGACACACTAAAGCTGAAGATGTAAATTACCATCTTAAGACAATGCTTTTGTGAAACATCTTATGTGCTTAAGACTTTTGCACAATACTGTGTATATACAGTGCATCCAGAAAGTATTCACAGCGCTTCACTTTTTCCACATTTTGTTATGTTATACAGCCTTATTCCAAAATGGATTCAATTCATTATTTTCCTCAAAATTCTACAAACAATACCCCATGACGACAGCATGAAAATTTTGTTTGAAATCTTTGCAAATTTATTAAAAATTAAAAATTAAATAAATCACATGTACACAGGGATGTAGTGGAGGCTAAACGCACGTAAACGCCGTTTACGCACCTCCCAAAATTCGGAAATAGCGTTTACCCACCTCCAAAGTGGGTTTATCCACCTCTAAATTGCGTTTATCCACCTCTAAATAGATAGTTCCTAAGCCATTTTAAATTAAGCTTATGTCGTTTTAGTTTCATATTGTTCATTATTAGTTTCATAGGTTGTTAAACCTAAGACGAAGTCTTTCATAATGCTCTGCTGCCAGTGTTTCCCATGCGCGTGCATCGATATTGACTACTACCAGCTATATACAGCGTGCTGACCTCAAAAATCCAGCTGTATTCTAACAATAACTTAGCTCTCCTTATTAGCTAGGCTCCTTGCATGCTGGCTAATAAGTAATAACTGACAGTGCTGTGTTGGACAGATTTATGCAGCGGTGTTCCATGACGGAGAGAGAGCGCGAGAGGTACGGGTGAGAGAGAGAGCGCGAGAGGTACGGGTGAGAGAGAGAGCGCGAGAGGTACGGGTGAGAGAGAGAGAGGGACGAGCGAGAGGTAGCCTAGTGCTGCGCGAATGCGCTACGGCTCTCTGCAATCAAATACGAATTTTAAATAGGCTTAGTAAAAGATAAAAAATAAATCGAAAATCAATGTGTGGCGGTCGGCGTTGATATTGTGGCGGGTAAAAATTCTTTGATTCCAGCTTGTTAAATGTGAATATGTTCTAGTGTCTTCTCTCCTCTGTGACAGTAAACTGAATATCTTTGAGTTGTGGACAAAACGAGACATTTGAGGACGTCATCCTCCTGGGCTTTTGGGGAACACTGATCCACATTGTTCTGACATATTATAGACCAAACAACTAATTGATTAATCGAGAAAATATTCAACAGATTAATCGACTATGAAAATAATCCCAAATCCCTAATCATTATGTACAAGTGCATTGCATTGGAAGCCCTGGATATAAGCCTCCCTCTCTATCTCTCTTAAATATTTTTGTTCTCTCTGTTTTGTCATTTAGTAAACTTTATAGATTTCAAACATATTATTCCTTCTTGGGTCTATTTAACAAGAACTTAGATTAATGTATGAAAATGTATGAACAACCAGTGATACCCTTGGTAGTACCATCAAATGATAGCCTATAGCGATGTCATCAGGATACACATACACCGGTAGGCAGTGGCCCACCTTACCGGGTGACCACGTCATGGTCCACCAGAATTTATAGTTTACCCACCTTTTTTTACCACTACACCTCTGCATGTACATAAGTATTCACAGCCTTTGCCATGACACTCAAAATTGAGCTCAGGTGCATCCTGTTTCCACTGATCATCCTTGATGTTTCTACTTGATTGGCGTCCACCTGTGGTAAATTCAGTTGATTGGACATAATTTGGAAAGGCACACACCTGTCTATATAAGGTCCCACAGTTAACAGTGCATGTCAGAGCACAAACCAAGCCATGAAGTCCAAAAAATGGTCTGTAGACCGCCGAGACAGGATTGTATCAAGGCACAGATCTGGGGAAGGGTACAGAAACATTTCTGCAGCATTGAAGGTCCCAATGAGCACAGTGGCCTCCATCATCTGTAAATTGAAGAAGTTTTGGAACCACCGGGACTCTATCAAGTGTCATGTCTGGAGGAAACCAGGCACCGCTCATCACCTGGCCAATACCATCCCTACAGTTAAGCATGGTGGTGGCAGCATCATGCTGTGGGGATGTTTTTCAGCGGCAGGAACTGGGAGACTAGTCAGGATCGAGGGAAAGATGAATGCAGCAATGTACAGAGACATCCTTGATGAAAACCTGCTCCAGAGCACTCTGGACCTCAGACTGGGGTGAAGGTTCATCTTCCAACAGGACAACGACCCTAAGCACACAGCCAAGATGACAAAGGAGTGGCTACAGGACATCTCTGTGAAATGTCCTTGATTGGCCCAGCCAGAGCCCGGACTTGAACCTGATTGAACATCTCTGGAGAGATCTGAAAATGGCTGTGCACCAACACTCCCCATCCAACCTGATGGCGCTTGAGAGGTCCTGCAAAGCAGAATGGGAGAAACTGCCAAAAATTAGTTGTGCTTATAGCATCATACGCAAGACTTGAGGCTGTAATTGGTGCCAAAGGTGCTTCAACAAAGTATTGAGCTGTGAATACTTATGTACATGTGATTTTTAATACATTTGCAAAGATTTCAAACAAAATTCTTTCACGTTGTCATTATGGGGTATTGTTTGTAGAATTGAGGAAAATAATGAATTTTAATCAATTTTGGAATAAGGCTGTAACATAACAAAATGTGCTGTGAATATTTTCAGGATGCACTCTGTGTGTGTGTGTGTGTGTGTGTGTGTGTGTGTGTGTGTGTGTGTACATGCATATATATATATATTACACATCTATTATTATTTTTTTTTGTGTGTGTTTTTTTTTTTAACTGTCTTTGTATGCCTCATTTTGGTCCACAGAGTGTTTTTCCAGGATTCTTTTGGACAAGGTTGGAATAGAGAATCTCAAGACATGGGCTTCAGTCAACCGTGGTGCCATTGTTCTCTGTTGGTAAGTTTATCATCACCACAGACATTTTATTGGTCAGATAACAAGCAGATCTATAAATAACAAAATAGACTCACTTTCATCTTTTCTCATTCGCTTTAAAGTTTGTTTCCTTTTTTTGTTGGACATTAGCATACCACAACAGCCATTGTTCTGTTAGCGTTGGTTGCTTAATTATGCTAAAGATGCACTTAAATAAAATGGACATGTTTGACCCAAGTTCACAAAGCCTGTAAACACACCCTCCATCACAACAAATTTGCTGCTTTTCCATCATACAGTCTTTTAAACCTTGTTTTTTTAGCTAGAGGAATTCCCTTGAGTCAGCTTTGAGTTAAGCACATCTTCCACGGTCGTGCCTCATTATTCCGTCCTGTTGTCTGTATGATAATAAAGTGCTAAACTGTGGCTCTCAGCTGCCGTTGAAGGTGGCGAGCCCTTGAGTTAGACACCCCGTGATGGATTATGGGTTCTTTCCACTCCCTGTTTACTCCTCAGTCTTTGTGCCTGACCTCTTATAATCTCTCTAAGACTTTAAGCAGTGTGAGATTTGTTTCTCTATATTATATGCTCAGCCTGGGCTGTTTGTTTAAATTTCCACATCATTGCCCTTTTTCCAGCAATCTGACTTCAAATATTGAAACCCCATGCAGCATACATTGAACATTGAATCTATTCATTAATCTTTGCATTGCTGGTTTTTGAATTTGTTTTAAGTTTCGGCTACTTATTGGGTTTTGATTGGGTTTCCACAGCCTTATCCAGAGTGCAGAGAAGACTGTTGCTGAAGAAGTGAAAGTTGCATTGAAATCCATCCTTCCTGAACTACAGAAGATCCAGAACTCTAAAGGAGTCGAGGTGCTGCTTGAGAGACTGGCCTGAGGTGGTCACACAAATCACAAGATTTGGTTTCATAAGTCTTTGTTATTCGTAGTTTTCTCCTTCATCTGGATTTTTACTCTTGAATTTGTATGCTGATGTATGTAAAAATAAAATACACAAGAATAAATGGACCTGTGATTTGTTGATTGTAAAATTTTACAAATCCAAAGTGAATTTCACGGAACCTAACAATAATTTGTTTTGGTCCTATTTCACCCCAAAATCAGAAGAATGATTGTGCCATTTTCTTGACCATTGAGAATCGTGTACTGTAATGTGAAAAATTTATCATACGTGTACATCTCATTAGAATTTATGTTAATGCATGTCAAAATGCAAAAACATCTTTGTGGTCATAAAATAGGTTTAATTTTCTTTATGCAAATAGTATTTTTGATTTAGGTGTGAAATTGGTCCTGGGCATTTCTTTGTTATATGCACCCTTGAAATGTATCAAAGTTGAGGTTGATTCTATATTAATATATTTTGAACATGCGTTCAACTACTTTTAAACAAAAAAAACAATAGAAAGTGTTATTTTGTAAATACCATAGTCATTGTTATAGGGATAGTTCACCCAAAAATTTTAATTCCCTCATTTCCTTTCATACCACCCCAGATGTGTTTGACTTTCTATCTTCTGCTGAACACAAATGAAGATTTTTAGAAAAATACATCAGCTCTGTAGCTCCATACAATGAAAGTAAATGGCGACCAGAACTTTAAAGGTTAAAAAAAAGCGCACATAAAGACAGCATAAAAGCAATCCATAAGACTCAGATATTTGAATCTAAAAATCCATACTTCCCTACTAAACAGTGCATTCAGAATGTATTCAGACTTCTTATTTTTTACATTTTGTTATATTTCAGCTTATACTAAAATGCCTTAGTTTATTATCTTTTCACATAAATCTACACTCCAAACCCCATAATAACAAGGCAAGAAAAAACTTAAATATCACATTGACACAAGTATTCAGACCCTTAACTCCGTACTTAGTTGAAGCACCTTTCGCAGCGATTACAGCTTAAGTCTTTTTGGGTATGATACGACAAGCTTTGCACACCTGGATTTGGGGATTTTCTGCCATTCTTCTCTGCAGGTCGTCTCAAGCTCTGTCAGGTTGTATGGGGACCATTGGTGGACAAACAATTTTAGGTCTCTCCAGAGATGTTCAAGTCTGGGCTCTGGCTGGGCCAATCAAAGACATTCACAGAGTTGTCCCTAAGCCACTCTTGTTGTCTTGGCTGTGTGCTTATGGTCATTGTCTTGTTGGAAGGTGAACCTTAAGTGCTCTGGACCTGGTTTTCTTTAAGGATATCTGTATTTTGCTGCATTCAGCTTTCCTTCAACCCTGGCCAGTCCTTCACCGTTGCTACCACCACCATTCTTGACTGTTGGGATGGTATTGTACAGGTGGTGAGCGGTGCCTGGTTTCCTCCAGACGTGACTTTTGGAATTGAGGCCAAACAGTTACATGTTCGTTTCATCAGACCAGAGAATCTTGTTTCTCACAGACTGAGAGTCCTTTAGGTGCTTATTTGCAAACTCCAAGCAGACTTTCATGTGTCTTGCACTGAGGAGAGGCTTCCATCTGGCCACTCTGCCATGAAGCCCAGATCGGAAGTGTTGCAATGATGGTTTTCCTTCTGCAAGTTTCTCACACATGATCTCTGGAGCTCACCCAGAGTGACCATCAGGTAGGTGGATGGCTTTTCTCAACTGCAAGTGCTAAATATGACAGAATAATTGTTCCTTGTGCTTGAATGGTGCTTGTTTAACGTTCGTAACGATCGCAGATCGTTTTTTAGTTGTTGTTCTTATGTCATATACTCTGGTTTAAGAGACAATACCCATGTCTCTGGGTGAAGCATGCCCGAAATTTAGTCATACTCCTCACATGTATGTACTGTTTTGCGGGCAGATAAGTGCGTCCATCAAATACTGTAATACTGTGACAGCATGTAGTTATGCCTTCAGAAGCAATATTATAGGTGTGGGTGAGAAACAAATCAATATTTGAGTACTTTTTTTACTATAAATTCTCCACCCTGTCCAGTAGGTGGTGATATGCAACATGAACTGGGATTGATGGTAAAAAAAGGTTAACTAACCTTTAACATGGTTTGTATAACTAATGTGAGTGACTTGGGAAGAATTCTTGCGTGCTTGAAAATGTATTTTTTTGCCCTGCTCTGCTTCCATCTGGAACTCTGGTCTTTGAATGATCCCAAGGATTAATCTTTGAAGGATTATCAATGCTTGCATGAGCATACTTTTCACATTTAATTACATTCTAGTTGTCTGAATTCTTATAGATGTTGCGGTGGCCAGCTTGTCTTAAGTCAACAGGTTTTTTAATTGAAAGTCCCAAACACGCCAATGTTTTTAAAAACAGTTGTAGTGAAGATGTCAATTCTTAATTCCTTTCAAGGTTCATAAGGTTGTCCTACAAACGTATTGCCAATACAGCACATTTAACTTTACAGTACACCTCTTTGCAATATGTCGGCTCAGGACGCTTCAAGAGGAAAGTAGTTGCATATAAATCGGCTTTTCCCGATTGAAACTTACACAAATGCCTGTACAAGAATAGAAACGGTAGTGAAGCTGAGCTGTGCTTGGCCAGATGTTTAACCTTGAACTTTATTTGATTATTTGAAGCTTTTGTTTGTCTGCCCTGGATTATTTCTGTTAATCTGAACATTGGTGTTTGTCCCCATGAAGGTTATTTTGATATGGCATGATTTCTTATGGTGAGGGGAAAACAATATTACAGTGTATTGCAAAAATGTCATGATTCTGTATTCCCACACCAAGAATCAGTATTTTATTTTTCACAGTACTTTCACAGGAAAAGGAGACTGATCACTATTCAGTGCAAGTCTTAGAAGTCAATATGTAACTAACACTTGGGGCATTGTGACATTGGGTCAACCAAAAAACAGATGTTACATCTCAGTTTCCTTGCTGATTTCCATTATTTCCATGCTATAAAACAGTGAACATCAAAGAATGTCTTTGGAGCATCAAGTCATATGTTAACACTCAAATTATTGTACCCAGAAGAGTATGTATTAAGCCGGGCATTTCTAAAAACCCAAAAGAGGTTCACTACAAAGGCAGGTTTTTAGAGTTACATATCTGTTAGTGCTGTCTTAAATGCATTGATTCATCTTAAAACCACAAGCTTATGTCTGTTTCAAAAATATTCTCAGTATGAAAATATTACATTTGAACACATACCTACACATTGCAGTACATTACTGTATGGGAGTACAGTGCATCAGTCCATGGAAGGATACTAATAGTAGATTACCGCATGGTACCCTAAAAGCATTCTGCAAATGTCTTGGCAGCCCTTTTAACAAACCTCACTTTTCCACGATTCTTGATATTGGAGGTGTATTCATAGGCTTTTAGCTTTGCATAGTAGTCTGAGAATTTATTGAACAGAATGGAGATTGGCATGCCATTAAGAATAATTCCAAATGAGATGCAGGCGAATGCGAAAATCCTGCCTAGAGGAGTCTCTGGAAACATGTCGCCATAGCCCACAGTGGAGATGCTTACCTGTGGAATAAACGTACAGTATGAGCAATACTCAAGTATTGCCTTTGAGTGAATGTACAAACGTTTTGAGGTACAAATCAGATATAAATTCATATCACCCCCTCCAATTGTTGAAAACAAATAAAATTGAATGTAAAATGAGCAGTAGGGGATTATGCAAAAAATAAAAAAGAGAGAGAGAGAGAGAGAGAGCAAGTAACACATTGACAACAGATGCTGTCATTCCATTTGGACTTAACACAGTTGAGAGGAGGCATTTAATAGCATTAAAGCAGAGAGAAGGATAGGTGTTTGTGGGACACCACTTCCGTTTGGCTCAGTAACAGTATTACCATGGTTATACCATTAGGCTCTTCGAAATGCCTTGGAGTACTATGTCCTTTCCATGGTATATGAATAAGGCAGTCATTTAATGACATGGTATTTCCATGTAATACCATTACTGTATCATGGTACCAACTTCAATACCTTTGTATGTGGATGACTTTATCATTTAGGATCCAAGTAATTTGTGTTAAAATGACATCAAAGATTGTACATAGCTTCAGTGTTCTACAAAATTGTTCATAAAAGTTAGGGTGGACCTTCTTTATACTTTAATGTATATGCTGAGATTTTACATTATACCACACAGGGACTTAAAAATATAATATGTACTTACAGCTGCCCACCACCATGCGTGTGGAATGCTGGTGAAGTTTGTTTGATGCACATCATGCTCTACGGTATACACCATGGCAGAGAAGGTGAAAATTCCCATTGCAATGAAGAGGAAAAGGCAGCCCACTTGCTGGTAACATTGGCGAAGTGTAAAACCAAAGGCTCGGAGTCCAGTTGAGTGACGCGCTAGCTTCAGGATCCGAAAAATCCTCATGAGACGCATGATGCGTAGAACCTGCCCCAATTTACCCACCCTCCCTACAGTCTCAATATCACTACCAAGTTTCCCATAGTCTTCATTCTCAAAACACTCTAGGGTCATCTGAAGGAATAATGGAAGGATTGCAATCAAGTCCACTCCATTAAGTATGCTCCTTACAAACTGTTTGAGGTCAGGTGTGGACACAAGCCGGAGCAGATACTCCATAGTAAAAAACGCAATGCAGAAAGTCTCTACATACTCACAGTAGGTCTTTCCACTCAACTGGCCATTTGTAGTCGTATACTGCATTTCCTCTACTGTATTGAGAGTCATAGCCACAAGCGATACCAGCACAAAGCAACTGGATGCTAATGCCATGAGTTTGGCTGTGATGGATGAGAAAGGCTTCTCCATCATGTTCCAAATGAGGAATCTTGTGTGACCAAAAGCCATGTCTTGGAAAAGATCTTCATGTTCCTCAGTTTCCACTTCTGCCTCCAGTTCTCTTTGCACCTTCAGCTGCTCGTTGAGTTCATCTTGCCGTTCCTCAAATGAAATACGGCAGCACCGATGGGTGTTCTTGATCCGAACACCCCAGTAGTTGATCTCTTCCAAGAAATTTCGTGGACACAGTTCATCTTTTATCCAGAGAACACCAGTCCTGTAGAAGTTGAAGATGTTGTGGAAGATGTCTGGGTCCCTGTCAAAGAAAAACTCATTATTCTGGACTGTATAATCATCACAGAGGTCAAGTTTCCTACTGTGGTCCGTGTACGTAGCAAGACGGCCGATTCTGGTCTTAGGATATTTTGCCGCTACCCTGTAAGAGATCTGGTAGACCTTGCCACCCACATTGATGTTGAGCATGTGATTCTTAGTTGGATTCAGCTTACTAGGGGTATAGAAGAGCTTATCCCCATCATCGTCTTCATACTCTGCATAGATGTCATAAATGTCCCGACTGAGTTCCTGCATTGAATTCCATTGCTTTACCCAGTTGTGTTGGCCAAATGGAAGCTCTGAGTCTTCTGGATCCTTTGGAGCAGAAACCGTGACCCCAAGTTTGTAGTTGGGAAAAAGGCTTTGCCGCCTCCTGCCCTTAAGCTTGATCATGGTGCCAGTGTCCTTTCGGCCGGGCAGATGCAGGTTACTGAGGGTGTGGAGGCATTACATGCCTCTAATACCTTTAAGTCAGACCCCTTAGCAACTGCGGGAAGCAGCACTGACTAATTTTGCTGACAGAGTGGATCTAAGCGCTTAAAGGTTTTAAATACTATTATCCTCTTCCAGATTTTCTCTCCCCTCCCTGATGTCTTTCATTTGCCTTCCATTTACAAATATATTCCAAAAGAATCAGTGGATATTATACCATTTGGCAAGTAAAAAAAATAATTACAAAATCAACAACAGTTTTCTCTACACTGAACTGAGCTCTGCAATATGACTGAGAACCATTTTACAAAGTGATGGACTTGGACCACATTCTAACCATTTCTTGTTGGAAATCACTGGGAATTGGACTGAAACATGATCCAATGGCCAACCTTGCTGCTAAAGTTGCTTAAAGAAGTAAGTTGCATCCATTTACAGAGACACAAATTTTTTAAACCAGCTGGTGGTTTTTGTTTTAAATGTAACATTTTATTGGTAAGATTACAGCAATTGCTATTCAAGAGGACAAAAGTCAAGCATAAAGATTTGTTAGGTCTGGATTTATTGCTACATTCAAGTCATGTCTACATGCTTCTATTTATGAGTTAAGCACAAACGAACAGCACACTAAAGTCATAATACTAGTGTGCAACTCAGAGTTTTCTGTAAGCCCTGACTTCCCAAGTTGGGAAATTAGTCCTGCTGTCCACATATGTGGACATACATTTTTGGTCTTGATCATAAATTGCAATTGTGAATATTGACGTTACAATTTAGTTTGTATGCATTTTGTGTACTGTTTTATAGTGGTAAAGCTTGCCAGAATATACACTGCCCTGCCAAAAACAAGTCACCGTTTGGATTTAAATAGGCAGACACTTAAGAGCCTATGAGTTTATCATTATTGCAGTGATTAATAAGTTTCAGTTGGCAACAATTCTTTTAACCATAACTGATGCAGTGTGTAGCATCAAGCAAAGAAAACAACTATGGAGATTGCTGAAATCAGTGGAATTGGGTTAAGAACTGTCCAATGCATTATTAAAACCTGGAAGTATAGTGGTAAACCATCAGCTTCGTGGAAGAAATGTGGTCGCAGCATTGATCACTAAAACGCTTGGTCACATCGTAAAAAATCGACGGTAGAATTCACAGCTATGTTTAATAGTTTAAGAGCATTTCCACAAGCAGAATGCAACATGAACTTGATTGGAATTAAACAGCTGTGTGGCCACAAGAAAGCCACTTGTTAGAGAGGCTAATTAGAAAAATGACTTAAATTTGCCAGTTTGGACTGTGGAGCAATGGAAAAAGGTCATGTGGTCTGATGAGTCCATATTCTAAAGTGATGGGCAAGTCAGGGTAAGAAGTGAAGTGCATGAAGCGATGCACCTGTCATGCATTGTGCCCACTGTACAAGCCTCTGGGGGCAGTGTTATGATCTGGGGTTGTTCAGTTGGATAGGTCTAGGCAACTTTAGCTGACTTCCTAAATGTACTGAATGACCAGGTTACCCGTCAATGGATGTTTTTCCCCTGATGGCACTGGCTTATTACAGGATGACGATGCTAAGATTTATTAGGCTTAAATTGTAAAATAGAGGTTCAAGGAGCATGAGGAATCATTTTCACACATGAACTGCACACCACAGAGTCTTGACCTTAACCCCATTTTAAGTCTTTGGGATGTGCTGGAGAAGACTTTACGGAGTTGCTCGACTCTAGTCATCAATACAAGATCTCAGCTAAAAATGAATACAACTCTGCACAGAAATAATTGTTTTGATGTTGCGCCGTAATCAAAGCTAATAGCTGTATTAGTGTGTGCAACTTTTTTTTGGCCAGGCAGTGTATTTATACCATTAAGACTCTGAATGAATATGAGTTTAACTTTAATGTAGTGATGATGAAATACTTTCCTTTGTTTCATAGACAAATACTCACTGGAACCGCCAGATACTGCTGTAAGCAATGAAAGACAAACAGAACTTGGAAAGCAGAAGCTGCCTTACAATAGGAGTAACAGAACTATTCCTTTCTATTCCAAGTCTTCCACTCAGAACTACTGCTCATTTAGCTGGTTTATAAGACAGGCTTGTGACACCAAACCCCACAATTCAATCATCCCGAGAGGACTTAACTAGAGTGGTGGTGGTGGTGTAGTGGTCTTAAGCACATAACTGGTAATCTGGTAATCAGAAGAACACTGGTTCAGTCCCCACAGCCACCACCATTGTGTCCTTGAGCAAGGTACTTAACTCCAGGTTGCTCTGGGGGGATTGTCCCTGTAAGTCGCTTTGGATAAAAACGTCTGCCAAATGCATAAATGTAAATGACCTGGTGGAGAAGCAGGGTTGGGGAGTAACGGAATACATGTAACAAATATAAACACAATACAAAATATAAGTAACTGTATTCATCTAGATTTACAATTTAAATCATTGTCATTTAGAATAGTTACATTCAAAAAGTATTTTGATTACTTGAGATTAGCATTATATTGTCATTTGTTTCATTTAATATTTAGTCCTTTTAGATGGAAAACATTATAAATATAAATGATGTGATCCAAAGTGCATTTGAACAGTGGTGAAACACTTTCTTATGATGGGTTACATGCATACGAGCAGACAGAGAAGTACGTTTGAAGTAAGTTTGGAGCAGAAGAAATAGAAATAAACCTTGTGTAAATTGTCAGCTTTAAGCTAAGCTAAAATGCTATTTCTAGCCATTTTACATGCACTTGTTATCAGGCACAATCAGAAAATTCACGTTGGATAATTACTTTCTTCTAGTAAGATCTTTGATATCCGGGCAAATATCAAAGATCTTTTTGTATTGTTTTGCTGTAAAAATATCAAAATACTAAAACCAGATCAATTTGATTGATCTTGTCTTAGAAACAACACTGCATAAGATATTTAATTTTTTCAGAGAATGTATCTTTAACATGGGTATTTTGTCTTACTGTACTGACTTACAGGAAGTTGTTTTTATAGTCAAAACAAGAGAAAAAAAAATCTACCAGTGCAGAAGTAATCCAAAGTATTTAGAATACGTTACTGACCTTGAGTATTCAAACAGAATACATTACAAATTACATCATGTATTCTGTAATCTGTAGTGGAATACATTTCAGAAGTGACTCTCCCAACCCTTCGGATAAGTGCACTTGCTCGATTGCGCTCTTGGCACTAATCCTGCCTTGGAAGTCCTCCTGGGAAATTCATATTAAAAATGAATATCTGTCTTTTTTTTCTAGTAATAGATCAAATGACACCACCAACTTGGAAAGTCAGACTCCAAAAATCAAAGTATTAATTTTCCCACTGGTTCTGATGACAGTGTTGTGGGGTTCACGCACGCTTCAATCGTAAAACTGTCATTCCTTGATGACTTGTGTCTGTGCACTGCAGGTAAAGCCGAACTCAAGTCTGCTTTGGCTCCGTTCTTTTTCTCAGTGTACAAAAAAAAGGTACATGTGGTGTTTTTCTTGATGCATTGAAACATTCAACTGCATGTTTATTTGAATTAAGAAATAAAGAAACTTAATTTAAACTTTAATTTAATTTCATGTTTGCAAATTTTTCCTTTTCACAATACAGAGCATTTTGTTCCCCTGTATGCCACTATAAAAGGTCACAGGAACAGCACACAAACATACAAAATACTTTTAACAAACCTTTTTTTTTTTTTTTTAAATACATTTTCTTCTACCCTGGTGCAGTGCCCAACCATAGCAAAATTGTCTCAGTCAAATGTATACAATCTTATTTACAGAGAACCATTTCATCAAAGTGCTTGAGGAGTCCTGATTATGTTTTTAAGAGGATATATATACAGTGTTTTACAAATGATGTAACAGCACTTTTCCCTAAAGAGCTTCCTTCTATCCCAGAAAAACACAATACACCTTCATAAAGAACATGTTTCTGGAAAATAACAATCATGAGGGGGGAAACGTACATCTTAAAAGACATTACTGCCTAAACAAATGTATTTAAATATTTCAGACATCCACACACAAGTGACCTTCAAATATGGATTTTGGGTTTCCAGTTTTGCCATCAACATCCTGGTAGGAAGGAAATAAGGCTGCAGAATCATTTTGGGACCGTTATGGTGTACACAGAGGTAAAATATTCCCTCAGAATTCTTTGATGCTTTGAGCATGCTCAGTGAGAGCACGGATGATATCCTCTTTCTCAAAACAAAAAAAGAAAACCCCAGCAACCCCAACAACTTGGAAATTCACTTCAGAAGGCATCTGGTTGTGAGAAACGGCAGCAGTTGCCATTGTGTTGCCAAGTGTCTGGTAAATAAACTGGAGTGCTGAAGAGGGCTCTGGTTATGACAAGTCATCTTCTGTGTTTACCACTGAAATCTGCAAGAAAATGAAAAAAAAGATGTCGGAAAAATTAAGGGATAGTACTTTCCAGAGGCTGTTAAATGTCTGTCAATTTTTAAAGGCTTTTAGGAAAAGTGACCATCATGCAAAATTAAAATGATTTCTGGCATAAAATATAAAACACAAATCCGCATACACTACAGTTCAAAAGTTTCTCACTACGGAATTGATTTATATCAAAGAATTGAATCCAAGGTTGCATTAAATGTATTGAGAACTGCAGTAAATACATCTATGTTTATATATTTTGCTCAGGGTTTAAACATGTTTTCTGTAGCATGTCCCATAGATGTGATTGGCTAGCTGTAGTTCACTTCTAACAGACCTTATAATCAAACAGTTCACACAACGGCTCAACCCCTCAAACATTTTTTTCATTTTAAA
The DNA here is from genome assembly GCF_025860055.1 of Xyrauchen texanus. Taxonomy (NCBI): domain Eukaryota; kingdom Metazoa; phylum Chordata; class Actinopteri; order Cypriniformes; family Catostomidae; genus Xyrauchen; species Xyrauchen texanus. The sequence continues at coordinate 26,466,554 of NC_068319.1, forward strand.
TATGTCTTCATGATTCTGAATGGAAGTGTATTTTAAAGAGCCAAATAATCCTTGGATTAAGTCATATACACTCTCTCCCATCCTGCATTGATTTAGAGGTGACAGCAAAAAATAACTAAATCAACATTGCCAATATTTTGTTTTAATGAGGTAGATGACCTAAAACCACGGATGCGGATTCTGCATTACTCACAGCAGGGTACGTGTGGCCAACAGAGGCAGTGTGCCTACTGATGTTGATATTGAGGTCTTCCTCAGTGGTCTTCAGGTACACTGGATTATCAAAGTTCATGCTCTTCTTGTTTTTGGTCTGCCAGTTCCGCCACATCAAATAACCACCCGCAGCTGCCATTGCCAACAACACTGTAGGTAAAGAAAGGGATTATTTCATGCCAAATTTAGCAGACAATGCTTTTTTGGTGTTGTTTTTTTGTTTTTACTTGGGGCACTTTCATGTCCCAGGTCTTGATTTATTTGGTACTTTAAAATGGCCTTTTATGTAGAGATTTGACTGTTTTGGCCATGTCTCAGACATTCAATATTAAATTATGAACATTCATAATAATTACAAAAATTACATGTTAAAAACCAAGATAATCTAAATCGCGTAAATAAATGTCAAAATATTTTGTTGATCATACATTTTTCAAAAGTTACAACCGTACCGCAGTTGTGGCGCCATTTCCCTCCAAAAGCATTTGCCGCCTGCAATTTTTCACTAAAACTTAAAAGCTTACAAATTTACACAATTAAAAAAAAAGACTCACAATTATTCAGGCAGCCCCCACCCCACCAAAGTAAAAAATAAAAACTTATATTTATTAAATAAACCATTTGTTGTTGTGTTCTAATTTCGTAAGCATGTCATTCTGGATCGGTTCACTCCACCTCCCATCAAAAAAGTCTTATTTTATTCCTCTAGATGGCAGCAAGAAAAAAAAACAAAAAAAAAAAAAAAAAACTTGTCCTCTATCACCTTCTCACAAAATGCCAATCTAACATATATTAACACTCACTGATGTGCTTGTCCATAGACATTCAGTCTAATGTTCAGTTCATGCACCACCCCCATTGTTTCATCGAGTATCTCAGCCTCAGAGTGGACTAGCAGTTCAATCTAGGTGTCATTAGAAAGCGGAGATCCTTCCCTCTGCAATTATGAATTTTATCATCTATAGTTGATAGCATATTTCCTATGATTTGTTTAGCATGCTTTTCCTGCTAGACAGTAGTGCTGCACGATTAATCAAATCGCAATCGCGATGTCAGCCTTTGCGATTATATGATGGCAAAATGCTGCGATTTTATTAAATAAATAAGTGCATGTGTGGATGTGACAGCCCATTTTCTACACAGCTAATAAAAAGATGACCAGTCTATAATGATGACACATGAGGAGCGCTGCAGCTCGAGTGTCTGATAGAAATACAGGTCACAGCTTGGTGATATATCTTGATTTCATCCTTAATTAAGCTTCAAATAATACGGGAGCATGCCATGTAAATAAGCACAAACTCCAAAACTGTCATTCTCTGTGCGGTCAGTGACCCAATCTGAGCGGGAGTCAAGTCCGGGAGAGATTTAAAGTTCCGCCGGATGATGCGCACTCAAACGCTGAGATGCTCGTCTCTCACCCCCGCTGTCTGCAGCTTGCAACGTCATCATGTATCGCATCATCATCTTGTGTGAAAAATAACACTACAATTACAACTAATTTTATTTATTTATTTATTTATATATATATATATATATATTTATTAGACAAGATTGACAAATGTTTATCAATAATACTCTTATGGCTAATATGTTTACAGTGTTCAGTGGCTAAAATGCCCAGACTTTGTCAAACAAATCAACTAAAAACAATATATATAGAAATAGGATAAGGTTGACTAAATATGATAAAAACTAAAAAGGACATTTGACACAGGATTAAGATCAAATAAAAAAAAAACAGATGGCAAAATTAACACTATTATTCAGTTGTCAGGTCATTAGGAGTGTATTAATGCAAAGCCAATGTTTACAACGTCACTTTTTTTCATCAGTATGGTACCGTCTCCGCCTCATTTTAAGCCAGGAAAAACCCTGGTTATATGGTGATATTTTGGCTTTAAGATAACCGACACTGAGCAGAGAGAGGTACTGTGCAAAATTAAAGTTGCTACATCACGTGGCAACACGACAAATTTATATCAGCACCTGAAACAGCACAAAGTAGAAAAGTGAGATTTCAGAAAATGATCCACACACTGGACAAGAGATACCAGCGATAAGTAGAACTTTTTAGAAAGAGGATTTGGAAATACCAGTTGGTCATTAAAAAACAAAAACAAAACAAGAACAATAATTTGAAATTTCCTTTTCAAAAGATTATACAAAGTATGTTACATCCTGCTTAAATGTCCCTGTTTGTTTGGACATGTTCTCATTTATTGTTCCATTTTATTTAGATGTTAATATTGAGAAAACTACAAGTTTTGCAGTAATGCAAAGATGTTATTTAATTTTGTAAAAATATAATTTTAATTTGAAAACACTGCATTTATAGTGGTGGTTGTTGCTAGTTTGTATGTTTGAGTTGAGAAATACACATTTCAGCATTATCAGTAATCCATTTGTGCATTTTCCTTAATAACCAATCAAGTTGACTCATGATGCCATTTGTTTATTATAATCGCAATCGCATATTAGTACTGATATTAACCTCAATAGTCGCAATATGACAAAATCGTTCAGCCCTACTAGACAGCATATTTTGATATAACATTGGATTATTCACACAAGCAAGCTCGCATACAAATGGCAATTATTTTTAGAAAAGTAAAAATTCTTAAAAAGGTAAAAACAGTTAAAGTTTAGCTATTTAGGGCTTACAGCAGCGCATAAATTAGACATTTGTATTTGATGCCTTACAGATATCATATTTTACTTTGTGTTTCTTTTGAAAATCTTTCAAACAAAATGGGCAACAAAATGGTTGCATTCCTGAGAATGAGAGCTTATATTTGATATATGATTTGTCCATTTAAGTTCTATTTGAAATACTTTTATATTCATATGAATATTTCTACCAGATGACCTCTAATTGCTGCTGATTTGTGAAGCATATTTCTTCAGGCCTTTTGTTATTTTGTGTAACAAATGCAGAAGTGATGGTTTTCAATGAAAAGTTCATATTGTAAGCTTTCAAACAATACAGCATGTGCCTGACATGTATTTGCAGTTTTGAACATTTTAAGCGTAAAACATTCTCACGACATAGCGCCACCTTTTAGACCCACGGAAAAAAAAAAAAAGGCAAATCTTCTGCGATGCACATACTGTTGTAATATATAATAAATATATAATTAAATATCCTGAACAATTTCAGACCATTTAATTAGATATGGTTTCATAGTTTCTGGTTAAACCCAGGCACTAACGTGTACCCATATATTATAAAAGGCAAGCACTGTCCTTAGCCATATCACATCAATTTATTAGTACATCATTCTTTAAATATCAATGAGAGAAATGATCTACTTACACACAGGTAGAATTGCCCAGGCTGCTGCAGATCCTTTGGTTGATGAATTCACTTCATGTATGGATGTACTGATGTTTCCTTCTACTGGTTTATAAAAAAAAGAACAAAACAAAACAAATGCAACAATTTTAAAACATTAAGTATAATTTCAAAGAACAAGACTCAACCAACCAAAATAATATTTCTACAACCCTATCTCAGAGCTCTGAGATACTTGCGAACAAAAGGTTGCTATAATTGGTGACAGCAGCGGAAAATGAAGTTTGAACAATCATATTAATAGCAGACAAAAGCAAAAGGATGAATGGAAACAAAAATCACACACTTGGTTCTGACATACAGCCATAAGCACTATTGTCTAGGATTCCAGTTAGTTTAGAATAACGCTCTCATTGCAGAAGCTATTTTACTCCTAGATTAAGTTGATGTTAGCTATTAAGGAGGAGCTGGTTTCTACTGGCCTTACCAGCATGAACTGGTTCAAAGGAATCCTTAGGTTCTCAAGGCACTTTAAAACAAAACAATACTTTGTATAATAGAGATTCATATATTCCATTTTCCCCATAACTAGATAAATTATCAAAATGCAAACAAACTCCAGACGGCACATGCCAGCTACTTTTATACAAATATCGAAAAATCTCTAGAATTTCTAGAGGTTTAAACTGTCGAAATCAATGTATTTTCTACAAGTTCATCATGACTTGACATGCCACTTCATAAAATCATTACTGCCACAATTAGTGCCTATGTTAAGAGGGTCTAGCAGGCAGACTTTTAGACCTAAACTTCCCCACATTTGACAGAGGTTGTCTTAAGTTAGTTATCACACACCCAAAAGCCTAACTTTAACATTTAAACATGCCATTTAAACAGACTTCAATTCTGAAGCAAAGCAGTAAACAAATAAAATGCATGGATGTCCATGTACATGTAGTTAACATCCTACAGACTGCTTAAGCTTGAGGGTGACTGGGGTGAGGGGTCACCCTCCCTCCATCTTGAGGGATAGTAGTAAACGCCTCTGTCATAAAACAAAAGGACTGTCCTATTTCCAGAAAACAGCCAATTCCTAAAGCTATGGACTGCTGTATGACACATGTTATTCACTGGAAATCCTTTGTGTACCATTGCTTAACATTCAAATTGCTGTAGTCAGAACGGTAGCAAAAAAAAATAGCAGAACAACAAGTCGTCTATGTTAGGATTATGAGATGACAATGATTACAGTTGAACATGACAATGTTATAATGGCCACTTTGATGGCCACCAAGACTTTTGCCAGTTTCAAGAGAGGGTGAAAATAAAACGCATTAAACTGATTTTATTCCCTTTAATCCAATTTTAGTTGGTGGTCTTAAACGTCTTTTTCATCAGAAATTTCCAAACCACCAAGTGAGTCAGGCAGTTTTGAGGCGTTTACAGAATGGGACTGAATTTATGATTGTTTCATGGATATACATTACTATAATTCTTAGTGTTCAATGTACTAGAAGGTATTTAAACAATAGTAATCAGTGCATGATTAAGTTCAGGCAGTAAATCTCCCTCCTCTCTGAAATCTCAAGGGGAGATGGAAGGGGAAACCAATAAACACTTGGTTACTGGTAACTGAATGGAAATTAAATGTTCATTTTGAAAGAAAAAAGAAAGCTTGTGTCAGCAACACATCAGTTGTTTGTTACGCAGTGCGAGTTACTTGCCTGGTCGGCATCGTAAGCCATCTGTGGTGAGTGTTTGTCCTTGCGGACACACACAGGTGTATTTGGGGGAGTGTTTGTTGATTTGTGGAGCTGGCAGACACATGAAAGAGCAGCCTCCATTTTCTGACTTCTCGTTACACCAATTCATCCCTGTATGTAGAAAACAACAATGCCTTTGATCATTGCAAACATCTACACCAAACATTTTGACATCAATGCAGAGCTGAAATACTTCAAGGTTTCTGGTCCTTTCAAACAAGGGAGTAACTTGGGTCAATGAATAAGTTGCTAACGATACTAATTTAAAGACTGAAACCATCAAGAAAAGTTGATGATCGCTGTCTCAGTGATGTGTAGTTTGTTCTTGTTCTGTATACATGCAGGTACACACCAGAGAGCTGAATGAGCTCATGGTACACGATGATGTCCTGGGGTTCATTGAGGTTGCTGGCCAGCATAGTTACATCAGATCCTGTGAACTTGTTTGCACCATAGATGGCCTCATTCTCACCATCTGTCCAGAACACTCGATCCTACGAGGTAAAAATAGTGTGAATGACAGAAAACAAGCCATTGTGAAACTTTCAAAAAACAAGAATATCTTGGGAGGAATCTTGGAAAAATAAATAAAGGTTTATTAAATAAATGATAGTGATCCATTTAAGTAAATTAGTATGCACTGTAATTGATCCATTTTTGGTTTGTATACCTCAAAAACAGTCAGGGCAAAAGGGTGGGCCAAGTAATCTGGAGACTGCAACACTTTCCTTCGGTTGTCTCCATTCAGATCTACACTACAGAGCATGTGCAGCTTGGAGTCCACCCAGTAGAGTCTCCCTTTGATCAGATCTACAAGTCAAGATTAGGGTAAAAGTGGGTAAAATAGGGTTTATTTTCTTGAACTTAAAGGAGAAGATTCAAGCATGGTCAGAAAATAACCGTGTAGGGGTTCCTCAGATGCCACACCTTAGGAACCCTTTGGAGATACTCTGGGCAACCCTTTTCAGAGCCTCAAATATCATATTGCCCACTCAAGAAACAATGCATTTAACATTTCAAGTGCCTCAAAGCTTGGAGAAACAATTGACCAGAGTTTGTGAGCCTCTATGGCAATAGACCATATACAGTTTTACGACAGATACATTGCTCAGGGTGTGTCATGTGTTGGAGAACGATTCTGCATGATTATTCTCCCTGAAGAATTCTGATGTAAACAATGGGGATTTCATCATTATTTCTCTGACTTTTTCGGAATAAAAGTACAATCGGGCTTTATGAACTGGACGCTTGCCATGGAAAGTTCTCACGAGTGACAGACTGGATTTATCTGTGAATTGATATTTCACAATGAAGGTGTGACTCGCCACATTGCTTTTGCATGTTTTCATTTGTACATCCGTTACAAATTATAGAACTGTCGCCAAAACATTTAAATCATAAATTGAAATATCGAAGTTGAACAGTAAGACCTTTCAAATGATAATTAATTGCATTTTTGGATGGTACAGTATACAGTAAATGTCCAACTGGTAGAACATTGCACTTCAATAATAGAGAACTGCCCTTTTTAAACCTTGAGATTCTCCAGAGGGCTCCGCTAATGTGAAAATCAAATAGTGTATTGTACATTTGAATTTTTACAGTGATGAAGTGTTTTGGTTGTTAAAGCTTTACACACCAAGAGTGATTCCATTGGGCCACTGAATGTCCGTCTCAACCAGGACCTGTCTGTGAGCCCCATTCATGCCAGACTTCTCAATCTTAGCTGGCTCACCCCAGTCTGACCAATATAGGAACCTATCATCGAAAGGACGAGGATACCATAAGGTAAAACCATCACCTCAAACCAGAATATCGAACATTCAGAATATTTCAAATGATTTAAGCTGAAGTATGTAATTTCTGCAACACTAGCACCAACGAACACAACTGCAAATAAAAAAACTGTTTTAAAATCAGATTTTTGAATATGCCCCCACGTGATTTGTTTAAAGATTTAGATAGTCCCGTCCCCAACTCTCACCACTGGTTGAGTAACGTTGTTGGGGCGGGTCCAAGCGAGTCACTCATGACAAACACAGGAGTTTTCTAGTGCCACAGAGACAGTATTTAGAGTTTGAGAAAATTAACCAATGAATGGCTTACTTTGTTGTCTCTGCATATTAAGCTGGGATAGAAGAAAGCATTAACACTGAAAAAGTTACATACTTCAGCTTTAAACGGAGCAAATCAAAAAAAAAAAAAGTTGTAGTGCCCTATTCAGTCCCCATATTAATTCCTAACCCTGTTGGGTAGTTGTTTGTAATGCCTGAACAGAAACGTATGTAACCAATTCTCGTTGTAGTGGATCATGTAAATACAATCAGTATAATACAGTATTGTTATATCCATTTAAAATACAGCAAAAAAACAGCACAGAATTAAAAAAAAAAAATCAAAATTACCCTGAGAGAGGATCTACAGCAATGGAGGCCGGTTCCTTCAAGCCATTTTCAAACAGCACCTTCCTCTTAGTCCCACTGAAGTTGGCCACCGCTATAATTTTACTGCCCAGGTCTGACCAGTAGATGTTTTTGTAAATCCAGTCCACTGCAATCCCGACAGGCATCTGAACATTGTCAATCACCTTGGTATGACTTGCCACACCTTCCTGCTTATCAATTAATGTACTGTGAAGAAAGGCAAGAGTCACCAGGCAAATATGGGTTTGTAGGTCATCCAATCAGTTAGGCGGTTGGGAGGGAAAAGGACATTGCTGACATTTCTGCATAAATGCATTTGCAATCTTTCCCACACAACTTTGCTCCAGTTTTAAATGAGTCAATGCATTCAGACAGAGGCAGTTGAGAGTTGGTGGTTACCTGAAAATGGCCTTCTGTCCCAGGTCAGCCCAGAATATCCTCTGTTGAGTGAAGTCAGCATCCAGAGCCACAGTATTCCTAAGCTGCGCCACAATCTGAGTATATTCACGACGCTCCAGCCCTAGTTTACGGATGTCTCTCCGATTGGTGAAGATAAGACAGGGCTCTTTACCTGGGAACACAATAAGAGGGAACCATAAGGCCATCAAGAACAGTGTCAACTGATTACAGATCTCTAAGGGGGCGTTCATGCAGGATGCATGCTTGTTTTTACAACCAAGCCAAACAGTATGCAACGGAATGTAACAAATGTGTCTCGAGATGAGTCTTTAAAATGTTTAACAGCTTTTTACATGGCATCTTTAAATCACAGCGAGACATACCAATGGTCAAATACATCTGTTTAGCTTGCGTTTCTAAAATTCACAATTCAGATGAATGCAAGAACGCTTCCTGTGTGAACGGTCCCAGTTCATTGAAACGCTACCTTCTACAGCAAACCCAATTGCTAGCAAGCAAAAAGCCTTGTACCACAATACTCATGACCACTTGATTCTGATTGGTTAGTGATTAAGGGTGCTTTCACAGTAGCACTTTGTGCGCCCCAGAGTTCTAATAAATTCGGTTCGTTTGGATGATGCGAAAACTGTTTTCTGAACTCGTGCACCCGCGAATTGCACTAGATGCCACTTGAAAAAGTTGGTCTGCGGTACAGTTTATATGAACCCCAGTACGGTTTGCTGCTGATATGAAGGCAAACGTACCAAATTGCATTAAGTGAACCACTATTATACACTATTGTATAATTTGCGTCTTTGCAGGCTCCCCATCACAATTATGGGATAATGCATTTCTCACACCTGCTCGTTTCCAAATAAATCACCTCCAGAGAGCAGCTCACATTCTTTACATCTCTTGCAACACATCTGCGGGCTCACGGCACACAAACGCTAACATTCATCACATCATTGCACATCTAATGAATCTGTGGCAGACAAACACAAGAGTGCATGTACATTATTGGTGGTAAATCAAAACAGATGAATCATTCGGTAGCACAGTAAAGCTGAAGTCTTGGAGTTACCTAGTTACAGTGGTGAACAGCTGCTGCTTGTTCTCATGTTTATGATGCAATCGGACCACCGCTTTGGACCCAAACAATATGATGTGAACAGAGTCCAGAGGCGACAATCTGGAACTACTTACACCAAGTAGTTCCAGATTTGTAGACCTCATTATGGTCAAGTCACTTCACCACAGAGGATGGTTATTTCAGCCAGTTATTTCAGTAAGACACTTTTGAACAAGTAACAGCAGCTTAGACTGTTTATAAGCATGATACTTAATAAATGGCATTAGGAAATAATTTTGTACGTGAATGATATAAGCAGAATCGTTGACTTATTGAAAATAACTTGCATTGCCATCCTGGTCACGTATTAAATGAACATTTCAACAGTATGTAGTCAAAAATTCCTAACTTTTTGGGATGGGGAACCCCAAGTTTACTCATAAATGTGTTATCTAATTAGTCAAGTTTCAGAACTCTTGACTTGGAATTCAGGTGACCCTGAATGAAGTTACAATTAACTATAAACCTTGAGCATCGAGTTTACTTACCAACAGCCTTGCACACTCCAGTGGTAGGGTCCATCTGATAGCCACTATGACATTCACACTTGTAGCCTCCTTTAAGATTGATACAGATTTGACTACAGATGCCAGGGTTGAGGCATTCATTGACATCTGTGAGGAGAAAATATAGGCCACATAAACCACAGATCACACTGCATTGCACAGTAGTAACATGGTTAACCTTACCCCTAATCCTAAACCTCAACCCTACCCATACCTCAACCTCAGTACCAGCAAATGTGAATCTTGTAAAATTTTGCAGAACACATAGTTACACAATAAGTACATTGTATTGTATGTATTTTAATGTTAGTACATAGTATTTAAAGATATCTTGTATAAAGTGGGACCACAATGTTTGGTACATGTGAAAGACTAATACTACATAAGGACCACAACTACCACAATGATGTGGGTTTACATCCTTCGCAAGTCATACCTCCGCAGGTCTTGCGATCGATGAGCTGGAGTCCTGGTGTGCAGGCACACTCATAGCTGATCGTAAGGTCGTTGCAAATGTGCGAGCAGCCTCCGTTGTTGAGCAGACATTCGTTTAGATCTATAAAACAAATGGTGAACATCTGCGTTACACAACTGGAATACCAATGCAGTGCACTCACAGGATATATATGACATGCTGTGATTTACAACAATCAATACTCCAGAGCTTCTCCATATGATAAACAGCCAAAAGGAATGAACGCAACTTTGTCCTTGGACTTAGTTTAAAAACATGGCACACATGTCACTCAATATTGATTCTATGCTGGGCAAATATGTAGTAACACTGTAGCACTTTATTGCATGAGACTTCATAGATGACTAGATTAATAGGCATAAAAGTTGAAAATAAAATAGTGCACAATGGTTTGCCCATTTACATGTTTCAACCTCTCCAATTTGCCAGAGTAGGCTGCAATCTGGACCAGACCTTATACCAGCAGTCAGAGGTCTGGCTTTGCAAGATTGTGTGAAACCTTACATAGAATGTGCCACATAAGATATGAGAATGTTATAAGAAACTTATACAATAGCTGAAGTTCTGATTGTTCCACTTTTAAGAGCTAAACTCTGCAACAGATGCATCAAGAGTGAGAAGCATCCCTCTCACACATCCCATGGTCTGTTCACACCCCAATCATCTTGAAATGTTTAACGAACATTTAGGTCAAACAGACAGCTTGAAAATGTATGCAAACTGTCAGACCACTCAACTCTTTACAGACCATTGCCGTGTAAACTGCACATGATGTTCGAGACTGCATTTAACCAATCCAGCTTAACCATCAGCACACTACTCCTTAAATGGCTCTAAACACCATACTCCCATAAGCCTCTACTATCCATTTCAGCACCAGGATCTGTTCAAGTCTGTGCATGCACTCTATATTGGTACAAAAAAATAAAAATAATTTAGCTCTCATAAGGAGACATTTAGTCCAAGTGCACCTGCTCATTGGCATGCATGCAGGAAATAGAAATGTGTGTATTTGACCAAAATTCCATTATCGTCAGCAAACAGAAATGCGTATTACGGTGAGACTGGTGTCAAAATAAAAGTTCCTCAAAAAAATATGAATGAACCTGGCGTCGTTCAAGTTTTATGTTCTTTCCAAAAACAAAGCACTTGAAAGTTATGCGCTCATCATTACCACTTCAGAAGTGGGAAGTACGATAATTCAAATAGCCCATGAAAGCAGCATTAATCCTTCGACTCAACCATGTGTGTGAGTTTGAGGCGGAAATATCTGTCCGACCACCTTCTGCCATGGTGGGAGTGTTCACAATAACCCTGTTCATCTTCAAGAACAAAACCACAATTCCCCAAAACATGTACAAGATTTTTTTAAAGTTGGGTCAAGCAGTGATGGATCGATTTTAAAGCAAGGTCTATTTATCGAATAATATTTTGCCATTTTGTGATAATTGGGATCAGCAATAACTGTGCACATTGAGCAGATTAACAAATTGTTTTTGTACTAAAATTTTAAAAACAAACATTTAAATTGAGCAAATACTGTGAAAATAATGTATACATCTCATTTACCAACATCATATCATTGAATACACACAAAATATATAAACATTCCTTCATTATAAACAAATGAAGGAATTATATCTGCATCATTTATTAAAAAGCCCATATCAATTGACCACTAGCTTCCAGTAAATTCTGAAGATAGTCAAAACCAAACAAAGCGTTCCAAATTAGGGGAAGAACACCCACCAGTATACAAAAAGGTTCTTATGAAACATACACTATGTATGTGCTTGGTTATTGAACAACCATTAGGCATCAATTTCCCTTTACTGCAATACCAGCTTCAACACTTCTAGGAAGGCTTTCCACTATACTGTATGTAATAACGTGGCTGCAGAGATTTCAGACACAAGATCATCAGTGGTTCAGGCAATGATGTTTGGAGATAGACCCTGGCTCACAGTTGGCGTTCCAATTCACCCCAAACATGCTGAACGGGGATCAGGTCTGGGCTTGGTGCAGGCAAGTCAAGTCCATCCATACCTGATGCAGTAAACCATTTCTCTATGTACCTCGCTTTGTGTTGGAAGCACACAATGCCCTAGAATGCCATTATATGTTCTAGCATGATCGTTCGTCTCCACTAGAATTAATGGAGTAGCCAAATACATATATATAGTCCATATATGTAGATACAATATCATCTATTGTAATGTTTGACATCTAGTGAACAAAAACATTGCCAGAAACCTCACAACGGAAGAACATTCTACTCACTGCACTCTTTGATGGGTTCATCGCTCCAATCAGTACAGTCACGGACCTTATTACACACTTTACTCATTTCAATGCACTCGCCACTGCGACACTTGAACATGTCAGGACCGCTACACTGAGTCACTGTGGAAAGAGAAAATGACAACATCAGTTTCTTTCCATGAATAATATCATATAACAAAGGTTTTTTTGGTCTAGAATACATTTAAAATGACACTAGAGCAATGGATCTCAATCAGTGGGTTGTTACCCAAAAGTAAGTTGCAGGTCCGTTTTGATAGGGTAACAGACAGAGGGGGTTTTGGCTTCAAAATTCACATCTGATGTATGACTATGTAATGTGTATATTGTTGGACTAACCAGGTCTCTTCAAGAAAGGTTAACCACAGAACTTATTTTACTCTAATCGAAAACTGCCATTCTAAAATCCCACTGGAAATTCCTGAGGGAACCTCTGACAAATTAGCCTTCCGAGTTGGCCTACAAATTGATGTCATGATTGAATTGCCCATAGTTCCTATGTGTTTCATGATGACATTAATAACTTTCATGTTTGATTGTAAGAACAATATTTTAACAAATTGTACAATGAACAATTTGATAGTGTTTGGTCGCCACTTAAATGGCAAAAAAATTCCAATCCAGAAAACCAGTTGGGAACACTGCTGTAGAGAGAGCATTTTTGCTATAATTTTTTCCCAGCTGGATAAAAACAAATTTCCTTTGAGTATTTCACCCATGTTTCTGCAATAACTTACAGCATGAAATGTACAGTGGGCCTGTATTTGGGTTGATTCTTTACTACAACTCTGTACTTTTCTCAAATGTGGTCAACTGTGAACCAGACTTCCAAAAACTGTTTAAAAAGCTCCAGGTAGAACATTACAAGAATTGGGTTTCCAGTTCATGGACTCACTGTTTTTGCAGTTGACTTCATCCGTGCCGTCTACACAATCTCGGAAGCCATTGCACTGCCGGCTGCCATGGATACAGCTACCGTCATCACACTTAAACTGGTCAGGTCTGCATGTACGAACAGCTGGATGTGGCATGAACAAACACAGACCTGTTAGTGACACTAGAGACCAAAACATCCCTCAAACCCCTCACCAGGGGCTCAAAAGGAGCTCTTAATATAATATTTATTTGACACTATATATATATATAGTGTCAAATTTCAGCACTTTCAAAGTCTGCGATTAATCATGATTAACTACTAAAAATGTTAACTATTAATCTTGATTAAAATTAATCGAATGACAGCTATAATTAAAATATATATATTTGACACATTTGGTCAATATCAAAAAACAGGAATTACTCACAGCAGTTTTTCTCGTCGCTGCCATCCTTGCAGTCCGAGTCCCCATCACAGCGCCACTTCCTGTGGATGCATTCTCCAGAGCCACACTGCGTCTCCCCAGATGAGCACTTCGCCGGCGGTGGCGTAGGGTTGTGGCCGCAACGCTCCGGCGACTCGTCTGATTGGTCCTGGCAGTCCACATCATCATCACATAACCAGCTTCTAGGAATGCATGTAATGTTGCCACACGGGACTTCGCTTGGACCGCAAGAGGAAGGGGCGCAGTCCTGCTCATCACTGCCGTCGCCGCAGTCATCCTCTCCATTGCAGACGAATTTACGTGAGACACAGCGACCACTGGCACAGGTGAACTCAAGAGGGGCGCATGTAATGTTACCTAATAAAATACCATGGAAGAATGTATAATGAGACCGGAGAAAGGGCAAAACAACTTTTCAGGATGGTATTGTGGATGTAGGCAAGTAACAGATTTCATGGAGAATTTACTTTCAAAAACCAGTGTAAGTTTGTTACTTCAAGTTTCTTGTCATCCTGTTCCAAAAAGAACCAAAGAACACTTGCTGCACAAAGCTTGCCTTTTATAGCCCAGGAGACTTCGAAATTATAGCTATGTTACGTCCAAGTTGCGAATTTAATACACATGAAAAACCATTATAATTGCAAAAACATATGTGCAAATAAAGCCGCGTTTTCATCTTACATGTTTAAAAAGAACAAAATCATAATTTCCGGAGAAGTTTCTTTTTTATTAATGACAAACTTGCGGTTTAGAGCACGCAGACAAAACACTCAAGAGTTCGACTCATATCTTAAAGCGACAGCACATTGCACAGTTATGGGAGCACTGTGTGTGCACATTACTCCTTCCTTATGTTATAGATCCACACAGCAAAGACATATTTTCAAATGTGTCAATAAACCTGGACCCGTTCACAAAAAATCTTAAGGCTAAAAGTAGCTCCTAATGTGGAAATTTAGGAGCAACTCTTAAATTAGGGGCGTGTCAATCCAAATTTTCGGACTCATAAAATTAGGATTGAGTAAGAGTAATTCGTAAAGCATTCTAACGTTAAAATTAGCTCTTAATACCATAACAGTTTAGAACTTCTAATTCCTAAAAACTGACAATGCGAAACATGCTGCTTTCGTCAATTAACATTAAAAACAATATATCACAATATTATGACATTGACCATTTAATAAATGTATCGCCTGAATCACAACATCTTGTGTCTATGTATTTCAATAATACAATATTATGTATATTATAATGTTGACAATAACCTTTTATAAAAAAAGATATCCCCTGAATTGTGAGGATGTTTTCATTATTGTAAACATTATTGTCAGTTACCTCTCCCACATACTGAAACCAAAATAACCCAATTACACCAGAGATAAAGGATGACAACTGTGTGCGCCCTGGCCACATCAAAATAGCGGTTATAGTAAAGCGCGGATGAGTTGGGAATGTATGCAGTCCTTCAGCAGAGTAATTTATCCAGACCGCATATCATCCGACAATTCATAGCGGTTCACACTTTTCTACTTAATTGGTTCTTTAATAATAGTTCTACTGACAAATGGTACATGTGGTGGATCTCTAAGCAACATCAACAAAAGCAGCGGCATTTATCAGCATGTACGTTATGTACTCTAGCATTCATTGGATTGGTGATGGAACACTTGTACAAAGTAATTAGTAACTGTATCATCGTTAAACAAATTTTGGTAAATTTCTACTTACAGTATCAACTCTGACTCAAGGATTCTCCTAAAATTCCTTAGGAGAAATACAATTGTAAAAATACAGTAAGAGTACAGACCTATAAAAGTAATGGGTAACTTGGTCTAATTGGTTTTATAAATCTAAAAATGTATAAATTGCAGACTTTGGTATATTAGCAAATCTGAGCACAGTTTGAGAAATTGAGCTATTATCAGAAACTTCAGAGCAGAATCAAGAGACTATGGTCTTTTCAGAGGAAAACCTTTAAAACCATATAAAAAAAAAAAAAAAAAAAATCACACTTAATGACTTTTTTCCCCAAACAATTTTCATAAATACTCTCCATGTCTTTCACTGGTCTGACAAACTCACACACTCCATTGGTCGAGTCAACTCTAGCGGGTCGGGATGCTCAAACAAACCACTGGATGTTTTGAAAAAGCCACAGAGGCACATTTTTTACACTTTCCATGGGAATCAACTTGTGACTGGCTTAATAGTTTTTCTGCATATTAAGACTGAATATGAGAATGTTTCATATGAAAACAATTACCCACTTTCCCTTTAAAAGATCTCAGTTCTTCTGTTAGTTGCACTTTTAACTCCAGATGACTCATTTATAATTATTGCCTTACATCCAAGCAGCAGCAGGCGATAAACAAAAAATATTTGGAAGAGGTCATGTGTCATGTCTGGTGCCTCACCACAATTCATTTCGTCCTCGCCATTGTCGCAGTCATTCTCACCATCACACTTCCAGAAGAACGGAATGCACTGTGTTGAGCCAACGCCACAACCAAACTCATTAACACGACAGGTTCTTGTATCTAAGGGAAAACACAGTGAGGATCATGTTACTCAACTTCAACTTCTCAGCACAATTTATTGAAAATAAAAGCATGTATAGCCTATACAGTCTTAACAATCTGCATAAAGTCTGGACCACTGTGCAGCTTACTCTGGCTTAAAACTGCCACTTAGACAGGAACAGGCCACCTGACTGACATGTAACACACACACAGTTCATTTAGGCTGCATTTACAGTCAACCAATTTCAATTTTCACTAGCCTAATATCGAACAGATCAGATCTTGTTGCATCGTGTAAATGGCGAAAACACTTATGAGAACAGATTTTTTGGCAACCGATTTGAGTCACTTTCAATATTTGGTTCTTAAATCATTGTCATGAACAGCAAAATGGATCGACTGTCTGTATGTGTAAAATAAACTACAGCAAACATGTGAATGACTTGTGTTTGTGGCAGAAATATTTTACAGAAAAAAATCTGATATACACCGTTCAGTCTTTTGTTGCACTCACAATTTTGGCAAAATTTCTCACTGAAAAGAGTTTTGCAAGTGTAAGGGGGAAGGCGAGTCTACCTGCTTTTTGTAACCAATCAAATTAGGTTTTCCTCATTTCCTCAATATAAACTGTGCATGCAAATCATTTAGGCACTATTTTACCTTCATAGAAATGTCAAGCACGCATTTTAAATGGAGACAAACATTAGAAAAATAAATAGCATACATCAATATTTGGGCTGCTCGATTTGGACGAAAAGTCATTGCGATTTTGAAAAATATTGTGATTATGATGGTAATGTTTTCCACATGTTCAACTGCAAAAAGGCTACTGGTGTTTTCACACTTGAGCCCCCTTAAAAAGAACCAAACTGAACTTTTTTTTTAGTTCAACCACAAATAAATATATAAACAGTGAAACAAAGTCTTCTTCATATTCAAATGTTACCGTCCACCTGTTTGTCCATTTTGTGATTGGGTTTCAGCCCACTAATCATTATCATTAGTTTTTGAAACACAGTCAACTTGAATATTAGGGATGCTCCAATTAGGATTTTAACATCCGATACCGATCTCCAATTTTCTTTTCATCTAATCACTCGATGCTGATCATTTCACTTTTTATCAGCAGCTCTGTCAAAACTGGTTATATGTAAGCTTTCTGCTTAATGTCACAGTTAACTAAATTTCCCTGTTGGTAAAACCATAGTTGTTGCCTAGTTTTTGTGGTCAAAAATAATGATGGTTGATTGAATAATTCATTATACACAAAATATTAACATTTACATTTATGCATTTGGCAGATGCTTTTATCCAAAGCGACTTACAGAGCCGTTATTACAGGGACAATCCCCCCGGAGCAACCTGGAGTTAAGTGCCTTGCTCAAGGACACAATGGTGGCGGCTGTGGGGTTCGAACCAGCAACCTTCTGATTACCAGTTATGTGGTTTAGACCACTACACCACTTTATTTTAGGCCTTAAACTAGTTTGGCTTCTACACATTTAATCTTTACTGTATATAAGAGATTCCTAAAGAATGAGGCTTAATGTCAAACTGAATGTGATCTGATAACTCATTGGTGTAATTCATTATAAAGTGAATGCAATGGCTCCAAAGTTATTTAGTTTTTTAGTCTGGAGCCCTGATAACTTTTGTATGTGAACGAACTGTGGGCAGTCTGTAGGAGTTGTCTGAGGCCAAGACTTAAGAATTGCATAGCGTTTGGCAATAATGTTAGAGATGTTGGATTTAAGTCTTAATTATAACAAACATTTATTAGCTTATCATCATATAACATTCATTATTGGATTTCACAGAATATGCATTCACACGCAATATTTAGCGAAACAGTGAGTAATCATTTAAGGAATGCCAGCTAATCCATTTTGAGTACTTGCTTGGCTGTGACAAACATTGTTCAGCAGCATGTAACATTACATCGAAACGACCTTTAGACTCATTTGAACAATCAAGCTAAAGCCTTTATCCTTTTGGCAATGCTCCAAGACCTGCAATGCTTTGGTGAAGTTATATATCAAAAGGAAGAATGGTACTGTAGGTGCATTACGTAATCTATGAAACCTTTGATATTTTGCAATGTAATCTTTAATCAAAGTTTTTCAGGCCCAAACTTAGTTTTTCATATTAGCTGTTAATGCCTAGACAAAAATACTGAACATAAACGTAATCATGGATCGTGAAAGATCACACACTTATATTGCCAGTCATGTGGAAATGCTCATGAACACTCACACAATGTTGGTCTGTTTCCATTTGCTGCCTACTAACTTTCCAACAGCTGCTCAAACAAGACTTGATATAGAGACTTGCCATGCATAAGTGCACGTACACCAACACTTCTGCACTGGACTGTTCCGAACCCTTTTAAAAGGTCAGGCTGCTTTTGAATGCCCTGATGGTATATCATATCGGGAAAAATAAATGCCTCAACATCTGGTGCCTATACCATGAAGCCGTTTTATGTGGCTAGCCATGTAAGTTTACCTAAACCCTGGGATTTATGTACCAAAAAGTTGGGGCAGCTTTATTTACTCTGCATGGCTAACCTGCTCCATAGGAGATTTTGTTCTGGGTAACAGATCGCTAACAGATGCTGAACCAGTCAGCTGTGTGTAGAGTGACATCTCAGATGCAATGAAGTCACTCACCCATCTCTCTTAAAGCACACTATAAAGAACAAAATCTTAAGTCATGGACTAGAGACGAACATTATTTCATGTGAAGTTGAATATAATAAGTACACAAAATACAGCTTCAAAAAACAAACAAATAGCCTACTTATAACTGCAAACAATATTCAGAATGCTCGCTTTTTAATTATTCCATAGTAGCCTGAATAATAGTGTTAGCTTTTGGCTACCTAGCCTCATTACATGACAGCAGGGCTATGCATCATCTAAAAGATACAAGTTGAATTGTCACTTACGGCACATTTCAATGCTTTCGTCCGAGCCGTCCTCACAGTCTGGTTCACCATCACATTGCCATCTCTTGGGGACACACTGACCACTGCGACACACAAAGTCCACCTCTGCACAGGTCTTCTTCACTGAAACGGAAACAAAACATTTGAGGCCTAATTCAAATCGATCTTAAGACCCCAGGAAATCAAAATATGTCCCACCCTGACTTCCTGCTTTAATAGAAAATGTTAATCCAGGAAAAAAACATTTGCTTGACCACATGCTCAAGAGGGAGCAAGGACAAAAACAGGAATGTGTTTTCAAGAGTGCTTGAAATGCTTTCCAATGTCCCCTAGATATCAAAGCAATGATTTAGAAATGGATAGGGAGCTTGAATCTTTGCTTGGTACATGCTTTGATCACTCAATGCCAATGTGAAGCCATTTTAGGCAGTTTCCTAAAGACATCATTTTCCAAAGTATGCTGTAATGGCAAGCGTATTCGAAATGACGTTTACGGTGGAGGAAATCATCGTTTTAGTGTCAATGACATACAGTGAGGAAAATAAGTATTTGAACACCCTGCTATTTTGCAAGTTCTCCCACTTAGAAATCATGGAGGGGTCTGAAATTGTCATCGTAGGTGCATGTCCACTGTGAGAGACATAATCTAAAAAAAAAAATCCAGAAATCACAATGTATGATTTTTTAACTATTTATTTGTATGATACAGCTGCAAATAAGTATTTGAACACCTGAGAAAATCAAATGTTAATATTTGGTACAGTAGCCTTTGTTTGCAATTACAGAGGTCAAACGTTTCCTGTAGTTTTTCACCAGGTTTGCACACACTGCAGGAGGGATTTTGGCCCACTCCTCCACACAGATCTTCTCTAGATCAGTCAGGTTTCTGGGCTGTCGCTGAGAAACACGGAGTTTGAGCTCCCTCCAAAGATTCTCTATTGGGTTTAGGTCTGGAGACTGGCTAGGCCACGCCAGAACCTTGATATGCTTCTTACAGAGCCACTCCTTGGTTATCCTGGCTGTGTGCTTCGGGTCATTGTCATGTTGGAAGACCCAGCCTCGACCCATCTTCAATGCTCTAACTGAGGGAAGGAGGTTGTTCCCCAAAATCTTGCAATACATGGCCCCGGTCATCCTCTCCTTAATACAGTGCAGTCGCCCTGTCCCATGTGCAGAAAAACACCCCCAAAGCATGATGCTACCACCCCATGCTTCACAGTAGGGATGGTGTTCTTGGGATGGTACTCATCATTCTTCTTCCTCCAAACACTTTTATTGGAATTATGACCAAAAAGTTCTATTTTGGTCTCATCTGACCACATGACTTTCTTCCATGACTCCTCTGGATCATCCAAATGGTCATTGGCAAACTTAAGACGGGCCTTGACATGTGCTGCTTTAAGCAAGGGAACCTTCCGTGCCATGCATGATTTCAAACCATGACATTTAGTGTATTACCAACAGTAACCTTGGAAACGGTGGTCCCAGATCATTTCAGGTCATTGACCAGCTCCTCCCGTGTAGTTCTGGGCTGATTTCTCACCTTTCTTAGGATCATTGAGACCCCACGAGGTGAGATCTTGCATGGAGCCCCAGTCCGAGGGAGATTGACAGTCATGTTTAGCTTCTTCCATTTTCTAATGATTGCTCCAACAGTGGACCTTTTTTCACCAAGCTGCTTGGCAATTTCCCCGTAGCCCTTTCCAGCCTTGTGGAGGTGTACAATTTTGTCTCTAGTGTCTTTGGACAGCTCTTTGGTCTTGGCCATGTTAGTAGTTGGATTCTTACTGATTGTATGGGGTGGACAGGTGTCTTTATGCAGCTAACGACCTCAAACAGGTGCATCTAATTTAGGATAATAAATGGAGTGGAGGTGGACATTTTAAAGGCAGACTAACAGGTCTTTGAGGGTCAGAATTCTAGCTGATAGACAGGTGTTCAAATACTTATTTGCAGCTGTATCATACAAATAAATAGTTAAAATCATACATTGTGATTTCTGGATTTTTTTTTTTTTTAGATTATGTCTCTCACAGTGGACATGCACCTACGATGACAATTTCAGACCCCTCCATGATTTCCAAGTGGGAGAACTTGCAAAATAGCAGGGTGTACAAATACTTATTTTCCTCACTGTAAATGTGGTGAAACGAAAGGGGAACTCAGTAAAAAAAATAATTTAAGCTTGAAAGCCCCTGGTTACTAGAGGTGACCGATAGTGGATTTTGCCGATACCAAGGTGGTGGAAAAGGCTGTTAACTAATGAATCGGCCAATAGTTTCTAAAATTCGATTTATAGAATGTTAAAAACATTTATCCTTTCATTACTATGACAGGAACAGAAATGGAAGCAACAAGAGTCCAAAATTAATAAAAATTCCAGATGCTGTTTATTGTGAAACAAAAATATCAATAAATATATATAAACATTTTATATAAATTGAGGATTTGAAGCATAATGCAGGACTATATATTTTTCTGCCGTAATGTCTTCAATTTCACGCAATCAGTTGAACACTCATTTCAGCGGGACTTATTTTGAAAGATCTTTAAAGTAGAGCCTGTCTGACATGGGATTTTGAGATTACCGATATGGTGGCCGATATATAAAATTGAGCTGGAATGAACAGACCTTTTCTATGTAGATTGTACATGATGACTATGCAAAGGTACTCTGAAGGCTGCTCTCAAAAATATTTTTATCAAAGAATATTTGACATTATTATTATTATTATTATTATTAATTGTTTATTATCATCATCATCATCATCATCATCTAGAAATGAACACTGAGAAAATAAAAAAAAAATACAATAAATGGCTAAATAAACATCAGTAGCACTGTTTAGTATCAGTCAAATGCTGACTATTTATATCAAGAGATATACAGTGGCAACTGTGTTACACTATTCTGCAATGTAATTTCAGGGGGAAACTGACATTTAAATATTCAATTTTGTAAATGCCATGACTGGAATTGTTCAGTTGAAGGGGGTACCAAACTGCGAATCCTGAACAAAACAGTTTGGTGAATACATGTTTACACATTAGCTTCCACTCAGCTGACAAGGTATGAAAGTAGCTATGTGGTTAGCTAGTTAGCTATAAGCTCATTGTCATGGAGCGTAAAAGATGGATGTTTATTTACTTTCCAGCATTGCGTCTCACCAACTAGGCAACAACATAGCGTGAAATCAACACTGACACAATCCACCACCGCACCATTCATACCGTTAAATTTGCTACATTACTGACTGCACTGACAAACTATAGCTGGCTAACATGACAAACAGATGTGATCAACACGAGTGACATGTCATGGACAGGGTTAACGTTATACTAGTTATACTGAAAAGGGAAAATTATGGGGTCATGGTTTATTTTCTTTCATGTATGCATTTCACAAACTAGTTAGCAACTTACCATGAGGACACCGCTTAACTCCGCATTGTCAACAGAACAACCTTCAGCTCAGCTCTGCAAACAATGGAGTCGGAATGTGCCCTGCTGGACAAACTACTTAGACACCAATTCTAAATCATCCCAAGCATTGTTTTCTGTATTATAAGTTTAAAAAAAAAAGAAAAGAAAATTCATATCTGTGCATATCAGAAAACAAACGACCGACAAATCTGTCAGGCATTACTTTGAAGTTCTTCCTGTTTGTGAAGGGTTTGTTATACAGTGAGGGAAAAAGTGTTTGATCCCCTGCTGATATTGTACGTTTGCCCACTGACAAACAAATTATTAATCTATAATTTTAATGGTAGGTTAAATTGAACAGTGAGAGACAGAATAACATCCTGAAAAACGCATGTCAAAAATTGTATAAATTTAATTGAATTTTAAATAAGTATTCTACCCCTCTGCAAAACATGACTTAGTACTTGGTGGCAAAACCCTTGTTGGCAATCAAAGAGGTCAGACGTTTCTTGTAGTTGGCCACCAGGTTTGCACACATCTCAAGAGGGATTTTGTCCCACTCCTCTTTATAGATCTTCTCCAAGTCATTAAGGTTTCGAGGCTGACGTTTGGCAACTCAAACCTTCAGCTCCCTCCACAGATTTTCAATGGGATTAAGGTCTGGAGACTGGCTAGGCCACTCCGGGACCTTAATGTGCTTTTTCTTGAGCCACTCCTTTGTTGCCTTGGCCGTGTGTTTTGGGTCATTGTCATGCTGGAATACCCTTCCACGGCCCATTTTCAATGGCCTGGCTGAGGGAAGGAGGTTCTCACGCAAGATTTGACAGTACATGGCCCCGTCCATCGTCCCATTGATGAGGTGAAGTTGTCCTTGTCCCCTTAGCAGAAAAACACCCTCAAGGTGAGTTGAGACTCGAATTTGGTCTCATCTGACCACAACACTTTCACCCAGTTCTCCTCCGAATTATTCAAATGTTCATTGGCAAACTTCAGACAGGCCTGTACATGTGCTTTCTTGAGCAGGGGGACCTTGCGGGCGCTGCATGATTTCAGTCCTTCACGGCATAGTGTTACCAATTGTTTTCTTGGTGACTGTGGTCCCCAGCTGCCTTGAAATCATTGACAAGATCCTCCCGTGTAGTTTCTGGGCTGATTCCTCACCGTTCTCATGATCATTGCAACGCCACGTGAGTTTCTTCCATTTCTGAATAATCGCACCAGCTGTTGTCACCTTCTCACCAAGCTGCTTGGCGATGGTCTTGTAGCCCATTCCAGCCTTGTGTAGATCTACAATCTTGTCCCTGACATCCTTGGACAGCTCTTTGGTCTTGGCCATGGTGGAGAGTTTGCAATCTGATTGATTGCTTCTGTGAACAGGTGTCTTTTATACAGGTAACAAGCTGAGATTAGGAACACTCCCTTTAAGAGTGTGCTCCTAATCTCAGCTCATTACCTGTATAAAAGACACCTGGGAGCCAGATTTCTCTGATTGAGAGGGGGTAGAATACTTATTTCCCTCAAAATGCAATTCAATTTATAACATTTTTGACATGCGTTTTTCAGATTTGTTTTTTGTTATTCTGTCTCACTGTTCAAATTAATCTAGCATTAAAATTATAGACTGATAATTTCTTTGTCAGTGGGCAAACAAACAAAATCAGCAGGGGATCAAATACTTCTTTCCCTCACTGTTATCAAGCTTCCCGCAACTCACGAGCTGAAATCTCTGAGCTGCAATGGAGATTTGAGAGCTCACAGCAGTTTACACACTCAACACACTGATCTGTGGCTCTGCAGATGGATACTATTGGACACACTGCTTGAAAATCAAGCATTAGTAGTGTGTGTTGCGTTTGTGTGTGCTTGTGCATGACTGTGTGTGCGAAGATGACACGACAGAGAGGTGCCTCTTATTCATACTGTGGCTTGCAGCTCTGGTGACTATATTATTTCATTAAAATGACATCCTTCTGCTGTTTAAGGATCACACTTGGCGATAGTGTCTTTGTTTTTTAAATTGGTCTTGATTTCTTCTCAAAACTCACATTACATTACACTTTGCTAACGGCAGCATAATTTAATATGGTACCAAAATTAACAAGATGATATTGTACCATTTAAAATGTTTTGGTATCGCAATATTTCCTTTGTACCAGTATACCGTGCAACCCTACCACAGGTATATGCTTTGATTGTATGGAAAAGCACATCTCAGAGATTCTTCAATTGGTCTTATTTACATTTCCCAGAAGAAAGAAAATCGTACAGGTTTGGAATGACATGAGTGTGAGTAATTGAAGAACTTTCATTTTGGAGTGAACTATTACTTTAAGTTTAACTGACACCACTTTGCTTTCGCAAATTGCATCTTTTTCCAGTGGACTGGGCCAGAGATCCATAAAAGCTTGAACGCTGTAGATACTAGAACATCAGTCATTGTCCTAGAGGCCATCTAATTTTGCCCATATTTTGACAATGATCTTAAAAAGGAAAAGCAATAACCTCTACAGAGTCCTCATGTGACATGTCAACAACATTAAGTTTTAAAAAAGAAAAACAGCAGCACTGGCCTCCAAGCCTCTAAATTTACAGGTAGCTTAATTCAGCACTGGATATCGCTGGATACTGATTTAAAAGAAAACACTTCAATAGTAGAGTGGGGCTTTAAGATGGAGCCCCCCCCCTACTAAGACACATTCACAGTCTCTTCATGTCCACTCACAGCACAAGTGCATACTCAGGAGCAGGCCTCCTGTGGACAGAATGGCAATCAGAGACAGTATCGCAAACGGACGTTTATTCTGCATTCTCAACATTGGACTGTTTACAGGCACTGCTGGGATACAGTAAAAGATGTGAAAAAAGGCCTAAAGAGTACACAGAAGGGCTGCTCAGTAAACCAAAATAAGTTTAACATGCATTTCTCTTAAATCGCGTTTAACACATTTACCATTAATAAAGCATAAACCAGCAAAAACACTGGTTGGATTAGGTTGGAAACTTTACAGTGTGTCCACCTGGAGTCATTACACTAAAGCTCACAACACACACAGCAGTGATTCAGTTTCAGAGAAAGTTTTGGGGAAAGGACCTCTTAATGCTATTTGTAGTACAAAACAAGCCCAGATGGGACTTGTGATAGAAATGAAGTACTTTGCAGCCTCTGCAATTCACAATTACCTGAGAAGCATTATAGTCTTAACTATAATGAAAACCAAGAAAGAGATGTTTTTGACTGTAAGCGCTTTTCACATGGGGTTCAAAGCGGCACTTCACGCTTGTGTTGACACCCTGACGTGAATAATGAACGCGGCTTAATGATTGCTGTAACGAAGCAGATATCCACAGTATGCCAGCTGATTCATATTTTGGAGGAGTGAGTTTAAGAGATTTATTGTGCATTTCAATGAATACTCAATACACATGTGGGGACTAGTTCTTTCACATAATCAAACTCCCACTTAGGGCATTTTCAGACATGTAGCTTGTTTGGTTGGTTCCAAAACAGGGGCTAAAATTACATTATCCTCTTGGTTTGTTCTCACAAGGAATCATTTCAAAATGGACCAAAATTGTGTCAATAGAAGTCACATGTGAGCAAACGGTCACCTTAGTGGTCAGAATGTTTGTACGCTTTTCCGGGATTTAGTGCATCCATTGATATACTGGTAAAAATTATATACCTGTAAAAATGTTGTCAACCGTAACACATTTGAGTATGGTTTGTCACGCTTATGCAAAACGTCCCCATATGGTACAGAATGCGCATTCCAGTCAGAGGTTGTGTGGCAAATACACTTTATCTGACACACAAATTATATGCAATGTCAAATTTGTGTCATGGATATTTTTAAAATCA
This sequence comes from Xyrauchen texanus, assembly GCF_025860055.1. Classification (NCBI taxonomy): domain Eukaryota; kingdom Metazoa; phylum Chordata; class Actinopteri; order Cypriniformes; family Catostomidae; genus Xyrauchen; species Xyrauchen texanus. The sequence continues at coordinate 26,493,131 of NC_068319.1, forward strand.
GTCATTAGTTTCTAATTAATTTCTGCATTGAAAAGTGCCTGACTGTTCTCACGGTCTCGGAGCTGACACGCACGCACACACATGCCGTGTTCATACAGTATATGTCTAAAACCAAACCAAAGGAGAAAACTCACCAGGTTCTGAAACAAATGTTTCAAAACAAGCCAAGTGTGAAAACGCCCTTAGTGAAACATTTAATGGTCCTTGATCTGGTGATATTTTAGTGCATTTCTATCTTTAAACCCTTGTTACAAATTGCTTTGTTTTCCTTCCTAACAAAGGGTGATGACATATGACAATAGAATCAACAAGATGTAGACATGAGTGTAAATAAGAGATTTATTGTGCAATTTGGACAGCTTTAGTGATAAAATGACACGGGAGCTTTCTAGTGTTGTCATGAGTCTTACTCTGTATAATATATATCAGCAACAAAGCAATTCAGGTGCAGTTCTTGGCTCATAAAGAACATAGCATGCAGATGCTCCATATAAAATAAGAATTTTAAAGTAAATTCTATGCATCAAAATTAATAATCATGTTTACATTATCAAGGGAAATAATCAACTATTGTGAAGTCATAAATGCGCTGCCCTAGAATACAGTACTTAATTTGGATCCAAAATAAGATTCCCATTCATCATATCTATGCTGACCCCCATCTGTAATTTCTCTCACATCAATGACCCAGTTATCACCCAGATGGGGCCATTTTCAAACATCAAAACCTCTCAATATGCCATAAGATGGAGGAATGTTCCAAGCAAGCAACTGTGGCTCGTATAGACAAAAGTTTGTGGCCATGATGACAGATTTCCAAAGAGTTGCATCAGATATCAAGAACAGGACTAGTTTAACTGAGGAAATGGGAGCACACACATGCTGGCATTACACTAGCTCGTGGGTGTGGCTATTCTGGCACGCAAAGATACGGCACACCCACATGTCATAACAATGATAGATCTTGAGCTGTAGAGCTGATGTAATTCTCAGATGGCTCAGTAAACATGTGCAAAGATTTAAAGGGACAGTTTGCAAACATAAAAATCCTAGACATGTACTCATCCTCATGTCATTTAAACCCTGTGGAACACTAAAGGTGAATATCCTGGCCTCTCCTACAATAAAAGTAGTTAATACGACGCATGTGCTATATTTCAAGTCTTCTGAGGCCATATGATAGCTTAAATTTCATGTTCATCCCACATAGCTATCTACTGAAAATCTTGCCCTCTGCTGCAGCCCTCAAATCAAATGTACGCTATTATGTTTTACGTTAAAGATGCTCGTTCACGAAACACCCGTAAACTAATAGCTTTTGGCGTCAATGGTATAAAAAAATGTTTTGGTAGTCCATACAAGTTTTTACTTTATTAGAGATTCAATTTACACTTATCTAATGTTTGCAAGGGTTATGTTCATGCCCATTTACGTTTTGACGTCAAAATTAAATGATTTCTGATGTCATGTATACTCTATATATGTTTTATTGCATTGTCAGATTTTTTGCTGATATTTGGTAGTTATCAGCAGATTGGTGTGCATGCAAATGTAAATGTGTCTGTTCCTTACTCAAAGCCATCATATGGCTTCAGAAGGCTTTGAATATGGCACAAGTCAAAGTACATTTATGGTTCTTTTCCGTCATATTGGAGCTTGACAGCCCAGTCTCAATTCACTTTCTCATGTCGGGGGAGTCGTTTTCATTTTGGGGTCACTGTTCCTTTAAATGATCGCATTGAGCACATACACACCAATGTACCAAAACGTCCTGAAAACACTCACCGCAGGACGTTTCGTCACTCCCGTCTGAGCAGTCCTGGTCACCATCACACTGCCACACAGACGGAATACACCGACCGTTCCCACACTGGAACTGAGACAGCTCACATTCTGTCTGGGAACCTGTCCAAATAGAGTAACAATCAGTCTTGTAATATTTCAGTGTCACAAAATATTTATTTTTGGCCCATTAAATGTGAAGCACATTTTATATGTATATATATATATATATATATATATATATATATATTATTGAATAAGCCAACACTTGACAACCTAACCTTTTTGAAAGGTCTCTTGTAACAACCAAACTGCTTATCAGAGCACCCATAATGAAAAGATCTGACAAAATGCCTGTCAATCGATGACCAGCAAGATAGAACTATATATATATAAAAAAAAAAAAAAAAAAAAATACTAATGCTATAGAGGTTACAAAAACTCACTAGTTGCAGATCATAATGCTTCCATACTGACAGAAACATGGTTTGCTAAAACTACTGGTCTCAAAGGCAGGCATATTGAATTTTGAATCAGAAATTTGCAGTTGCTTCAAATATAAGCTGTATCTCAAATGTTGACGAGAGACTTGTTATAAAACCAGTGTCGGGTGAAATCTGATTAAGACATTTTTACTGTAATCAAATACTTTATCCAAAAAAAATTACATTTTAAATTTCCAGTAATCCGATCAAGCTACAGTCACCGACTTAATTTCTATTTAGTAATTCAGTTATACATTTCTAAAATAGTATTATGTTCTGTAGAATTTTAAACATGAATTGTTCAAATTTACATCTTTGCATTTGCAAGCTGAAGGTCATACGGCCACTAATAAGTAGATTAATCATTTAAAAAAAATAGACGAGATTAACAAAAGCTTTGTACTCCCCAGATATGTTAGTTAAACGCATGTTAGTGAATTCCAAACATTCCTAAATTGGGTGTGTGTGCTCGTTCATTCACAATTATCATAATCCATATAAGGCACCAGACTCACTAGTAAATGCGGCTTACATCTATGTGGAACAGTAATTAAATTGTTTTTATGAATGAAGAGCATTCCCATCGTGAAATTTTAATTTATCAAATACAAATGGCATCTCAACAGAACGAAACTTACTGTCTATTGTCAGAGGCTCTTTTATTAAATCAAACCGATTGGTTTGACACGAGTATAAAAAAAGTTTAGTTCACGCCGGGATCATTTGTCAAAATTCTCGGGTAAATCATGATAGTAACAGTGAAATACTTGCAACTGGAAAAATCTTCAAAGACATGAACAGAATGTCAGAAGATCTTTGACTGAAACACTAATATATTTCAGATTTGCAAGCTTTACGATAGTGTGCCTGCCCGCGATGCGTTTATTGATATAACTAGGGGTGCACTGATCGAAATCGGCCAAAAGGACAGTTTTGCCTTCATACACCTAAAGCATAAGCTTTCATTCTGAAACCACTTTGAAGTTTGTTCAGCAGGATACTAATATATATGATGGTGTTTTTGTTATTTTGTATATTGACAAACAGTTTTTTAGTTGTGAAGTTTAAAAGAATTCTAAAATATTGATGTCGAGTTTACAGTTAGAATTTTAATTCAGATTCATGAACAGACTCATTTGGACTCGGCCTCGAGTCCGAACCGGCCCTTTTTGGGCTCAGACTGGACTACGGTGGACTGTATCCCAACACTATTTAGCTATGTGTGATTAGTAGGGGTGTAAACGTTTACTGACACGATTTGGTTAGTTTCACGATTCTTTAAACTAAGGCTGAATCAAGAAAAGTTAAGATTTACTACTAGTAGTAATCTGCCCAGAACATGGCAATGGTGACACCAAATGGAAATATTAGCTAATAATTCTGCTTACTGAAAATATGGAATTTTGTCAGACACATCTGCTGCTTACACATGGTCAATGATTACAGTAAAGATGCTAAAATTATTTAAAACACATTTAAAAAACATCCCAACTCCACAATGCGCATAGTCACATTTTTAAACCAGGATTAATGGTGCCACACCCCTAAGTGATTAGAATTAAATGTTTCTTTTTTTTGTTACTTTTGATCACCAACTGACTGTAAAGGACAAAAAGTGTTTTAAAAAGGAGATATCATTAATTGATAAATCGGTTGCATGGATCTCATCTTTGGACACATTACACTGAACTTTTACTCTCTACATGCAGTAGAAGGATCTTGCTGCTATATATTCCACCAATACACTACACAATCACTGGTGAGTGAAATGTAAACATTTATCAGCTAGTTGCAAAATATATATATTTCAATAGCATCGCACAAAATTTGAGTAAAACATCGATCTTGGGATTTAAGAATCAATAGACCATTCAAATGAAGACTGCGATGCATCAAATACATTTTTACCCATCCCTATAATGATAAAAGAATATTCCTACAATTCAAGGACCATCTGTTTACAGGAGGGGGCAGTAAGAGAAACACTAACTGTTTAGGCAAGACACAGCTGCACAGAGACCAAACCACACTCCGGCTTGCTTGACACTAGTGACAGCCAAGATGAAAATATGTTTTTGGGTTGAAACCCAGCTGGACAGAACGCAGTTCTGAATGCAGTGATCTTGAGATGCATTTTTTTTACATTTCAAACCAAGTTCAACTTGACACTGCGGTCTAAAAACACCGCATTTATGGTGTGACGCAACCAAAGTGAGAGGCTTCAAAAGCATCCATCTGACGCGTACATTGCCACATCCATAGAAACACCCTTATAATAAATCCATCTTGGACAGATTGACAAATTGCAAAATGGACTGCTGTGCACTATAGGCCAATGCTAGGCAGATGTTTATTATGGAAATAAATATACAGATTTTAAGAGTTTCCCCCTAATAGCTGCCCAAACATTAGCTGATGAGAAGAGTCTTGGCCGACCAAGTTTTGATTGGTCGGTTGGTTGTAGAAAACAAAACTCCACAGGAAGCCAACGAACACCGGTATTACAATTGGTTGGATGCTAGATGGTACTATGGGGTAATTTTCGCTAAGCAGGGCTAGGGTTAAGCATTCACAAAGCAAGATGCCTTGATTTCAAACTTTGAACATTATATTTTATTTATTTTAACAAATTCAAATGAAAAAAAAAATTCAAATACGTGTAATTAAAATGTGTTCAACTTTTTTTAAAGATGGCTTTACAACAGATGTAAAGGACCTAGAACCTACTTCATCAGTCCATTCTCTACCAGTTGGGCATTTCGTTGTGAAAATGTGAATGTTTGTTTTGTTCCCTCATTCACGAAATACAATATTTATATATAGCAATATCCAATTACGTCGGCAATCCCGGGGCTGAGGGATTGGTGAATATTCTTGCTTTAGTGATTTTGCACTGCAAATATCAACTAAAACTTGTCTAAAACATTTGACACAGGACCAAGACTAAATAAAAATAAATGACAATAACACTATTATTCAGTTGTCAGGTCATTAGTAGTGTATTAACACAAAGCCAACGTTTACGTGTTCTTAACATCGCTTTTTTTGATCAGTATGGTACCGCCTCCGCCTCATTTTGAGACAGGAAAAACCCTGTAAATGTAAAAATAAAAATGATAATAATGACTGAAATATAAATCACGGTTTGAGGTGAGCGTGTTGTATTATTTTGTTTTAAATCACAGATGTATAGGCTGCAGAGTTGCATTCAAAATGAACTGATCTGTGGTAATTTAACAAACTGAACTGAAAGCACCTCCTGAACAGAGATGTCTGAGGTCATTTGCTGCACTCAGACAACACTGTCCTTGCAAAACAAAATTCAGAAGTCAAAAGAAAGAGTGAAACCCTCTGAACAAACAGCGTGTCATAAATCACATAGACGGCTTTTCTGTCATCTGTTCTTAATAATATTTAGACTTCTAAAACTATTTTTTTTCCTTATCAAATGTTTTACTCGTATGCCACAATAATGTAATACATTTGAACTATCTGAATTATTATTTCATATATAATAATTAAATACCACTATTTACAATTAAACATAATAAATGTATATTTAATTATTGTTATTTGAGGGCCTTTCACTGCAATATTTATATATGCTTAATCGTATATCATCATTTATTAGATTAAAATTTGTAATCAATTGACAGTCCAAGTAACAGTATTTTCATTTGTATAAGAACATCTAACATTTGCATTTAACTTTCTAGGCGAACAACGTGCCCTGCATTTCTTGTGAATCAGAGACAGTACAGCCAGTCTTTGAAACAACACGGTCACTTCATGGTCACACTCTTCACCATTATGACATGTGACATTACCCACAATCAGTCGCTCAGTGGCCGGCCTGCTGTTCAGTCGAATCAGAAAACACAAGATCAGTCCTCAGCTGAGAGAGCAGCATTATCAAAGCCAATTAAAGCTATACCACTCAGCCAACCTACTTAACAAAGAAATCTTACAGAGAGTGGGGTAGATTTCTTTAAACTCACTATGCCTTACAGTTTTAGATTACAATTATGAGGCTGTATGATTGTATTTTAAATCCCTTTCCTTGGACAGCTGTATTGTTAGACAGCTGCTCTTCTTGACCGTGACTGCATTTGAGATTTTTCAAACAGTTGTGTAACTCCATGTGTAGGATTTCGGAGTTGTTCCTAATATACTGCTCAGGATATACACTCACCGACCACTATATTAGGAAGACCTGTACACCTACTCATCCATGCGATTATGTAACCAGCCAATCATGTGGCAACAGTGCAATGCATAAAATCATGCAGATACAGGTCAGAAGTTTCAGTTAATGTTCACATCAACCATCTGAATGGGGAAAAAAAAAAAATCAGATCTCCGTGAAATTTTGCACAATTTTTATTTATATATGTGAAACAGCACACATATGCAATGAACATTTTATCCAGTAGCTACATTTGTCGCATTCTTATCACATTGCTTTTTCAATTCAGTGAGTGACATCCAGTTATCATGGGAAAAAAACTATTATTTAGCACTTTTGAAAATTTGGTCTTCGAATCTGGCCATAAAATCAAATGACGATTTGACCAAAAAAAAAAAAAAAAAACAAACTTGCAGCAGATATTCCTTCCAGCTCATTCATCACTCTTGATATTGGAAGGCCAAGTCGAGTGCATCGCATTGTAGTATACAGTATTGAGTGCAGTGTGCTCTGTAGTATTCACGCATTTTCACATTGTGTTGTACATGCATTGCACAAATATTGCACATCTTGCCAAATGTAATGGATCATCCAGATATTCCATGCATTCAGAAAGTGTGCATACTATATACTGCAAAAATACTATTGTGCTATTCAGAACATGGCCAATCATACACAGACGCATCCCTAAAATGCAATCCAAACCTATAAATTGATCTAACATGAAAGGATAGATTAACCATGGAACTTGACAACCATTAAACAAAGATTGTTATAAAAAAAAAAAAAAGGGACTAGACAGAAAATGTCAATATTCATCAAGAATAGTTATCCTAAAAAAAAAAATGTTATGCTCTTGTTGCACACCACTCAAGAGCGCGGCAGTCTGGTTTCGAAGTAAAATTCCCATACATTTTTCCATTAACATTTAAACGACAGACCTACCTTGAGCTCAGAGGTGGTTCATCGATGGTAGATGCTTCCATTGAAGCGTTAATGCAACTTCATTGTTTAAAAATAGTGCTTGATAGTGGAATTCAATGGTAAACAACTACGGTACATTACCCATGGTCCAACAGAAAAAGCTTCACCAGAGAACCACAGCCAACGAGAACCGTGAAACGTGCATTGGAGCAACCGCCCACTCCAATGACGCACCGTGAATGACGTAATAGAGTCGGTGTCTCTTCACCCTTAAACTACTTATCTACATGTACATATCTGAATATTTTGCAATAAATGTAATATATATAAATAAATACTTTTTTTGCCTCAAAACAACGTTTGTGATGTAGAGATTTACCTCTGAGATGATTGGTTTTGTTCATGGCTTACAACTCTTCTATGAAGGATTTTATGAAAGGTCTATGGGTAAAATACTTCCAGAACCCAAAGCAGCTGAATATGTGGCTGAGCACTGTTGTGCTCTATTGCAATGACAGTCATGTTCATACACTTTGCACTAAAGGCACTAGTAAATTTTTGCCAGTTCCCTGTTGTTCTTAGAGTGGTGCAATGCTATATGACACTGCATTAGATAAGAATCATAATTTGTAACAGTGGAGTACAGTTTACAGTGCATCCGGAAAGTATTCACAGCGCTTCACTATTTCCACATTTTGTTATGTTACAGCCTTATTCCGAAATTGATTAAATTAATTATTTTCCTCAATTCTACAAACAATACCCCATAATGACAACGTGAAAGAAGTTTGTTTGAAATCTTTGGAAATTTATTAAAAAAAAAAAAAAAAAAAAAAATCACATGAACATAAGTATTCACAGCCTTTGCTCAATACTTTGTTGAAGCACCTTTGGCACCAATGGTCAGCCTCAAGTCTTTTTGTGTATGATGCTTCAAGCTTGGCACACCTATTTTTGGGCCGTTTCTCCCATTCTTCTTTGCAGGACCTCTCAAGCTCCATCAGGTTGGATAGGGAGCGTCCGAGACTGGGGAGCATTTTCAGATCTTTCCAGAGATGTTCAATCAGGTTCAAGTCTGGGCTCTGGCTGGGCCACTCAAGGATATTCACAGAGTTGTCCCGTAGCCACTTCTTTGTTATCTTGGCTGTGTGCTTAGGGTTGTTGTCCTGTCGGAAGATTAACCTTCACCCCAGTCTGAGGTCCAGAGTGCTCTGGAGCAGGTTTTCATCAAGGATGTCTCTGTACATTGCTGCATTCACCTTTCCCTCGATCCTGACTAGTCTCCCAGTTACTGCCGCTGAAAAACATCCCCACAGCATGATGCTGCCACCACCATGCTTCACTGTAGGGATGGAATTGGCCAGGTGATTAGCGGTGCCTGGTTTCCTCCAGACATGACACTTGCCATTCAGGCCAAGTTTTCAATCTTCGTTTCATCAGACTAGAGAATTTTGTTTCTCATGGTCCGAGAGTCCTTCAGGTGACTTTTGGCAAACTCCAGACGGGCGGTCATGTGCCTTTTACTGAAGAGTGGCTTCCGTCTGGCCACTCTACCATACAGGCCTGAATGTTGGAATGCTGCAGAGATGGTTGTTCTTCTGGAAGGTTCTCCTCCACAGAGAAACACTGGAGATCTGTCAGGATGACCATCAGGCTCTTGTTCACCTTCCTGACTAAGGTCCTTCTCCCTCGATCCCTTAGTTTGGCCGGGCGGCCAGCTCTAGGAAGAGTCCAGGTGGTTCTAAACTGCTTCCAATTACTGATGCACTGTGCTCAATGAGACCTTCAATGCTGCAGAAATGTTTCTGTACCCTTCCCCAGATCTGTGCCTCGATACAATCCTGTCTCGGCGGTCTACAGACCATTTCTTGGACTTCATGGCTTGGTTTGTGCTCTGACATGCACAGTTAACTATGGGACATTATATAGACAGGTGTGTGCCTTTCCAAATCATGTCCAATCAACTGAATTTACCACAGGTGGACGCCAATCAAGTAGAAACATCAAGGATGATCAGTGGAAACAGGATGCACCTGAGCTCAATTTTGAGTGTCATGGCAAAGGCTGTGAATACTTATGTACATGTGATTTTGTTCGTTTCTTATTTTTAATAAATTTGCAAAGATTTTAAAACAAACTTCTTTCATGTTGTCATTATGGAGTATTGTTTGTAGAATTTTGATGAAAAAAATGAATTTAATCAATTTTGGAATAAGGCTGTAACATAACAAAATGTGGAAGTAGTGAAGCGCTGTGAATACTTTCTGGATGCACTGTATAACAGCCAAAACATATTAACTGCAGATACTTTGGCCAAATAAGCAAAAGATCTACTAAACTACACAGTGCACAGAGTAAACTATCTGGCATATAACAGTCATTTAAATTTTTACAAAATGCTGCACCAACACTTTTTGTAAACATTACTGGTTGAGGTAATTGGCAGTTATGAGATTCACTTTGACAAGTAGATGACTTTCATTACCTTAACCATTTCCTAAGAGACCATCACTGAACTTCACAACTTTTTAAAAGGCCCTGAAGCCTTATTCTTTCATATTGGTGCAAGTACAACACGTTATCACAGGACTCCCAAAGTTCTGACTCATCATAATACCATGGCTGAGAGATGCGAAGAATGCCGCAGGACCTTGTGATCGAAAGAACAGTACGGATCATCCTGACCTCAAAACAAGACCCCATAACAGCAGTAAATTTTCTCTTGACAACCCATATGTAGTAAACATGTAGAAATGCCCTATGAAAATGCCACTAGGTTATTTCACCTCATCAGGATGCAAAAAAGCAAAAACTCTTCCTGGATTGATCTAAGGTTTATTGCTGTGCTCAAGGACACAAAGGTGACGGATCATGGATCAGTTACACTGGGGTTTGAACCTGCAACCATATGTTTAACCACTATGCCACCCCACTCAAATACCTAAACAGCAGGCTAACACCTAGATTTTTGGAAAACACACACACGAGGTCGCCAATAGAAACAACAAATATTTTTTCCAGACATATCGCCTTTACGAATAAATCTATGTATGAGCAAACGCAAATCGCTTGCGTTCAGGGGGCGTTCACACATCACACGTTTTTAACTTACAAATAATGCATTTTTACACACAGTACGCGTGCTTGCGCGCCAAAAAAAAACAAGACGCAACGCTACCATAAGAGTAGAAAGCAGGTGTCTCGAGATGTAAAAGTTATTTTTAAAATAACTAAAATCGCGACGCTCCTGTGCGAGACGTTAAAATATCTGGCACGGCGCGAGGGTAAAAGACGTCCGTCTAGCTCGTGTTTACATAGGAAAACAAGCGCAGGCGGAAGCAAAAACGCGTTCGTTTTGAACGGCCACTTTGCGCTGCGTTTTAAAACGGTGTCACGTTAAACCAGCTGTTCCTTCAGTTCCATTGCGTTACGCCCCGTCAAGCTTTTTACGCGCATGAACGCGTTCCGTGTGTAGAAATGTATTATTTTAAACATTCAAGTTTGTACGCTTTTATCCTCTCAAAAATAACACCCAAAGATAAAACCAAATCATAAAAGTAGGATCTACCTCAAAGCGAATAACGCAGAGATAATAATTGGGCCAACGGATATTATAGGTGCTGAAATGCGTTTCAAACGCGCTTTAACCGGAGTCACCTGTTTATTGTCAATTGCCGCAACCAAACACGCCTCGTTGTGTTACCAAGTGAAGCAGCGTGTTTTCCACTGATTGAGATATTAAAAAAAGCACTCCAAGTTAATAAATGGCAAGACCATGTCTTAGTAGTATACATGAGGCCGAAATATATTCATAAATTTTCACTACGCTTTCAACCCGCACATAATTAGCACATGCTAAAACTGGACGGAAATCGTACTTCAGTTTATAAGCGTTCAAAAACATTGAACATATATAACATTTGATTTAGGACGTATTGTTGCTATACCATTTGCACAGGCCTATACATTTAGACGCATTTTAAATGAGCGACCAGTGAGCCATTAAAGGAAACACAATTTCCACAAAAATGTAGCCAACATTTAAACTAATATATTTGTACAAGTATAAAGAACGAATTGTATTAACGAAGCAGCTCAATATATCGTAAGGAATTTAAATCATACAATGTTGAGAATAAGATTGCTTCATTGTAACCACAAACGTTGTATGAACGCGGCATTGTTCCATAAGATCTTTCCATGGCAACAACCATCGTTCTAAACACTCACCGCGGGAAAATCCACACAATTGAAGACATACGGGCAGAACGAGAAGCCCCAGCATAGACGTGACCATTTCGCGCTAGAGTTGAACGCTGTGCCTTCTGTCTGTGGCCTCGTCCCTGATATTGCAGCACAGTCGATATGTCTTCGTGGGACAAACAGAAAGCAGCCTGATCCACCGGCTTTTATCTCATCTTAGGCAGTTCCCCGGTCAGTCTCTCCGCGCAAGCGAACCGGTCACAGAACCGCAATCCATGTCCTAATTTAAAGATAGCGTGAACCTGCGGCAAATAACCGCGCCACTGCCGAACACAGGCGTGTTTTTTTTTTTTTTTCTCCTTCAATATGTCATTCTCACATTGTTAACCCTTTCTTTACCACAACCACCACTAAATTATGGAAGACAGATCCCGACATATAATAAAAAAAATAAAAGAGCTAATTCTGATTTTTAATATTTTTGCATAAGGGACCGTCTTAAAATTACCCCCACTGCACTAAAACACCGGCGGTGTCCAATAATATATACAAGTTATAGCCTATATATATATATATATATATATATATATATATTAGGCAGTTTTATATATAAAACTGTGAAAATAAAGTAAAAAACATTAAAAATAATCCTTGCTGCATGAGTAACTAGGTTTTATTTTCCCAATATGTCTAATTATACATATACAGTATATGTATTCAGTATTTACAAAAAACAAATAACAAAAAAAATGGTATTCAAATTGTCCTTTGTAAGGTATCCGTTTGGAATGCAGGGAAAGACGAGAAATGGCACTCATTAAGTCACAAATGCAAAAATAAAGTCGCAGTTACATGACATAAACTCGCAATTGCATGATAAAAACTCACAATTGCTACTTTGTATCTTGCATTTGTGAGTTTATATCACGCATTTGTTACTTTATATCTTGCAATTGCGGGTTTATATAGTGTATCTGTGACTTTATATCTCACAATTGTGGGGAAACAAATACCTGATTGTGAGATAAAAAGTCAGAATTAGCTCTTTTATTTTTATTGCGTGGCGGGTTCCAGGGCTGGACTGGTATTCTTGGCATACCGGGCATTTTCCCAGTGAGCCGCACTTTGGGGCCGATCAGGGGAGATCTGGCCATTGGGAGAACCGAGGGGTCCGGTGGGTCGGCCGCGAAATGGGCCAAATGGCCGTGATAACCATAAATGAACCGCCGCGTTATGCAGAACAGACCACAAAACGGCGCCGCGATATGCAGACAGGCTTTCAGCTGTTCAGAGCAGATCACATTGCAGAGTTAATGTTAAAACGAGAGGCGGTGGAACATGGTTTTACATCAATGAATGTTGGTGTACAGGTGTAACAATGCTAAAAAAATGTGCTATCCTAATTTGGAAGAGCTCTTTATCAACTGTAAGCCTTTCTACTTGCCATGTGATTTTTCCTTGTTCATTCTGGTGAGTGTTTATATTCCTCTACATGCGTGTGTGAATGCAGCGCTGCTTATCAGATCACGGACACGGAACAACAATACCCGGACTCACTTATTATTATTCTGGGAGATTTGAATAAAGCTAACCTCACTTCTGACAGTAATTTGGGGGCCTGGATAGCTCAGCAAGTAAAGGCACTGGCTATCACACCTGGAGTCACAAGTTCAAATCCAGGGCGTGCTGAGTGATTCCAGTCAGGCTTCATAAGCAGGTTGCTAGGGTGGGTAGAGTCATGTTGGGTTAACTTCCTTGTGGTTGCCATAATGTGGTTCTCACTCTCAGTGGGGCGCATGGTGAGTTGTGCGTGGATGCCATGGAGAATAGCGTGAAGCCTCCACATATGCAATGTCTCCATGGTAACGCGCTCAACAAGCCACGTGATAAAATGCATAGATTGACGGACTCAGACATGGAGGCAACTGATATTCGTCCTCCTCCTCCCGGATTGAGGCAAGTCACTACACAACCATGAGGACATAGAGCACATTGGGAACTGGCCATTCCAAATTGGGGAGAGAAAAAAAAAAAATACATAAATCTAACCTCGAGTCACTTGATGTCATGCGAGGATTGGACGTGTGAATGGTGAGCTCTGTGCACTTTGCTAGTTTGAACACTTTTAATGACATAAACCGGTGAGATTCGATACACTCTGTTCCATAACTGTTCTAGGAGGACAATATGTCAAAGAACTAAAAATCCTCGAGCTGTGGAGAAATTAAAAGACACTTACATACTCAAACTGACACCCCTGAGCAGGCCCCGTGCCAGAGAGTCGATTTGGTTGGAGAGATGAGGGAAATGCGGCGAGAGATGTTGAACATGTCGTCCATGCTGATGAAGGTGAGGAAGGAGGATTTTGCCATGGAGATTAAATTCTCTGAGGTGGTTACAAGATTGGGGGATGTTGAGAAATGGATTGATTATCTGGAGTCATCAGAGATAGAATTATCTGCTAATCCGCTAGCAACCACGGTGGATTTGGAGTGTGTCTGGGAGAAGTTGGAGGTCATGGAGAACCGTAGCCGTCAGAATAACATCCGTATTTTTGGAATTCCCGAGGCAGATGAGGGTCAGGGTAAGGTGAAATTCCTGGATGGGCTCTTTCCGAATCTGCTTTACACAACAGACCATAAGCTGAAAATTGAGCGAGCTCACAGGGATCCTTCTCGAGTGCTGCGGAAGGAGGCAGGCCCCGATCAATTCTGGCCAAATTTCTGAGATCATCCAATAAAGATAAAGTGTTACGCGAGGTGAAGAGTAAAGGAAGTCTTTCTTGGAAAAACCACAGCATTTTCTTGTTCCCAGACTTTGAGAATTCGACAAGAGAGAAACGTTACCGATTCAAGCAAGGAATTCAAGGACAGAAGGTCGCTTTTGCACAAATATTCCTGGCCAAATTGAGAATAAATGCTAAGGAAGGCTGTAAAACATTTACATGCCCACAGCATGCGATGTCCTTCATTAAAGTCAATAGAGTAAGTTATCTTGTGGTACTCACATTGCAGCTGAGTGGACCAACTCACTGAACATTCATTTGACTGTTCGAAGAAACTGAGCACCTTTTTTTTTTCTTTTTGTGCTGTTCCACTTAGCAGCTGGAGTTTTTTTTTGTGGAGTAACACACCTTCGGAGAGTTCTGTGGATGAATCTACATGCTCTTTGTGTTTATTCTGACTATTGTCTGGAGTTTGTTTTATAGGCAATATTTTGTTGTGTAATTCTGTCTCACAAAATTTGTAACACTGGACTTGAGCAATCCGACTGCAAGGCTGTGCATGGACTGTTTGTGTGGAGTAAATGTGTCTTTTTTCTGTTTGTTTGGTTCTGGGGGAAGTTCAGGGTTTGATTGTTTCACTAGTGTTGGAAGGTGGTCATAATAATTTCGTTTTTGACACACAATCTATTTTTTCTTATGTTTCAAAATGTCAAATGTTAATATGAGTGGATTGTCTCTCTCTCCACATGGAATATGAAAGGGTTGGGGCACCCCATAAAAAGAAGGAAGGTTATTTCTCTTCTTAAGCGTAAGAAAAATGATATAGTGTTTCTTCAATAAACGCATCTTTCCCTGCAGGAAGCTGAAAATCTTGGGAAGATATGGGGTGGACATATTTTCTTTAGTGCTGGCCCAAGTTAGAGCAGGGTAGTCATTACATTGATACGTAAACATCTACAATTCAAATGTCTCAAACAGATTAAAGATAAATTAGGAAGTCATTATAGTTTTAGCTGAAATTCAGGGGCAAAGTCTTATTTTTGCTAATATTTACGCACATAGCATTGATGATCAGGGCTTTTTTTTATAGATTTTATTGAAGGGATGTTTCAAGCCGCTGACACCCCCATGCTTTAATACCGGGAGGAGACTTTAATCTTTTGATAGACTCAGTCCTTGATTATATTGTAGCAAAAGTGTGCAAGCCCCCTAGGGCAACATTGACACTTGACAGGATGTGTAAAAATCTTGGTCTTACAGATATTTTGAGACTTTTGAACCAATCTGGTATTTTCTATCAATTTTTTTCATCAGCCCATTAGATTTACTGTAGAATATATTAGTTTTTTATGTATATCTATGTCCCTCATTTCATCTGTTGTTGATTGCTCAATTGGAAACATTTTGGTCTAAGATCACGTGATGGTGTGTTTAGAGGTGTTGCCATAAATGGAGAAAAGGAAATCATATAGTTGGTGCTTGAATGTATGCCTTTTGCAAAATCCTGAATTCCAACAAATGTTAAAGGCTGAAATCAATGTTTATATGGAGAACAACTGGTCCTCAGTATCCTCTGTGGATGCCCACAGAGGATACTGAGGACCAGTTGTTCTCCAACAGGAGGCACTTAAGGTGGTTCTTAGGGACCCGATCATACAGTATGCCTCATTCACCAAAAAATACAAAGCACGAGAACTTGTGGAATTGGAAGGGAATATTAAAAGTGCCAAGGCAGAGCTGAAGCGCCGAATGTCGTCTAATGGCCTCAGAGAATTGACCCAATTGAAATACAGATATAATACTATTTTGTCATGGAAGGTGGAGGTTTGGCTATTCAGGGCAAGACAGACATACTTTGAGGAGACAAGGCAGGAACACTTCTGGCTAAATATATATAACAGAGAGAGTCTGTATAGGCCGACTGAAAAAGGTGGGTTAGGCCTACACAAGATTTTGTTTTATTACTATGCATTCAGTCTCAGACATTTGGCTCATTGATCACTTCCACCTGAGAGAGCCCCTCCCTTGTTTTGTATTGAACAGGAATTTCTTGCCCCTATTTTGCTATTGCAATGCCTTTCTATCAAACTAACCGGAGAAGTTAAGTTACACCCCGTTATCTCGCATTTGCACATGAGTAAGGGGGTTATGATGGGCAAGGAGGAGGCGAGAACCGGCTTGTCAGTATAAATAATAATTTAATCAAAACTCAAAACAAAAGCACAAAAACATAAACACACATGACGGACATGCCCGTAATTCTCTCTCTCTCGAACTGTCATCACCGGCCGCCTTTATCCCTCGCGCACCCCATCAGGCCGTTTGGGGACCGGGCATGCGACATTCTAGCCCGGCCCCACCCCCTCCGCTCCACACTCCTCCCGGCGTTACCTCAGGCTGAGGTGCCACCGGCATGACATACACCCCCCCCTTTCCCTGGGGAGGGGCGTGCTTTGCACCCCGTCAGGTCATCCCCGCCTTCCTCGACCTGGGAGGAGACAGGAGGGGAAAAACAACAACAACAAAAAATAAATAAATAGGCGAGGGAAAAGGCCAACACGGTGCAACAGAGTGAGAGAGAGGAGAGAGAGAAGAAGCTCACTCACCGGTTCTCTGATGTGCCGTCACGTGGTCCTCGAGCACTCCTCCACACTCTTCGGCGGACGACAGCCACTCCACCCCGGGCGGACCGGAGTCAAACCTCCGACCCCCAGTGGACAGAATGCCCCTCCGCTATTCTGGCGGCACAAGGGGACATTCCTCCGCCCCTGGCTGCGGCCCTACCACTCCAGGCGATTGGGGAGTTACTTCCCTCCTCCCCTCGCAGATGGTGGTCTTCCCTCGACCCCTCTGCGTTTCTGGGGGACGGCAGGGCACTCCTCCGCCCCTGGCAGCGGCTGAACCCAAATTTATATATTAATAAGTCCCCTATCTGCTAGACAGAGTGGATTAAGAGGGAGGCTAATACACTCGGTGACCTATATGAGAGTGGAGTGTTGAGATCCTTTGAAAATTTGGATCAACATTTTGGGAATCCTAGGTCTCAATTCTTTAGGTATTTACAGCTGTGCCACCTGCTTTGTACTATTTTTGGTAGTAGCATACACCCCACTAAAGCAGCAAATACTCTGAAAGTGGTGATAACTGCTTTTGGAAAAGGTCATGAGGCATCAGTGCTCCCTGCTAATTCAGATTCTGTAGATGGAGCTTTAACGTCTTTCAGTAGATTATGGGAGAAAGATTTAAACTTGTTATTGGAGGAGGGAGTGTGGGCTAGGATTCTAAAAAACATCAAGTCTGCATCTAGAGATGGAGGGGTGCACCTTATGCAATTCAAGATTTTACAAGATTTTATTTTATTGATTCTTTTGGACCCCCTCTAGATTGTATAGGCTTGGTCTTAAAGAAACACCTACCTGCTGGCGATGACAATTAGAAGATGGGGACACAGCTCATGTTTTTTGGTGGTGTGTTGAGATCCAAGAATAATGGTTGAGGGTTCAGAGTTTTACGTGTGACATATTGGACACTCAAATTTAATTTTGCCAAAGGACTCTGTATTTTAGGCGATGGGGCGGTCATTGTTATGGGGATAAATACATAAGAAATTGGGTCCTAGCCAGTGTCATGATCGGTAGACAGATCATTCTGAGGGGATGGAAGTTGGCTGAGGGGATGGAAGTTGCATATGATCACTGTATGGTTCAACTTCTTCCAAACTACAGGCAGAAACTTAAATCAGCTAAACCTGTAGTAAAGACTGTAAAGAGGGACAAATGAAGCCATCTGGGTGAGCTCACAGATACTGTGACATCATTTATCAGGTTCTGTCATCATATGTGCATTCCTACTAGGACTTATTTAACATACAACAATAACAAACCATGGTTTGCAGCAAAACTTCATCAGGCCAAAGAGGATGCTGACATAAAATGTGGGGATAATATCTTGTACAATCAGTCCAGGAACACACTGAACAAGGAAATCAGAGTGGCTAAAAGAAGCTATGTTGATAAGCCTCAAATACTTTACTAAGTCCAAGATACCTTCCCCCAACACTGTAGGGAGCCAACCAATGGCTGACGACTTGAATGTGATTTACTGTAGATTTGAAAGGCCCAATCTCACACCCCCACACTCACACTGACCTTCATTTCACACAAACATCAACACCTCCTGCAACCCCCCTCCTGATACTCAACCTGCACTTAAGATCTGTGATGAAGAGGTGTGCTGTGTCTTTCGGAAAAACCAGACAAGCACAGAGCCCAGATGGTGTTTCACCCACTTGTCTAAAATCCTGTGCCGACCAGCTGGCCCTTATCTTCACACAGATCTTCAATAGATCACTGGAGTAATGTTAAGTTCCCTGCTGCTTCAAACGGTCCACCATCATTCCTGTCCCAAAGAAACCCAAAATCACAGGACTTGATGACTACAGACCCATCGCTCTGACGTCTGTGGTCATGGAGTCATTTGAGAGACTGGCATTGGCCCACCTGTAGGTCTGTGGATCTGTAGATCTGTGGATGATGCAGTCAACATGTGATTGCATCATATCCTCCAACATCTAGATAGACCAGGGACATATGTAAGGAACCTTTTTGTGGACTTCATTTCGGCTTTTAACACCATCATCCCAGCTATTCTCCGGACTAAGTTACACCAACTCCCTGTTCAGACGCCTATCTGTCAGTGGATAACCAGCTTTCTGATGGACAGGCAGCTGCTAGTGAGGCTGGGAAAATTCACTTCCAACACCTGTACAATCAGCACTGGTGCCCCCCAGTAGGGTTGTGCCGATGGACGATATCATCGTCCATCGTGATGCCACGCCCCCTTTTGCGAGTCTTGCTAGTGTGACTCACTAATCCTAGTCTCTTCTATAGTTAACCTAAAAACTTTGCAGGGATTGCTCTGTAAATTAAATTGAGAATATAACTAATGCATATATGCTATTTTAAATACTGTAGTATATGCCAGAGACGTGACGTGTTAGTCTGTGAAAATACCGTGTCAGGCAGGCTACACAAATATTGATGTTGACATTGTTAGCTTCTTGTCTTTTTTTACATGTCTTACACTGTACATTTAGATTAAAATATTTTATGTTGTAGGCTACAAGAAAATAGCCTTTATTAATTAATTATTAATAGTTGTAGTGTCTCAGAAAATCTTGCTCATTGTCACATAGCTCTTGTATACACTGAAGCGGCAGTTTAAGATAAACCCAGACCAGCTGAACGTCAAATAACTTTTGTCTGGTTAATACTTTTAAAGAAAAATTTCCTTGGCCATAAATCCATAATGTCAAATCAAATGAAAGAAATAAGGTGAATATGAATAACACACATTTATTAAAACATAGAAGAACAACAAATAAAGAACAAGAAAGCGGGAACAACACTCAGACCGAAACTTGGCATTAACATTTCACTTATAATTAGCAGCACAATTAACTTCAGCACAGGCTACAAAATAAATTATGTTATTGAAATATTGTAAAGTGGTCATATGAACTACACAAATGAACGTTTAAAAAATAATATGCAAAATCGAATAGCTCCGCAACGGATGGCGAAAAATGCGTAAAGAAGTCTAATATCTTTCACCATAGACCACGTTTAAATTTCGATGTTTCTGGCCAGAAATACCAACATATTCACTTTATCTGGTTTTAATAAGCTGCGGATTGGAGTAACTACACTACCCGCTGTGCTGAAGACCCGCTCTGATGGAGTACTAGTAGCACATATGCACAGATATGTCCGTGCTAATCTTGCCATGAACAGAAACCTTTTGTCGTTCATTTACACCAAGTCAGCGGGTCCTCTTCCCCATCAATGGCCATTTCCTGCAGGTACATGGTCATTTCTGCCTCGACCTTTTGCTCATCAGTGAGCGTGGCTGTGGCTGCTCTCTTCGCAAGAAGGCTGCCCAAAGACGACTTTTTTTTCTTTGGCATGGTGGCGGCGCCGGCATCTCCCTCTTCTCCAGCATCATGTGAGGGACATGGTGTTGGAATTGGAAACGACAGAGCAATCTCTCTCAAAGATATATTAAAATAAAAAGTGCTTAAAAGTGCACAACTCTTCTTAAGTGGAATAAATATTTTTCCCCCTTACGTGCAACCTATTGGAAAGCGCGGATGAGTCCGTTGGGATAGTAAAATAACAAAATTATAGTTTTTAAGTGGAAAATAGTATTTATGTAAAGAGATATATTAAAATAAAAATTGCACAACTCTTAAGTGAAAGCTAAAAAAAAAAAATGCTTCACGTGTCGTGCAACCTACTGATAAAGCGCCGACGAGTCATTAGTTGGGTTAGTAAAATAACAAAATTATAATTTTTCATTTAATTTTTGAAAATTATATGAAATTATATAATCCCCCCACCGCCCCACCCCACCGACGATATCATCATCCATCGCGATGTTTTACTGTCAACATCGTCAACTGCCAATTTAGGGGACATCGCCCAACCCTACCCCCCAGGGATGTGTGCTCTCCCCACTACTCTTCTGCCCTGTATATCAATGACTGCACTGCCAAGGACCCCTCTGTCAAGCTCCTGAAGTTTGCAGATGACACTACTGTCATCGGCATCATCCAAGATGATGATGCGTCTGTATACAGAATGGAGGTTGGTCACTGGTGGAGTCAAAACAAACTGGAGCTGAATAAGCTCAAAACAGTCTCACAGAACCTGAAGTGGGAGACCCACATTGACTCCATTGTGAAAAAGGCCCAGCAGAGGTTGTAATTCCTTCGCCAGCTGAAGAAGTTAAACCTGCCACAGGTGCTGCTATTCCAGTTCTACTCAGCAGTCATTGAGTCTGTCTTCTGCATTTCAATAACTGTTTGGTTTGGTTCAGCTACAAACTCGGACATCAGAAGAATACAAAGGACAGTTCGGACTGCTGAGAGGATTATTGATTGCCCCCTGCCCTCCCTTCAAGAAATGTACACTTCCAGATTGAGGAAGTGATGGACAAATCGATCTGGACCCCACTCATGCAGCATGCTACCTTTTTGAACAGTTACCTTCACTACAGAGCACTGAGCACTAGAAACGTCAGGCACAGGAACAGTTTTTTCCCAGTTAAATCTGCCCCATTGAGCAATAATTATGTGCAATACACAGCTTAGTCTAATTATATTTATCCAACAAACCCTACCTCTTCTGCCATAAATTCCCTTGCATCAGTAAATAACAGATTTATATTTGTACATACATATATTTCTATGTATACTTATATTTTTATATTCATTTTTATTGTTATCTCTGTCTTGACGTTGTATTGTTTGTGAACTGGAAGCTTCTGTCACCAAGACAAATTCCTTGTATGTGTAAGCATACTTTGCTATAAAGCCCATTCTGATTCTGATTTATAACAATAGCCTACACAGAGGGATGTTTTGTTATCAGTTAAACTGTCTAGAACAACTCTTAAACCTCAATTATATTATAGGAAATTGATTTTTCAGATAAAAGCAGTGATTAAAATTTGAATGTGACATAATTTTTTAAAATTTTGAACATCTAAGACTTGGTTTTAAATAATGACTTGGTTAATCCCCCTCTCTTCCACCATACTCCTTCTGCGGATATACAGGGGCAGCATGAGAGACGTGCCAGGAGGGGATATCAGGTGCTGATTGTTTGAGGAATTATCAGCACAAGCCTTGCATGCCTTCCCGCTTCCATTACAGGCGTTTGCCTGCTGAATTCGCCAGTGAAATTTTATGCCACCTGGTAAAGTTTTCCCCAGATCTGCTTGACAAATTGGTTAAAACGTGCCATTCATCTTACTCTGTGCGAACACATGTTTCTGGTGCAGCAGCATTCATAGCACTGGACAGCGCAGCACAAAGGGTTTATACTGAAATCCACCCTGTTAAAGAGGCAGTTGCGGCACATCTATGCTCCTTGTCTGCATTCCTATGGAAATCCTGGCCGGTGCAAATGTCCAAACCATGTCGACTTACATCTTCGCTTGTAGACAAGGCCTACGCGGTAGCAGGTCAGGCTGGTTCCGGCCCTGCACACAGAAGGGCTTTTACAGCCACCATTTTCTGGTCGCCATGAAGGACAGCAGGCTGCAGCCCATTTTTGACTTAAGATGCTTGAATCGGACCCGGTGCATGAGCATAGAATATTCGCTTTTTGCAGGAGCACTTATATTTTGGACTTACTACATCCACATTCAGAGTATATGTCTCTAGCATACCAGCAGGTCATGCTCTTTTGGACAGAATGATTTGTGGGTAAGCAGCCTTCGATCTTTGATCTGACAGCTCAGACTGTCTCGCCCCTCTCTCTACCGTCCCAGTCTGGGACATGGCGGTTATACTAAATGTGTTCCCCGTTCGAACCGCTTGATGCAGTAAGTTTGCACGTGCTCTCTTTGAAGATCGTGCTGTTACTCGCTTTTGATTTGCTCAAGCGCATTGGGGAACTTCAAGCCCTGTTGGCCCATGATTCTTGTCTAGAATTCGGACATGGCTTGTCGAAAGCCTTTTGTCAAGCATAGGGAGGGTAATGTGCCCAAGGCCCGCTCTAAGCAAATGTTTTCTCACTGGGTTGTTGACGCCATTGCGCTTGCCATTGCAAGTACAATGTCCTATGGGGGTTAAGGCCCATTTTTACTAGGAGCATGGCTTCATCCTGGGCTTCGGTGAAGAGTGTTCCTTGGAGGACATCTGTCTAGCTGCAGGCTGGACTTTCCCTAATAACTTTGCTTGGTTTTATAAATTGGATGTTTTTTCTCATTCTTTCTAAGTCTTGGCTGCGAAGGAGTGATAATTTTCTATGTTCACTGCTGTCTTGCCTCTTCTGCTACGCAGAGTGTAGCGCTGAATGATCGCTACCTGGTCAGCTAGTGGCATTACTTTATTCTGGCATTCATTTACTGCCTTAAACTCTGTGCAGTTTCACTACCCTGAATGCACCCTTTAGTTGTTACTGTGGTGATGGGGGCGTGGCCGAGCGATGTCTGTGGAGAGCGAGGCCACAAGAGGAAGAATGGTAAGGATTGACACCTGTGGGAAATCATCTCTAACAGCTGTTTGTGTTTGCAGTGAGAGCTGAGAGAGATATAAAAGAGCAGTCCAGTCTGCTGGAGGAGAGAGAGAGAGAGAGATACGCAGCAGTGTTCTGTGTTGTGCTGAAAAGAAAACCTTGTTGTGTTAGATGAGAAAGTGTGTAAAATAAAAGACTTGTGTTGAACGTTTACCCTGCCCTCGCTTTCTCTTTGAGAAGAAAGTCAGAGACCTTGTCACAGTTACATATTCTACATACTAATTTTCAGTTGTAATTATGACTTGATTGGTTGTTCATGTGCAACTTCAGAATGAAAAACTCATATTTACAATAATTCCGTTAGCATGTAGCAACATAATCGCCTACACTAAACATCACATTGTCCGCTAAGAACATAAGCCGATGCAAGTGAAAATACTGGAAAATGGAAAACAAAAACAGGATTCCGTTATGAATTGTGGAACACTGCTGCATTCAGAAAAAAAAAGTTGGATAATGGAATTGACTTGGACACTAATGACATCTAAATCGAAAACCTTTTGTCTTTTCATGCTCTGTGCAGTCACTTTTCGCACACTTTTTAGCCTCTAACGAAATTCTATAAAAAATGTATATGGAAATTTGGTTTGAGCCTTTTCCTTCCTTGTATTTAAAAAATGTATAACATGTCAATCACAGAATTGTCATGCCATTCTTGTATTTGGCATACTTGCCATTCTCCATATCTCCCCCCAAGGACTCTTAATTTGAAAGTTTGTAGAGACTCTTAGTTTGAAGTTTGTATCTTTCTCTGTTATGTCTGTCTTCATGTCAATTGCCCTAATTGTATCCCAGGTGTTCCTCCTCTTATTATTAGCCCTTGTGTATATATTTCCTCTTGTTGTCTGTTCCTATGGTGGTTCTTGTGTGAATGTAGAGCATTAGATGACAGCATACTGCTGTAGAGTTTTGTTACCTTTGTCATTGTATGTTTACCTCCTTCATTGTATCCTCTTCTTTTGTTCATAATTAAAGTTCTGCATATGAATCCTCTTTCTTGCCTCAACCCTACACAAACCTGCAAGTGTTTTACCACACAATACATAATTTAACTTTTTTATTTTATTCAGATAAAATTGTCTTTAGAAAGAAAATTATAGAATTATCTTGTTGATGTTGAATAGAAATATTGAATAAACCAGCGAGAGTATGAAAAGTGTGTTCTTTCTAAAAGTCCACATGGCCAAAAGTGTCCATAGATAAAGAAACTCCAACTTGATTCTCCAACATCATATACAGCTGCTTTTACTGAGGAATAAGATATGGGTAAATAAAAAACTCACTTGGCATCTTGGATTATAGATAGACCTACAGGCCATGGAATATGCAGTTCAAAATGTGTTTCTAAGCAGGTTGTGACTAATAGGGAGGTTCCACAAGGTACTATCCTTGGCTGATTTTTGCTTCCCTCCACCATCTCCGCACAACTCAATAGCAGACATTTTCAGATGACTGTGCAATTTTGGAGTGGATTAGTGAAGACAATACAGAGCCCTGCTGAACAATATACATATGGATTATAAACTGGGATGGGCTGCAAATATTGACACCCTTGGTGCAAATACAGCATGTTTTGGGGAAACCAGTTCTATGGGTGTCAATAGGATACTTCATCAGACTTTCTATCAGTTAATGGTGGTTCTTTACACTGGACAACAAGTGGCAAACCAACACAATAGCAAAATTGTTTTAAGGTAAAACTAATCAAAAATGTCCTAAATATCAAACTGTAAAATTAAGTGGTAATGTAATTTATGACCGTTTTTATTATTTTCAAGAACTGCAAAGACCCAACATTAAACAAAATTATTAACATGACATACTGTAGGCTCAAGAGAAAAACTGGTAATTTTGTGAATGCATAAACAACATCAGAAATGTGATTTACAGCCTTTGAATCAAAAGCAAAAGATATTGGAAGCCTTTTCTCTTCCCATTTAGAAGTTTAATTTAATTTAAGTTAAACTCACTGCACACTTTATTAGGAGCACTATTGTCCTAATAAAGTGCTTGACATGTTCTTATGCTGTTGTAGCCCATCGCTGTGTTGTGCATTCTGAGATGCTATTCTGTTCACTACAATTGTACAGAGTGGTTATCTGAGTTACCGTAGCCTTTCTGTCAGCTAAAAACAGTCAGTCCATTCTCTGTTGACCTCTCTCATCAACATGGCGTTTCTGTCCACAGAACTGCTGGTCACTGGCACCATTCTGAGAAAACTCTAGAGCAGGGGTAATCACTGGCACGCCAGCAATGGCTAGAGAGGAATAGACTATTTTGATTATATAAATTCCGCACCTGCATTCCAATCTACATCTTGATGTGATCCTCATGATCATGTGTTCCCCTTCTGTCGCTCTCTCCATGTTGTGTCAGAGAAGCGACACTAGGGGTCTCTCTTGAGCGCCGATATTCACCTCTGAACTATGAAAAAAGGCCAATGAGAGTTGGCACCCAGTATTTGCATGTCCCGCCCCCGGACATACGGGTATTTAAGCGGCGCAAATACGGGAGTTCATTCAGAAAATTTCTTCGGAGCCGATGGTCGTGCATGCAGTCTGCTGCGAGTTACACACCCAGTTCCTGTTTAATCCTCTGACGCTCTGCATGCTGTTGGATCTGACGGCGCATAACAGCGGCTTTCTCATTCGTACACGGCTGTGCATTCTTGCCCCTGGGCGCCTCGACAGCGCAGACAACTCGAAAGAGTTATTCTAAAAGAGTGAATTTCGCTCTAAAAGAGCAAAACACAGCGGCGTTGAACGTCCTTCTCAGGACGCGTCTTTTTAAAGACGATATTCCGCCTCTGTGTAGTTTCTGGATGCGTTGATTCTCCCCACCTCTGACGGCCATAAAAACTGCCTTGCATTCCTGGGTTGCGATCACACGCAGGCAGCGTTTTTATGAATGGTCTATGTTTTCAGTACGAGAACATAGCCATGACAGCATTGTGGTCGTAGGCCTTTTCTTGTAGTGAGAAAAAGCCGCTTCAGCCGCCCCCCCCCACGCCTCGCCTCCTTCCTACATGATTGAGGCAGGCGCCGGTGGCAATGAAAACGATCTGGGGACAGTGACGGCTCCATTTCGCAGGGTGAACCCCCTCGAAACCCCCCGCCTCCCCGGCACGCTTGCTTGTTTCCGTCCGAGCTC
The DNA here is from genome assembly GCF_025860055.1 of Xyrauchen texanus. NCBI lineage: Eukaryota > Metazoa > Chordata > Actinopteri > Cypriniformes > Catostomidae > Xyrauchen > Xyrauchen texanus. The sequence goes on from NC_068319.1 coordinate 26,519,669, forward strand.
GGGATGAGCATTCTCTCCAATGGGTTATGTTTTCAGTGTGAGAACATAACCGCGGCAGCATTGTGATCTCTGCTTTCTCTTGTAGTGAGAGAGAGCCATTTCAGCCGCCCCCCGCGCCTCGCCTCCTTCCTACGGGATTGAGGCAGGCGCCGCGGGCGATGGAGAACGATCTGGGGAGAATAACGGGACGCTTTCGCCGGGTAAATCCCCTCGAAAACCCCCCACCTCCCCGGCACGCTTGCCTGCTTCCCCCGAGCTCAGGATTAGTGCGGTCCGCTTAACAGCCTACCGTCCGGTCCCTCGAACTCCCCGGCATTGGATGATGAATCACCGCTGCATCGGAGAGCGTAACAGCGGCGTCGGATGCGGATAACTCGCCTGGGCCGCCACCTACGGGTCTCCGCCCAGTCTGAGCCTGACGCAAGAAGGTCCGCTATGCTTCCCCGGGCTTAATTGGTTCCGCGGGCATGTGTGCCGCTCACAGTCGCGCCCCCCCGGATTCCTTCCCGGACGTGCATGATGAGCTGTGCAAGCCCAGCTTCCTCGCTCCTCCGCTCTCGCTACCCTCGGTGGTAGAACGGTCCCAGACCGCTCCCCCCTGCATGCCATGGCCCCCTCCTGCAAGTCCATCGGGCCAGGGCACTTCAAAATCTGCACTTGGGTGGTCCTGTTCTTAACGTGCTGCAGGAACTGCACTCAAACAGGCGATGGCCACTCCGTGGTCCAGAAACGCAACGATGGACAGGCAGTACGGGAGGCAGACAAAGCACGCTTTCTCAAACGCCCCCATCTCCCAGCTCCGTCCATTCGGCGACACCACTTGACGACTTCGCCCAGCAGTCCTCAGTGGTGAAGAAACAGACGAAGGCTATTTTCAAGCAAAAAAAAAAAAAAGCATCCTGCCCTGCCGCAAACCTGCCGCCAGGGGCCATGCCCTGTCTGCTCGCCGAGGGCGTCCTGCTGCGGCTTTCAAGAAAGAAAGAAAGTGGTGCTCAGCCTCAACTAACAAGTGAGTGGGCCCAGCTCTCAGCCCCAGCGTTGAGCTCCCTGCAGAAGTTGGACGCCCATCGTCTCACGGACCCCCTTGAGGACCCAGAAGGCTCCCAGGTGCTCCTGAGATGACAGACCCAGAGACCGAGACGTTAGCTCCGGAGCTGGTAAGAACACTCCGTTCCCCGGTGGAGGGCCGGGAGGAGAATTTTTGGTTAAATTCTTTACACTCTATAGAGCTATTTCCTTGTTGTCTCTGGGGTCACCTGGCCCGCAAATGCCGTTCTCACGGCACTCTGCTTTCAGGCCTCAACAGTCCCGGCTTCCCGGACGCGGCATCCCTGCCCTAAGCCCTACGACTGTTCCCGGCCGGCCGGTTCAGACGAGTTCAGAGGACGCCAGCATCAGACCTCCTCCTCAGTCACGAACCCGCCCCCTGTCGGGTGCGTGGAGCAAGGTAAGTGCTTTGAGTTTATTCTCAGCACCAGAGCCTCGGGATGCCACGTTGCCTCCCGACGGCACGTTACCTGTTCCGCACCGCTGCAAAGCCCCGCCGGGTACGTCCAAAAAACTCGTCCCCTTGGTGCCCCTAGCACGGAGCTTTGAAGCGTGGCCTTCACTGCCCAACCCGTCACGCTGGCTGCACCGGACCATTCGACTCGGTTACGCAATTCAGTTTGCCAGGTCTCCGCCCCCCTTCGTGGGCGTACATTTTTCTGCAGTACACGGCCAACATGCCCATTCCCTGCGTGAAGAAATCGCCTCCCTTCTATTAAAGGACGCGATAGAGCCTGTCCCTACAACCGAAACGAAGAAGGGTGTCTACAGCCCTTACTTCGTTGTACCCAAGAAAGGCGGCCAAACTCCCGTTCAAAATGCTCACCCAGAAACAAACTCTATCTGGCGTCCGGCATCTAGATTGGTTCGCAGCGGTAGACCTGAAGGACACGTACTTCCACGTCTCGATTCGACCTCGACATCGACCCTTCCTACGGTTCGCATTCGACGGCCAGGCATATCAGTACAAAGTCCCCCCCTTCGGCCTGTCTCTGTCCCCTCACGTCTTCACGTAAGTCGTAGAGGCAGCTCTTGCCCCGCTCCGAGAAGCTGGCATACGCATACTCAATTACCTCGATGACTGGCTCATCCTGGCAACCTCGTGAGAGTTACTATGCGCGCACAGATACCAGGTGCTCAGGCACCTCAGCCGTTTGGGGCTTCAGGTCAACTGGGAAAAGAGCAAGCTGACCCCGGTCCAGAGCATCTCTTTTCCCGGTTTGGAGTTAGACTCAGTCTCAATAATAGCACGTCTCTCCAACGAGCGTGCTCAGTCAGTGCTGAAATGCCTTGTTCCCTTCAAGCCAGGTGCCGTGGTCCCTCTAAACGATTCCAACAGCTCCTGGGGCATATGGCATCCTCCGCGACGGCCACACCGCTGGGGTTGATGCATATGAGACCACTTCAGCACTGGCTCCAGACTCGAGTCCCGAGACGAGCATGGCACCGCGGCACGCACAACGTGAAATTTACCACTGCCTGCCGCCAAACCTTCAAACCCTGGACAGACCTCTGCTTTCTATGGGCAGGACTACCCTTGCAGCAGGTGTCCCGACGCATTCTGGTTACAACTGACGCCTCCAAATTGGGTTGGGGCGCTGTGTACAACGGGAATTTCCCCCAGTGAGCCTTCTTGCACAGGTGCTATGCAAGGTCAGGGAGGACGAAGAGCAGGTCATTCTGGTGGCCCCCTACTGGCCCACCCGGACTTGGTTCTCGGACCTCACGCTCCTCACGACAGCCCCTCCCTGGCGAATTCCCCTGAGGAAGGACCTTCCTTCTCAGGGACGGAGCACACTCTGGCACCTGCACCAGACCTCTGGAACCTCCACGTCTGGCCCTTGGATGGGATGCGGAAGATCTAGCCGGCCTACCATTGACCGTCATAGATACAATCAATCAAGCCAGAGCCCCCTCTACCAGGCATCTTTATGCTCTGAAGTGCCGTCTGTTCGCGGACTGGTGTTCTTCCCAAGCTGAAGACCCGCAGAAGTGCGCAGTTAGGTCAGTGCTCGTGTTTCTTCAGGAGAGGCTGGAGAGGAGGCTGTCCCCCTCCACCCTCAAGGTGTATGTCGCCGCTATCGCGGCCCACCACGACACGGTAGACGGCAAGTCTCTTGGTAAGCACGACTTAATCATCAGGTTCCTAAAAGGTGCCCGGAGGATAACTCCCTCCCGGCCTAACCTGTTCCCCTCCTGGGATCTCTCGGTCGTCCTTACGGGACTCCAGAGACCCCCCTTCGAGCCGCTTGACTCAGTTGGACTCAGGGCCCTCTCTCTCAAGACCGCCCTGCTGTTCGCGTCGCTTCCATCAAGAGAGTCGGGGACCTGAATGCGTTCTCTGTTAGCGACGCTTGCCTGGAGTTCGGTCCAGCAGACACTTTCATGATCCTTAGACCGCGACCGGGCTATGTGCCCAAGGTTCCTACCACACCCTTCAGGGATCAGGTGGTGAACCTGCAAGTGCTGCCCTGGGAGGAGGCAGATCCAGCCCTTTCACTGCTGTGTCCAGTACGTGCTTTATGGATTTATCTGGACCGCACACAGAGCACCAGACACTCTGAGCAGCTCTTCGTCTGCTTTGGGGACAGCAGAAAGGGAACGCTGTCTCCAAGCAGAGACTCGCCCACTGGGTTGTCGACGCCATTTCCCTGGCTTATCACACCCAGGCTGTGTCCCCCCCCCTTGCGTGTCCGAGCCCACTCCACCAGGAGTGTTGCGTCCTCATGGGCACTGGCTAGGGGCACTGCCCTAGCAGACATTTGTAGAGCAGCGGGCTGGGCAACACCTAACACTTTTGCGAGATTCTACAATCTCCGAGTTGAGTCAGTATCGTCCCGTGTTTTCTCAGGTACCGAGCCCGTAGAACTCGGTAGCACGCCCACAATGACAGCCATTTTTTCACCCGGCGTTTCACCCGGCGGTAGCACGCCGGGTGAATCGCTTGCACCTAGCGCCTTTCCCCCTAACCAGGGGAAACAGCGCCTTCATTCCCAGGAGATCCCAGGCTTGGGACACTGGTTGATTCCTCCCTAGCCCTCATGGGTTGCAGTTCAGCGGAGGAACTTTCCGGCCCAAGCCACTGCGGGTACCGCAAGCTACCCTGTACTGGTATAGGTGCTATACAGGTAAGGCCTCCTTCAGACTCCCCCTGTGTGTAACACCTCGGTTCTGTCCCCTCTGGCGAGCGGACTCCCGTTTTTCCCTTAGGCAGTCACGGCTGCCTTGGTTGCCGTGCTGTATGTTCCCCCCTCTATGAGGCTGGATCCACCACCGCACCAACTTTTCCACATAGGCCCCAAGTCAGGCCTCTGATGGTTTTGCCACTTAAACTTGCCTCCCCTCTCGGGTAGGCGTGGCCTTCGCAGGGTCTTCTCCGCCCTGAATAAGGGCTAAGACCCCCTTCCCTCAATGCGTGTAAGGGCCCCGGCCTTAGTTGCTCTATGCAAGAAACATAGAGAGAAAAGAGGCCCGGCCAGGCTTGGCCCGCTCCCAGGTTGGCGGCCAGCACCTTGTTCCCCCCTCCAGGGTAACGATAAGGAATCCTGATGGCTTAAATGGGGCATTGGGGAAGGGTACGTGCAGCCTGATACAGTTGGGACGTCTAGGTTACGTATGTAACCTCCGTTCCCCGATGGAGGGAACGAGACGTTGTGTCTCCCCTGCCACGTCGCTGAGCCGAGCCACTGTTGTGGCCGGACCATTTCTGGCTCCTCAGAAAAATCCTGAATGAACTCCCGTATTTGCGCCGCTTAAATACCCGTATGTCCGGGGGCGGGACATGCAAATACTGGGTGCCAACTCTCATTGGCCTTTTTTCATAGTTCAGAGGTAAATATCGGCGCTCAAGAGAGACCCCTAGTGTCGCTTCTCTGACACAACGTCTCGTTCCTTCCATCGGGGAACGGAGGTTACATACGTAACCTAGACGTTTTTATGAGCTGAATGGGAGGCTGAACAAAAAGTTCAAATGTGACCAGACTGCAGTATACCCAACAGACTCGTGCAGCGCATGCAAGCCATTTGCGCATCACGAGCAGATAATAAGCATTCCTGCTTTTCTTCGGTCATACTGCGTGAATGACAGACTACAATAATTTGTTTCTTTTTGCTTTCAGAACAACAAATAATGTAGTAAGAAAAACACCACTATTAATCCTTGAGATTTAAAACCAAGCATACAGGTACACCCTCCTTAAAACATGTACACACTCAAAATTGGAGTCTATTCAAAATATAAATGAAACCTGGAAATACATTTTATTATTTTTCAGGTGCGTTTAACTGAAAAGGGCTAAATAGTTGATTGTTCTGAGATGCACGAATGGCTTGCACATGCAGCTTGAGTCTCATCACACTTTAATACTGTTTAGCATCCCATTCATCTGATGAAAACACGCTGCGTGATCATGAGAAAGGATAAGGCTATATCAAGATGTAGATTGGAATGCAGGTGCGAAAAACGTCAAATATGGTTAAAGTGAACATAAACTGAAGCTCCTGACCCGTATCTGCATGATTTTATGCATTGCAATGCTGCCACATGATTGGTTGATTATATAATCACATGAAGATGTAAATATACAGGTGTTTCTAATAAAATGCTCTGTGAGTGTATTTATTTAGTATTTTGCCATCCTAACCATGCACAATATAGTTGCTTTTTATTATTTATATTTAGTTTACATAGATTTTTCCCTGCTGTACTTGACCTTATCAGAAACATTTCCTGGTCATGACCCACCAGTTGAACGCTGTCTAATCTATGCTGTGGATGCCAAGACACTACATACTAAAGAGGAGAATGCTGGCCAAGCTCGGCCATCATGAACAACACATTCCAATTGTTCTACAATGCGTTTATTATACAGTAGAGCTCCTTTAGCAACAGGGTGCTTCATATAGGTTCTTCCACCAGCATGCTACCATAGTACAGCTCTGACCACATATTTGAGCCATTTCAATTGCATGTCTTTACCACTTTGTACTAACATCACATTCCATGACAACATCTGTATTAACTGTGATTTATTTAAGCTCATGGCTGCTAAGTGATATGTCTAGAATACAGTTCTAAAGATGCACGGTTCATTAGATGGGGTGACTGGTTCTAGTTGTATTATCAACAATGTCATCATATGTTTATGATAGCTGTTGTGTAAACAAGTGAACACAATAAAACCAGACTGGGATACGTTCAGGCAAGGGTCAACTATAAAGGTAGATTTTAACTGAAACATTGAACTTCTCAGGACAAGTGTATTTTTTGTAAAGGGGACCTATTATGCCCCTTTCACAAGATGTAATTTAAATCTTTGGTGTCCCCAGAATGTGTCGGTGACATTTCAGCTCAAAATACCCTACATATCTTTTATTATACCATGTTGAAAATGGCAATTTGTGGGTGGGAATAAAACGAGCTGTTTTTGTGTGTGTGTCTTTAAATGCAAATGAGCTGGTGCTCCGCCTGTATCCAGAATAGGGCGGAGTTTTGACATCTCTGCTTCAGATAACTAGACATCATAAGCAATACGGCTGACAGCGAAAATAGTGGTGTTCTGGTGAGGGAGAGACTCCGTCAGAAGTAACAACTTTGAGAATTCTGAAAATTAGCACTCTGTTTTTGTCTGAGTTTATTAAATATAATTTATTGCATCTTTATCTGACTAAAAATGTACTCCTTCACAATACCTTATCTCTAGCTTGTGAAGGCAATACAGTTGTTCTCTCCAGCAGTTACAGTTCAATTCGGAGATTGCGTTTTCCCCTCTAACATTATATTTTTACTCTACATACAGTACAGCTGAAAACAACTCGCTTTTGGTGCCCCTCCATGGACATTTCACTGAGAAATTGAAGCTCAAACGTGCCCATACCATGGAGCTATAAAATACCTGCAGAGAGCTATCCGTTAGCATCCTCGTTCATCTGTATGACTGTGCTCAGCTAGCGCAGGGTTCCCAGAAAGCTAGCAAAATGGAGGCTGCCATTTTTGCTTATGGGTGCTCAGTTCCAGGATTGGGTGTCACGTGACAGATCACTCATCAATGGGAATAGATAGGGAAAAATATAAATCAATTTCACACTTTTAAGAGCCCTTCCAAATCTGGATGTTGATGTGCTATAATGTAATGAAATAATTTAAATTGAAATGGTTCTTGGACATTTTTTTCTTTCACCATTAAACACAGATACTTTTGAATGGCTGTCTATGGAGTCCATCGGGTGGTGTAGTTCCAGCATCTACCAGCAGGGACCTGCTAACCAGCCAATTCCTGAACCTTTGGCCCATACACCCAACAACACTTACCACTTTGGCCACTGGGGGCAGTGTTTTGAATTTCGGTAAGAACAGACCGATTTTAGCTAAAGAAAAGTCAACCGACTGTTTCCGATTTCACTTTGAGATCAGTCTGTTTGCATAAGCACCAGTATTTATCATAAATACTGCAATATTTTAAAGATTTATTTTATCTGGTCTAAATACTACAATTTCTTTGCATTATACTTTGTTGCTTTGAGACAGACATTTGACTATTAAACTGGAAGTATGGATCAATCATCTGGGTTGCATAATTTTTAAATGTACTTATAAAATATTCTGCTACATTTGACTCACATGTGATCCACACTCTAAACTGCGAATGTTTTTATTACATAATTTTCTGGTGGAATGGACTCCACAATGTTTATAACAATCATCATATTCACCCTCTTTTTATATACAAACCACATCCCTGTAGCTTCATCACATGACTTTAAGTTTTCAGTCATGATTTGTCACAGGATAGAATCAATTAAAAGATCACCAGGTGCTAACAATAAAAGACACACAATTAACTTTCAATACAATTTACCCACCCAGATACACCTGAATGCAAATTCACAAAATCACAACAAGTCACAATCTACACTACACACAAGAATGACAAAATATACATGATTCTATACAATCACTAAACAAGAACAGTCAAGTGTAAAAGATCCAATCATTGAAACATCAGGTATACACCATCATTAATCGATGTTAGTGTTCACATTTTGGATTCCTGTTGATGTCTTATGCCAAAGAATATATATCATCAATTGAATGTTGAATTATAATTTGATCAAAGGTCTAGTTCTTCATTTAAATTATTCAGGGCTGGTGCTTTAATCCAGAAAGCTTCACATTTTAACATTTCATTATTTAAATGACCTCCTATATGAGATCTTTGAACATCTTCTATCCTTATGCATTCCAATTGTATAATGCTATGACCCATCTTATTAAAATGTCTTGCTACTGGAGATATTATATCTTGACGTCTAATAGTTGACTTACACCAATCAGCCACAACATTAAAACTGCCTGCCTAATATTGTGTAGGTCCCCCTCGTGCTGCCAAAACAGCACCAACCTGCATCTCAGAATATCATTCAGAGATGCTATTCTTCTCACCACAATTGTACAGAGTGGTTATCTGAGTTACTGTAGACTTTGTCAGTTCAAACCATTCTGGCCCTTCTCTGTTGACCTCTCTCATCAGCAAGGCATTTCTGTCCGCAGAATTGCCACTCACTGGATGTTTTTGAAGTATTCAAAAAACATCCAGTCTCTAGAATATATTCAGAGTATTTTCTAGAGACTGTTGTGCGTGACAATCCCAGGTGATCAGCAGTTACAGAAATACTCAAACCAGCCCGTCTGACACAAACAATAACCCATGAGATTATCTAATCAGCCAATCATGTGGCAGCAGTGTAGTTCATAAAATCATCTCGTGATCGTTGGATACAGTAAGTAATTTGGCTAGTTCATTAAACTTGCTATTGGTACTACAAATAAGTTTAAGTCTGTGAAGTTGGCTAATAGGTAAGCTTTTCTTAAGGGGAGCTCTATGGTTACTATCTGCTGTCAATTTTGTAGTTTTACCTGTTGGCTTAATAGGCAGTTGTATGTAATGACTCATTCATCTTAGTAGACTTCACATCCAAAAAAGTTATTGTTTCACGGCTCTTATCCATTGTTAACTTCATAGAAGGAACTCTGGAATCAATGAACATAACAACTGCCTGTAGTTCTTTTTCGGAACCAGTCCATATCATAAAACAATCATCAATATATCATGCCCAATATTTAATATATTAACTAAAAGAGTTATTGTGATAAATGTTGTCTTGTTCAAATTTACCCATGAATAGGTTAGCATAGTTTGGTGCTAGTGATGTACCCATCGCAATACCTTGGATTTGTAGATTGAAACCTTTATCAAATAAGTAGTAGTTTTTTGTATTTTGAAATGTATTCGAATTCTTAACAACAATACCTCCTCCTTTATCAGCTCGTTGGATTGTAAGAGATTAATCATTACTGAATATTTTCAACTGATACCTAAAATAGGATTACATGAACAAAGAGGATCTGTTCTCGGATCAGAACTTACTCTGAGACTCTTCATGTGAATTGATCCTTTATCCGGAGGAAATCAATGTTTTCAGCAGATGCCAGGCGGATCAGTCCGTAGGAACTATATATACCCTGTTCATTAATCACCAATCCTGACGTCTTGGAGTCCTCCCCTGATAATTATTCTTGTTACATCTTCACCTCCTCTAATCTGATTCAAACCTTGAAAAATATGCCATTTATATCCTATATATCTAAAGCAGTGTTTCCCAACCTGTTTTCTACCATGGCACACTTTTTACAACTAAACAATTCTACAACACCACTATCCCACATAGGCTAACCATCTTTGATATTTTTCCTTTTCAAGAACTAATGCTTGTTTTCTGTTCGTCTTATCAGTGTTTACATGTAATGTTTGAAATTCGCAATGCTAAAAAAAACAAAACAAGTCACACAGGTAGGCTACGCAGTGTGAGGTCACAGGTGGCAAGAGCGCTAAATGAGTAATGAAATAACAACAAATTTGCTTCTTTTCTAATGTGTAGATTTTGTTCTTGCAATGCCACAACAAAAACTCATGAGGGGCCAATCATGCAATCACTGGTCCACGAACATTTTGTCTGGGGATATGTTTTTTAAAGAATGAGCTAAAAGCATCAATTCCAGATATTTTAGTGATTCAAATTTATTCAAGTTTACGATTGTGCAGAGTAATTTGGTGAGGCTTGCTTCTGTTTCACAAATTTGTTAAATTTTATTAACTGATTAGTTCAGTGACTTCTTCTGGTCACTAGATGGCGATAAATGAGCATCTTATGTGCTATGAGTGAGTCAGTGAATCATTTTGAGTCGTTCATGACTGAAATCTACCAAGAGACTTTTTAGTGTTTAAGCATTAAAAGAACAAAGCAGATCTATAGTTTTCCTTCAGTCTGAGCATTATTTTTCATCCAAAAAGACATCAATAATAATCTAATAATAGTGAGTTTCAATAACGTTCTTACTTTCTCCTTTATTAAAACTTGCATGGCTACAAATCTACTGACTTCAATAGAAGAATTATAAACACAAAGCAGATCTACGGGATCATTTTCCTAGGGGGTCTTCGCCAGGAAATCATAAATCACAGCTCAGTTTTTCCATGCTTCAGTACAAATCTCACACTAAATTTTAATCATCTTCCATTACAATTATTTATTTAGCATCCTTACTTTAATATAGTCACTCTGTTGAATATTTAATCTCTATCATCATGTTGCAAAGATGCTGGGCTGAATCCAAAATGACTTGCTGTATGTGAAGGCTTGAATGAATGAAGAATTACATATATTTAAAATAGTGCCATGTATACAGGTGAGCCAAAAAATTAGGACCACTCACAGGTCAAGCAAACAATGTTGATCATCTTCTAACAAGGCCACTTGTCAAGTTCTGGGTAGATTAGGTGGTAAGCAAACAATCAATTCTCGTGATCAACAAGTGGAATACAGGAGCAATGGGCAGGAGTAAAGACCTGAGCAACTTTGACAAGGGCCAAATTGTTATGGCCAGAAGACTGGGTCAGAATATCTCTTAAATGGCAAGGCTTGTGGGGTGCTCCCAGTCAGTAGTGGTGAGTACCTACTGACAGTTGTCCGAGGTGTGACAAACCACAAACATGTGATAGTGTGTAGGGTGCCCAAGGTTCATCGATGCGCGAGGGCAACGAAGGCTATCCCATCTGGTCTGAACCGACAGAAGGTCTACTGTGGCACAAGTCACAGAAAATGTTAATGTTGGTTACGGGAGGAATGTGTCACAACACACAGTGCATTGCACCCTGCTGTGCATGGGACTGTTTAGCAGCAGACCGATCAGAGTGCCCATGATGACCCCTGTCTGCCATCGAGAGCATGTACAATGGGTACGTGAGTGTTGGAACTGGACCTTGGAGCAGTGGAAGAAGGTTTCCTGGTCCGATGAGTACCGGTTTCTTTTACATGACGTGGATGGCCGTGTACGTGTGCGCCATTTACCTGGGTAAGTAATGGGACCAGGATGCACTGTGTGAAGATGACAAGCCAATTGAGTGAGAGCTATGCTCTGGGCAATGTTCTGCTGGGAAACCCTGGGCCCGGTCATTCATGTGGACATCAATTTGACACGTGCCACCTACCTAAACATTGTTGCGGACCAGGTACACCCCTAATATAGCAAAGGTATTCTCTGATGGCAGTGGTCTCTTTTAGCAGGATAATACTCCCTGCCACATTGCACACATTGTTCAGGAATGGTTTGAGGAACATGTTGAAGATTTCAAGGTGTTGCCCTGGCCTCTATGGCAGCTACATCTTGCAACTTACAGGACTTGAAGGATCTGCTGCTAATGTCTTGGTGTTTCAGGGTTTCAGGGTTCTTGTAGATTCTATGCCTAGGAGGGTTGGCGCTATTTTGCCAGCATGCAGAAGACCAACAGCATATTAGCAGGTGGTCATCATTTTAGCTTATCATTGAAAATAGTACATGAAACAATTTATCAGCTCAGGTCATAGCCAGAAGCGACGTCAAAACGAATGTTTTGAGTGTAGCCCCGAATGTATTTTGAAAAGTTGACTGACAAATATGAAACCGGACAATAGCCTATGTAAGCCCCCGAAATCATAAGTTGCCTTATTTGATTGTGCTTTGGCTTTGCATACTGCATACAGCCTGTAAAAATAGACATAGGTCTTAAAAATAATCTAGCCTATAGAATAAGTTTCTTTGCTGTCGGTTGCCTATGGGCTACTCCGTTTCTTCCTCTCTGTTGAATATGCAGCAGGTAGGGGAGGAGCTTGCACAGTCGTTGACATCAACTAACGTTACTTAGTGGCGAGTTAACAGCAGTTAGCAGGAAAGACAGCAAAAATTAAGCAAATGAAGTCAGTGGGTAAGAATAACATTTTTTTTTGGTCCTTAAAGTCTGAAGATCATCATCTGGCTGGCTTTCACCCACAGTAGACTAGTTATTACCATAGGCTACGTTAGCACTTGGACCAGCATGCTTATCATCGCATTTGAAGATAAACAACGGCTACACATTTCGAGATAAGTGTGCCCATTTCTAGAAACGTGTAGGCTACATAACCTTGCTATTGTTCATGCTGTAGGTAGCTGGTCATAGCCTGTTAAAGAGGCTTATATTAAATCTTAAATTATGCAGTGTGTTAAATGTAAAGTGAAGCCATTTTGAATTTGAAAAGCAGTGTGTATCTTCTATTGTTTTGTCCAGTGCTGTAGGGCCTGGCAGAAGCGAATAAAGCAATGCTTGGGTGTTTGCTAGGGCATTGCTGGTGGTTGCAAGGGTTTTTTGGGTGGTTGCTAAGTGGTTATAGGCCAAAAGAGCCCAGCGTAATTGTCTGTGATATTCTGTTCTGTAGATATGCTTGAGTTTAAGTAGGTCTGGCAAAAGTCAATAGTCAGATGACTTAGAAAAATAATAGCTCACCTCTTCTAAACTGGTCTTAGCAAGCACCACTACAAAAACAATACAATTCTTATTTAGTTATATACAAAAGTTTATTTTATTTTCAATGTGTTTTGAATGTTTGTAATTCCTCTCGCAGGAAAACACAGTGTTAAAAGTAGAAAAATGACATGACATCCAGTTATTAAATGACTTACAGGTGAAACTCGAAAAATTAGAATATCGTGCAAAAGTTCATTAATTTCAGTAATTCAACTTAAAAGGTGAAACTAATATATTATATAGACTCATTACAAGCAAAGTAAGATATTTCAAGCCTTTATTTGATATAATTTTGATGATTATGGCTTACAGCTTATGAAAACCCCAAATTCAGAATCTCAGAAAATTAGAATATTGTGAAAAGGTTCAGTATTGTAGGCTCAAAGTGTCACACTCTAATCAGCTAATTAATCCAAAACACCTGCAAAGGGTTCCTGAGCCTTTAAATGGTCTCTCAGTCTGGTTCAGTTGAATTCACAATCATGGGGAAGACTGCTGACCTGACAGTTGTGCAGAAAACCATCACTGACACCCTCCACAAGGAGGGAAAGCCTCAAAAGGTAATTGCAAAAGAAGTTGGATGTTCTCAACGTGCTGTATCAAAGCACATTAATAGAAAGTTAAGTGGAAGGGAAAAGTGTGGAAGAAAAAGGTGCACAAGCAGCAGGGATGACCATAGCCTGGAGAGGATTGTCAGGAAAAGGCCATTCAAATGTGTGGGGAGCTTCACAAGGAGTGGACTGAGGCTGGAGTTACTGCATCAAGAGCCACCACACACAGACGGGTCCTGGACATGGGCTTCAAATGTCAAACGTCTTACCTGGGCTAAAGAAAAAAAGAACTGGTCTGTTGCTCAGTGGTCCAAAGTCCTCTTTTCTGATGAGAGCAAATTCTGCATCTCATTTGGAAACCAAGGTCCCAGAGTCTGGAGGAAGAATGGAGAGGCACACAATCCAAGATGCTTGAAGTCCAGTGTGAAGTTTCCACAGTCTGTGTTGGTTTGGGGAGCCATGTCATCGGCTGGTGTTGGTCCACTGTGCTTTATTAAGTCCAGAGTCAACGCAGCCGTCTACCGGGACATTTCAGAGCACTTCATGCTTCCTTCAGCAGACAAGCTTTATGGAGATGCTGACTTCATTTTCCAGCAGGACTTGGCACCTGCCCACACTGCCAAAAGTACCAAAACCTGGTTCAATGACCATGGTATTACTGTGCTTGATTGGCCAGCAAACTCGCCTGACCTGAACCCCATAGAGAATCTATGGGGCATTGCTAAGAGAAAGATGAGAGACATGAGACCAAACAATGCAGAAGAGCTGAAGGCCGCTATTGAAGCATCTTGGTCTTCCATAACACCTCAGCAGTGCCACAGGCTGATAGCATCCATGCCACGCCGCACTGAGGCAGTAATTAATGCAAAAGGGGCCCAAACCAAGTACTGAGTACATATGCATGATTATACTTTTCAGAGGGCTGACATTTCTGTATTTAAAATCCTTTTTTTATTGATTTCATGTAATATTCTAATTTTCTGAGATTCTGAATTTGGGGTTTTCATAAGCTGTAAGCCATAATCATCAAAATTATATCAAATAAAGGCTTGAAATATCTTACTTTGCTTGTAATGAGTCTATATAATATATTAGTTTCACCTTTTAAGTTGAATTACTGAAATTAATGAACTTTTGCACAATATTCTAATTTTTCGAGTTTCACCTGTATATAATACACTCTATACAATATCAGCAATATACAGGATTGACATTTTGCAGTAACACACATGAGGCTTTTTATGCTGGTTTTAAAAACAACCATCCTTAAGCATGAGAACATTAACAATGCTATCAGCAAAGTTATATTTCAGTGATATATCATTCAGTGGTTCCTTGATTATTCAGATTGCATGACATAAAGATGACTGACATAACCATCACATACTTATAAAGATTGTGAAAAACTGTGTTTTGCAACAGGAAGTGCTCATTCAGTCAGGTGAATCTCTCAGAACCATTTCTGGGTCATATTGCACCCCCAAAAAAAGGACTGAAAATAAATAAAATAAATAAACTTATTTTTGGGACCTTTTATTGTGTTACATAAATTTCCTGACATTTAAGCACATTTTTACAGTATGACAAATACCACTATAATATATATATAACTTTAATATTTAATATATAATTACAGTAATGAAGTTGAGGTTTATTTATTTGTAGTATCATGACGATGATAAGGGGAAAACATACATGCACATTCTTACACCGATTATCCTTAATAAGCGATAACGTGTGGTCAAGTAAATTTAATAAACAACTTTACTTTATCCGTGTAAGGAAATAAACGGTGTAAGAATAAACCCATCGACAAGGGGAGATTATTGCCCGTTCTGCCTATTTCACACTTTCTCCAGAGCAATGTAATTTCCCTGTGACGCTTGTGAAAATAACGAACAAGGCAACTGAGGAAGACTTTGCTATTTTATTCTCTGTTGATTCGCTTTATTTCCAGATATTTTTTGAGTTTTTGCAGTGTTTGTTTCCTTTATATCGCATCCTGCAACTAAATTGTGCTGCGATAGTTGGTTTTCCTCCTATGTCAAACTCTGGGATTCCCCCATTGTACCTGAGGTGCATATTCACGAACGTGAGGGATGTTGATATTTAACATTGGTGTGTATAAATGGGTATAGTTTATAGTGTATGTGCTCTTCTCACTGTCCTTGAATTCTTTCTGTTGTGTTGACTTGGTGTTGGGCTCCATCCTATGATGTTTGTTATCCGGAATGTTCAGACACATGCACACTCCTCAAAAACCTGTAAGAATGCTGCTTATGTGTTTACATGACCACATAAGCCTCATTCCAGTAATCCAGGTGTGGCAGGGCGGAGGGCGGGGCCAGATCGTGATCCTACACACCCGGTCCCGTATTAGGCTAATCAAGCCTCTGAGGTATAAAGGTTGACTGCAGGGGGTCGTGCGGGAGAGAGAGATCTTTTACGGACATGTCCGTCATGTGTGTGTTTGTGTCTTCTTTTAAGTTTATCATTAAACTATTATTTATATTGAAAAGCCGGTTCTCGCCTCCTCCTTTCCATTGATCATGACCCGGCCCCGCCCTCCGCCCTGCCACACCAGGTTTGTTAAGTTGTTGCTCTCTTTTAATCTCTAAAACAGTGTAAGGAAATCGGCGTTGGCGTTTCAGGGAGACACTTTCTGCAAAAACCCTGGAATAAACTGTTTACTTAAGTGCATGTAAATGGGATCACTGAGCCCGTTTACATGCACATACGCCAAGAACTCAGACAAAGCAAGAAAACCGCGTTTACGTGAAATTTGAAATAATCATGTTATTCTCTGCTTTTAATGTCAAACCTTGAAGAGGCATGGGCACAACACTTGCATACATTGGATAAATGCAGTAAAAGTGTTTATATTCAATGCGAAATTGTCATAATGGGCAACAATCTACCTGTGTTTTTTGGTTTATTCTTACGCCGTTTATGGCCTTACACTGATAAATGAAAGCCGTTTAATGCATTTACATGTAAACACACATTGTCGGCTGATTAAACATAATCGTGTAAAATTGTGCACAGAAATGCGCTTACTGTTTCAATGCAATAAATATAAATGGTCCATAAAATCTGCTTGATTTTCTAATTTCTTCTTTCTTTCTTCTGATTTTGGGATAAAATATGACCTGAGCATGCTCTTGACACATTTCATGAAATTCACCCAGTCTATGTACAGCACACATACCGTACATGTATATGTACTGACTCAATGCAGTTCAAGTGGTTGGGCATCTGAATATTCCTTAGACTTACTATCAATGCATTATGACCTCAACCTGATTTCCATATGTTTGTAATTGTATTAAACCAGTGACTCATGTGATGCATCAAGTTCTTTCATCAGTGTCCACTCAGATGTAATGAGTATTTATAACCAGCAGAGTCTGCAGCAGACTCAAGCAAGTCAAAGAACCAAACATTAGTTTGAGCATGGAGGGCGCAGGACAGGTGGGTGTTTCAGAGCACAGGTAAGGGGGCTGATGTCACCTGTGTTGACTGTAGCCATAAGGCACCTGTAAGCACAAGGAGTAGCTGGGCAGAGAGGTGGTGCTGCTAGGCAGTGGGTAAATATAGTAGTGCTCAACCAGTGCGGCCAAAGAAGGGAAAACTATTTCTGTCTCCACGTAAACCCTCTGCTCCTACACATGTGAAAAATGAAGATGAAAAATGATAAGTCAGTTTGCTTTGAAAATAAATAGCACACCTCAACTCATGATTTGAGGTATAATTCATATGTATAGCACAAATGGTGCAGGATGAATTTTGTTCTGAACTTGAGTAATTAGGGTTAGGTGTTTGTTCAAATCCCTAACCCAAAGAAAAATAGTAACAGTGATGCTTGCCTTAGCAAACACCACTAATTATGATAACAACATTAAGTGGATTTAATGTGTGTCTATACCAAATAGTACACAAGTACTGACCTCCTCAAATAGTCTGTAGTTTCTGGCTTTGTTTATACCCGTGTCCCAAACAACTAGCACCTGTGTTAAAGATGAAAAATGTGCACATGTGTGAAATCTTGCAATAATACACATACACCAACCACGTTTGACAATTCCCTATGCACACTTAATGTGATTTACACAAGTACAACTACTTGATCTGATTTTAGGGTTAGGTTAGTTTAGGTTTAGTGTGGTTCCAGGGACAACAAAAGATGTTGTACTAGAAATATGTTCTATATAGTTCCCCTACTCATACACAGTGAACATGTCAGATTGGGTTGTCTGTACTTACCTGTGATGTTTTCCCTGTTCCTGATTTTCGGATGCAGTAGAGACCATTCGGAGGGGAGCAGTATGCCTCTTTAAATAATCTGTGTCGGAGAGTGAAATTGTAATTAATACTTCATGTGAATCAGTGATGTCTGGTCTAGATCAGCAGTTCCAACTAATGAGTCGTGATCCAAAAATGGTTCACAGTTCTGTTCTGATAGGGTCGTAGGTATCAGGGAAAAAAATGCTAAATGCAACTAACCATATAATCATGTAAAATGGAAGAATGCTTCCTATATCTTTAGTTGTTGACGTTAAAGACCATGTGTCCAATTCAAATCTACAGATGTTTGGTGCAAATGTAACTGTCACTTGGCAGACATTAACCAAATTAGGCAGATGTCAACATGGATAGGTTGCATGACATGCCCTCATATTTGAAAAACATATGCAAGGTAAAAGAACACATTTAAAGGGATAGTCCACCCAAAAATGAAAATTCTCTCATCATTTACCCACCCTCATGTCATCCCAGATGTGTACGACTTTCTTTCATCTTCTGAACACAAATTAAGATTTTTAGGTCCATACAATGCAAGTGAATGGTGGCCAGAACTTTGAAGGTCCAAAAAGTATATACTGTACTGTAAATACAGCATACATGTAATCCATAAGACTCCAGTGGTTAAATCCATGTCTTCAGAAGCTATATGATAGGTGTGGGTGAGAAACAGATACATTTTTATGTCCTTTTAAACTATAAATCTCCTCTTTCGCTTCCACATTCTTCTTTGTTTGTTTTTGGCGATTTGCATTCTTTTTGCATAACGCCACCTACTAGGCAGGTAGGAAAATGTAAAGAAAAATTACTTTTTATTTTTATTTATCTGTTTCTCACCCACAACTATCATATCACTTCTGAAGTTATGGATTGAACCACTGGAGACATATGGATTGCTTTTATGCTACCGTTATATGCTTTTTGGACCTTCAAAGTTCTGGCCACTATTCACTTACTTTGTGTGGACCTACAGAGCTGAGATATTCTTCTAAAAATCTTCATTTGTGTTCTGGAGAAGAGAGAAAGTCATACAAATCTGGAATGGAATGAGGGTGAGTAAAGGTTGAGAGAATATTCATTTTTGGGTGAACTGCCCCTTTAAAATGGCTTTACTTGCTACAAGCATGAACATGGTTGACCACAGTGGGTTTTGAATGGCAAATTATTGGCTGATGGGAGGATGAAACCATTAAAATTCGACAATTATTTACTACACAGAATTTATTATACAGAAATCCACATTTAGAAACAAAAATGGTCAGTTTCCCTATTCAGCCAATGTAAAGTGAATACTGTTGGTTAACAATTTTGGTATTGTGTTGGGTTGCCATTTGATGTCAAATGTAAAATCTTGATCCTGGAGCAAAACAGTTGAGAACCACTTGTTTAGAGTCCCTACTGATACAACTAACAGTGTAATTACAACTCCTTTCCACTAGAGGACAGTACTACAAAGAAAAACACACTGTATCATGTTACATGCTCATGCTAAAAGGCTCACGCTTTATTTTATTTATTGTGCATTTTCAGATGTAATTGCTTCACAAATAATCCTATTAATTACAAATTACAGAAACTAAACCTATAAAAAATAAAATAAAATGTATGTTTAAAATGTTTAAAAAGTAAAAAGGCTTAATTTACCTTTCAACATTACTGGTATCAGTCGTGTCCACAAAGACAGAGGGAGGCAATTGTACCTGATGTAAAACACATATGGGAAAAGGGGAAATGTGTTATTTTTGTAATACTCTGTCCGAATGCATTCTTGTGAACAAAGACATTATGACAAAATTACATTATCCGGTGACCTGCCTCAAAATTACAGATGACATACAGTATCTTGGCAAATGTAGGAATGGCAAAACACAATAGCTAGTTTGAGAAATTATGTTAATCCCACACAGTCTGTTTTGAGTCTGAAGTGACTCGTGGTCTCTGCTACACTACAGCAGCTACTGTAAGCAACAGTGTAAAGTTGCTGAAGATCTCTTCTCCGTGCTGAAACTTTGAAGCTAGGGTGACCAACTACACAAGCTTGCCTACTATTCAACAGAGTTTTTTACAGTAAACACTTAAATGTCTGGCTGTCGTTGAATTATATAACAAAATATCAAACCAATAGGCATCTGCAGAGAAAAGAAAAGTAAAATCACTATTCTGAGCCGATTAACTGGTATCTTGGTGATTTTTTGTGGATGAGTTATGTTCACAAAGGTGGCTCTGGCTTCTGACTCTATGAATGTGCTGACTAGAGCTCTTGCCCACATGTGAAAACTACTGTAAATGTTGAGCGGATGAGTTAAACTTACATTTTCATAATCCTCATCCTCTGAGTCTTCGATTTTTATCCCTTGCACTTGTTTTTTCAAAGGGTTCTCTTCCATAGGGGAACGAAAACTCTGTCCATCTGGTGATGCTCTTCTGAGAAAAAAATGCATTGATATTTTGTATTAAATTTGTTCTTTATAAAAATGAACAGGTATTGAATGTCATAGACTTGGAGCAACACAATTGCTCACCATAGGAATACAAATCACAAATAACTCAACATTTCATTGTTTCTCAATCATTTCTCAAATAAATATACTTTTATACTTTTATACTTTTATATAAATAGACTTTTGCTTAGGTTTTCTACTCAGTTATACCCCCTAAAAACATTTAGTAATCTCAGTATGTCTGTTTGAGACATTCAGAGGAGATCTCAACAATCAGCACGCTTACATACCCACCAATACACTGATTACTCTCTAAAATCAACTTGTTTAAAAAATCAGACAAGGCAAGAAATCCTCGTTTACATGACATTTGAAATAATCATGCTATTCTCTGCTTTTGATGTCAAACTGTGAAGAGGCATGCACTCAACACTTGCACACAATGGATGAGCCGGTAAGAATATGGGGTAAGGTGTTTACATGGCAAACGAAATCAGCGGATTGTGCAAAAATCTACCCATGTTGACCGGGTTATTCATAAGCTGTTTATGCTCATTGGTACACCAGCTGCTACTGTTAAATTGATTGTTGATAACAGCCTGGTGCTTTCCACTTCACAAGTGCGTAACCTGGGCGTTATCTTTGATGCTCAACTGACACTTGATGCATATATGAAAAATATTTCTAAAACAGCCTTTTACCACCTTAAAAACATTGCCTGACTTGCAGAAAGGTTTATCCATGCCTTTATTACCTCTAGGCTGGATTATTGTAATGTCCTCTTTTCAGGTCTACCAGCAAAATCCATAAATAGGCTTCAGTATATTCAGAACTCTGCTGCTCATGTTCTTTCTTACACTTCTCCAGGCCAACACATTACCCCTGTGCTTGTGCAGTTGCATTGGCTTCCCATCAATGCACGTATTGATTTGAAAACTCTCATTTTAACGTATAAAGCAGTTCATGGGATAACACCAGTGTATCTTTGCAACCTTGTAGCACTTTAAACTCCCTCTCGTCCTCTCCGTTCTGCTAATTCACTTGCTCTTCAGCAGCCCTCCTGCAAACTTAAAGGAGACCTATTATGCCCCTTTTTACAAGATGTAATATAATGTCTCATGTGTCTGTGAAGTTTCAGTATTCTTCTCACTGTATCTGCTCCTGCTCGGAAAAAAATGGCAGACTGTGTGTAGATCACTCAGGGGAGGATCTATGATAATAGGTTGGAGTCCGTCACCAGTTGTGGGCGAGGCTTGCTCTAACGTGACGTCACGCCCTAGAGACCCATTCATTTTGAGACACTGTTTTTGATTAATTGAAATATAAGAAAGAGGAGTGGGTGGACTTTTAACATTGTAGGGTGGTTGTGTACACACACTGCCAACTCACATTTATGTACGAACACCATGTACAAGTGAATTTTGCCTAATAGGTCCCCTTTAAATCTATGGGGGAAAGAGCTTTCTCCTTCAGAGCCCCTAAGCTATGGAATGCTCTTCCTTTTTCCATTAGAAATGCCCCAACCCTGGACTGTTTTAGGAAGTTGCTTAAGACTTGTTTGTTTAAGGTAGTCTTTTATGAACTTATATTTGAATCTTGTAGCACTTTGAGTGTAAAACAAGCGCATTCTAAATAAATTGTATTATTAATGACTCAAACTGAGCTCAAATTTACCAAGGTACCAAAGCCTGCAGTCAAAAGTCAGTATGAACTCAAACCATTTCTAATCTAATTCTTCCGCGACCCAATTATTTTAGCTATGCTATCCACATTGTATAGCTCTGTACTTTAACTGTATGTCAACAAATGTCTCATTTGTGTCTGTTTGTATTTCTCCAAAGGAATTTTAGACGAAACACTATGAGACAAAGTTAATGCCTATAAGAAACCGAGAACTCTGTTAAGTCTCCTGAACTCAAATTAACAATCACTGAACAATTACAAATTTCCCTGGGTTATAGTTACAGTATTTGCAGTACATTAGGACTCAAACCAGACATGGAATTTCCCAATACAAGGTCTGCAAACACTTACTGGAGTAAGGGTCTACTGTGAGTGGGTTTGGTTGGTAATGGAAGTTTTGGTTTCTGGCCAGGAGTTTTGTGACCCAGAGGAGTAGACAGGTGTGGTGAAAATGGCCTGTGACCTGGGGTGGGCCTGGCCACCATGTGGTGACTAAAAATGGGTGGCTTATTTTCAGTGTTCAATAGCACTTTCTGCAAGTTCTCAACGATTGGTAAAGTAGCTGCCATATTCCCCCTGAGAGAGGTATTGGGCTTCTTCTCACAAATGGGCATTGTGGAAAAGGAGCTCAATGGAGGTTTTGTTTTGGCCAGTGGTGGTGGAGGGGGCACTGGAATCACGGTGCCTCTGGTCTGCTGATGCATGTGTGGTTTATGTAGATGTGGGGCGGGTGGAAGTGGTGGAGGTCCATTGTTTCCGATTGAGCATGAAGAAGGTTTTTTGAATGAAGGAGGAAGTGGAGGTAGCGGGCCCTTGGTGTGGCGGCTGTCTCTAGGCAGGTGAGGTACAGGGGGTGGTGGATAAGATGGGGGTGGAACTAGCGGTCGACCTGGAAAAAAATCCAAAGACAATATTCATTCCACTGTGGGTATGAAGCTTGAGGTACACTTTTATGTGAATCTGAATACAGCGATAACACTATCAAAAAGTCACAAATTACCAATCTTAGCAAAGAAATGACAAAGAATAAAGCAGTTACCTGGAAACACTGGAAATTCATCTTGTTTGATGCAGTCCTCTTCACCGCTGTCTTCATCTTGTGACACATAATCTAAATGAAATTACATTTTAATTAAATATTTCTTTTATTATTTTTCATTCAGACCTATATTTTATGTAATATGTATTAGAGTTGGGGTGCTTGAGTTCAGACTTGAGTCCGAGTCATGGGTCCAATTGTGTATATACATTTTGTGTATGTGATAAATGATACTGTTACTGCATATAAACGTTTTTAGAGACATATATCAATTGTTGCAATTAAATGAAATGAAAGATTTATATGAGTTAAATTTTAAAGTTAAAGAATTGATTAACAGTGTATGTGTATAAAGTATATAGACAGTATATATATATATATATATATATATATATATATATATATATATATATATATATATATATATATATATATATATTTAAATTATTAATAACATTATTAGTAACTTAATTTCTAAAACACATTTTAATATACATTTTGTAATATAACTGATACTTGTTAATTATTTTTATACTGTTCTAGATACATTTTTATAGACATTGTTTGTTACATTGTTAAATGAAATATTTTTTTTTATTTAAAGTTAAAAGTTAAAGAATTTCATTTATAATTGTATTTGTTTTATATACTGTTTGTGTGTGTGTGTGTGTGTGTGTGTGTGTGTGTGTGTGTGTGTGTATATATATAACATTGTTAAATGAAATGAAGTTAAAGATTTGTATTAATTTAAATCAATGGTTAAAGAATTGCATTTATAATTTCTGTATGTAATATAACACGTGTTGTACTTGTACATAAACCCATTTTAATAGACAAGTTATTATATAATTAATTCATGTAATTATTTAAATATTAAATAAAATATTGTTTATACTTTCCATAATTTTTTTATAGAAATGTATAATTTTAAAAGTCTTAAATTAAATGAAATATGTTTAAATCAAATATGAAGAATTTTAAATGTAATATTTATACAAAACTATAATCTTTTTTATACTTTTATATAAACACAATTTATATACATAGTTATATATATTTTTTTTTATAAAAGTTAAAGAATGTAATTTATAATTTGTATGTTATATATACTGTGTGTATATACAGGTGAAACTCGAAAAATTAGAATATCGTGCAAAAGTTCATTAATTTCAGTAATTCAACTTAAAAGGTGAAACTAATATATTATATAGACTCATTACAAGCAAAGTAAGATATTTCAAGCCTTTATTTGATATAATTTTGATGATTATGGCTTACAGCTTATGAAAACCCCAAATTCAGAATCTCAGAAAATTTGAATATTGTGAAAAGGTTCAGTATTGTAGGCTCAAAGTGTCACACTCTAATCAGCTAATTAATCCAAAACACCTGCAAAGGGTTCCTGAGCCTTTAAATGGTCTCTCAGTCTGGTTCAGTTGAATTCACAATCATGAGGAAGACTGCTGACCTGACAGTTGTGCAGAAAACCATCATTGACACCCTCCACAAGGAGGGAAAGCCTCAAAAGGTAATTGCAAAAGAAGTTGGATGTTCTCAAAGTGCTGTATCAAAGCACATTAATAGAAAGTTAAGTGGAAGGGAAAAGTGTGGAAGAAAAAGGTGCACAAGCAGCAGGGATGACCGTAGCCTGGAGAGGATTGTCAGGAAAAGGCCATTCAAATGTGTGGGGAGCTTCACAAGGAGTGGACTGAGGCTGGAGTTACTGCATCAAGAGCCACCACACACAGACGGGTCCTGGACATGGGCTTCAAATGTCAAACGTCTTACCTGGGCTAAAGAAAAAAAGAACTGGTCTGTTGCTCAGTGGTCCAAAGTCCTCTTTTCTGATGAGAGCAAATTTTGCATCTCATTTGGAAACCAAGGTCCCAGAGTCTGGAGGAAGAATGGAGAGGCACACAATCCAAGATGCTTGAAGTCCAGTGTGAAGTTTCCACAGTCTGTGTTGGTTTGGGGAGCCATGTCATCGGCTGGTGTTGGTCCACTGTGCTTTATTAAGTCCAGAGTCAACGCAGCCGTCTACTGGGACATTTTAGAGCACTTCATGCTTCCTTCAGCAGACAAGCTTTATGGAGATAAAGCAAACCAACTTCATTTTCCAGCAGGACTTGGCACCTGCCCACACTGCCAAAAGTACCAAAACCTGGATCAATGACCATGGTATTACTGTGCTTGATTGGCCAGCAAACTCGCCTGACCTGAACCCCATAGAGAATCTATGGGGCATTGCCAAGAGAAAGATGAGAGACATGAGACCAAACAATGCAGAAGAGCTGAAGGCCGCTATTGAAGCATCTTGGTCTTCCATAACACCTCAGCAGTGCCACAGGCTGATAGCATCCATGCCATGCTGCATTGAGGCAGTAATTAATGCAAAAGGGGCCCAAAGCAAGTACTGAGTACATATGCATGATTATACTTTTCAGAGGGCTGACATTTCTGTATTTAAAATCCTTTTTTTTATTGATTTCATGTAATATTCTAATTTTCTGAGATTCTGAATTTGGGGTTTTCATAAGCTGTAAGTCATAATCATCAAAATTATATCAAATAAAGGCTTGAAATATCTTACTTTGATTGTAATGAGTCTATATAATATATTAGTTTCACCTTTTAAGTTGAATTACTGAAATTAATGAACTTTTGCACGATATTCTAATTTTTCGAGTTTCACCTGTATATATATATATAATAAGTTTTACATAAACACATTATTAGACAGTTTACATAATAATTGTTAAATACATTTCTTATTCTTTTCTTTAAAATTTTTTTTATAAACATTTGTTAAAAATTTTAATTAAATGAAATTAAAGATTTGTATCAATTAAAATTAAAGGTTAAATAATTACATTTATAATTTTTGTATGTAATATCTATATAAAATTGTTTATAACACATGTTTTACTTTTACATAAGCCCATTTTTTAGACAATTTATAATATAATTCATTACTGTATTTATTTAAATATTAAAGAAAATATTGTTTATGCTTTCCATAAACACATTTTATAGACATATAGAATTTGTTACAGTCTTAAATTAAATGAAATATGTTTAAATGTAACATCTATACAAAACTATAATCTTTTTTTATACTTTTATATAAACACAATTTATATAGTAACATAATTATATTATTTGTTAAATTGTGACATGAGAACGCTGTGACTGACTGTCTAAATCCACAGCTGGAGACAACTCATACCATAACCCTCTCTCTAATTTCATACCTGATTCATGGTTATCTTCATTATGACTGATTTCCAGATGTTCTTCTATTCGGTCATATTCATCTAAGTCATCACTATTAAAATATAAAAGCGATTCATGAGAAAATGTCAGAGTAAAATTGCAGATGTAGAATTACATTACCAGACAGTTATTGTTAGAAAAAGGAAGTGGTGACATCTTTCATGTGTGAAATTCCAGAGCAAGAGAGGTAAAATCCATATTGTGTTTCAGTTCATTATGTGCAAAGCAAGCCTACACAAAATACATTGCGCTGAAGTACTGTACATTAAGATCATTTTAGTGGTTATCTCGGGCACAGATGAAAATCAAAGAAAATGTAACATGCTGACATCACAAACTAAGCAATGAATTTTATGAGAGTTGTCAGAATGGCAGATGTTGTGTTACCTTGAAATGTGTGATTCTCTTTTATCATTAAAATGGTCTATTTCTTTTCGTAAGTGTCGCATCCATTTCTGTCAGAGTTTCAAAAACATGATCAAATTTAACTGTTATGTACTTATTTGTCATTCTTCATAAAAACACAGTCATCAAATTGTTGTTCAAAGTTGCCTATAGTGAGATCTCACCTTTCTCTCATCCTCACTCGCCGCTGAGAAATACCACGTTCTGTGTCTTTTACTGAAGTGGACAATCTTGAAAGGGAAAACATTGCTAGATGTTGTCTCCTCTGCTGCACGTAAGACTCTAACAATCAATAAAACCATTTTGGTAAGCTGAATGTGTGGCAATTAATACAATACAAAAACAGAAACATATATGTGCAAACTGTTGTGATAACTACACACTGTACAC
Source organism: Xyrauchen texanus (assembly GCF_025860055.1). Taxonomy (NCBI): domain Eukaryota; kingdom Metazoa; phylum Chordata; class Actinopteri; order Cypriniformes; family Catostomidae; genus Xyrauchen; species Xyrauchen texanus. The sequence continues at coordinate 26,546,679 of NC_068319.1, forward strand.
ATATTTAAAGTGTACTTAAAGGAAAAGTTCACCTTGAAATGAAAAGTCTCTCATTATTTACTTAACCTCATGTTGTTCCAGACCTGAATGACTTTCTTTCTTCTGTGGAACACATTAGGAGATGTTCTGAAGAATGTTCACACCGATCTTTTCCGTACACTGATAGCAGATAGTGACCAGGACTGCAAAGCCCCTTAAAATCACCTTAAATGTATTTAATCGTCTTGTGCGCATTAGTCATGTTTCCATTCAAGTTGCGAAATTAAGTTATGCGCAAAAAACTATGTTCGAATAAAGCTGCGTTTCCATCCCATCTTGGGAAATTGGCACCAAATAGAAATGCGCATCTATTTTCTTATAGATAAATTCTATAGGACTATATTTGGTAAATGTAAGCGCAGCGTAGGTGTAGCGGGTAGACTAGCAGCTGTACATCATCGCATCATTAGCTGGGTAATTCCCAGCCAATCACATGTAAGCCGTTGCTTTATAATCATTGCTGTTCAGTGTGCTAACACGGCAACCTCCACCACCCCACCACCACCAGTTGAGTCCTGTCCTGCATATGGCAGGCTCCTCGCCCCTGCCTCCTATCTCTGGCAGGATATGACGGTTCCGAGTGCACGGGGCCTACGCCAAAGAGAGACATTACTTTTCTATAATTTTTTTTATATTCATCAAATAAATGTCATCTTAAATCTCACTCAAGTCTGCAAGTCTTCCTGATAGAAATGTATTTTTATTGTAGTTTATGCGCATGACTTCGAATAGAATATATATCCACCTCAAGTGAGCGTAAAAGTTTCTTATGCACATTTTGAAGATTTTATTGGCATCTTGATGTTTCCATTCAACGATTTTAATCAATTAATGTGATTTGAGAGCTACAGTGGTTTTCAGTAAATAACAACAAAAATGTTGGTCTGTTGAACTCTGTCCTCAAACAAAGTATCACATGGCTTCAGACAACTTCATATAGACTATTTTAATGGTATTTTCTGGTGGGTTTTTTTGTCCTTTGCACTGCATTTTCTTTCATTGTATTGAAAAACAAAAGCTATGTAAACAGTCTTCAGAACATCTCTTTATCTGTTCCACAGAAGAACACAAGATTGAGTAAATAAAGAAATAATTTTCATTTTCATTTCTGTGTGATCTATCCCTTTAAGAGAAAAGAACTGTATCTCTAGTGTCACATAAATGGTTAAAGACTCCACATAGTTTGTCTCATCTGAGAATAGTCTCTATGCTCAGCTGTATTAATTTAGAGGGCTATTTATACACAACCACAGCAGGAAAAAGTCAGACGCAATAATTACACGTACAGCCCACGGCACATTGAACCTGCTCGGAGAACTACACCAGGCCCCTAAACAATTTCCATCCCTTTAACTCCATGGAATATACTGCAACACATTAAACAGATATTTAAAGGGATAGATCACCCAAAAATGAAATTCTGTCATTTACTTATGTTTTTCCAACCTGTTCCAAACATAGATGTTTGGCAGAACGTTAGAGAATCGCCTCCTCAGTCATCAGTCACTTGCATTGCAATTTTGTGTTTTTCATACAATGATAGTGAATGGTGACTGAAGCTGTCAGTCCCTAACATTCTCCCTATGAAGAATGTCATATGGGTTTAAAACAACATTAGGAGTTCAAATGATGACAGATCTTTCCTTTTTCGGTCTAGCCCTTCTGAGCTCCAAAAAGCACATAAATGCAGCATAAAAGTAATCCAAAAGACTCCAGTGGTTTGATCCATGTCTTCTGAAGCGATCCAATCGGTTATGGTTGTGAACAGACCAAAATGTAACTTAATTTTCACTATAGATCTTGACATATGCAGTCTCATTGTCGATCATGGTTTTAAGCTTGATAACACATCCTACTGCTTGATGCATCCACAGAGTGCTAGATGGTGCTAGGAAGTGTAACCAAGCTTGAAATTTATTCACACCCAAAACCGATTGGATTGCTTCAGAAGACATGTATTAAAACACTAGAGTGTTATCGATTACGTTTTTGCTTCCTTTATGTGCTTTTTGAAGCAACAAAGTTTTGGACCCCATTCACTTGCATTGTACAGACCAACGGATCTGAGATATTCTTCCAAACATTTTCATTAGTGTTCTGCAGTCTCTTTCAAGTTCTGCATGAATAGTCATACACATCTGGGATGACATGAGGGTGAGTAAATGATGAATGAGAATGAGAATTTTGTCATCTTTGGGAGAATTATTCCTTTAACAAACAGAACATTTACAGGAAACAACAAAGAAGGCCAACTCTTTGCAGAATCGAAACTCAAGTTACAAAGGCCACATTGAAGAGTGCACAGCTGTCTGTGAACAGGATGTGGCCATGGATCGTGCAAAGATGGACAGTGTTAAACTTAACATACACATTGAAGACAGGTGGTCTTCTCAAACTTTCCCCTTACCTAATTGACCACAGACACAACATCATATATGAAAATGCAGTCTGAGAAATGCAAAGGAAACTGATATAGATGGTCTGAATGACAGCTTGGTGAATTGGAAAATGCAGTTGTAATACTAACCTGTTATAGCCACTGAGTGAGAATGCACCTTGTGGCACAGCAGAAGTACTGCTCTTGAAATAGTAGAGGCAGCCTTTGTGGATTATAATGAACCGAAGAGGCCCTGTCGGATTAGAAGACACTCAGTATATGTATCTGCAAGCCACATAAATCAACCCAATCATTACAGAACATGAATGCAAAGCAACAGTGTATATTTAGTTGATTGGTAGTATGGTAGTACTTTTATTTATTATTAATTGAATATTCTGGGTAAAATACAACTTAGTTAGACCACATCCACACTAATACCTTTGTTTGAAAACGCCTCTCATCCACACTAGAATGGCATTTTCCTCCACCTAAAATGGAGCGTTTCAAAAACACTCTCCATTACCACATACTGTACCACATACCGCAGAATGATGATATTAGAGAACAGAGATTTCAAATGAAAATGGATTAGCGTGGATGGAGATCTGTGCATAGACAGCAAATATTTTTATTATTTTTACTGTAAAACTTTTTTAGATGGATGAACTGAATTGTGTGTTATCTACATAATTCCTATGGATAAACTAGACTGATCACGCTGGGAGTTTGGCAACCGTACGTTGAAAGTTTTCAAACCAAAATTAAGAAATTTCGAAATTCAAACCACTGTCCACAGTGGCAAAGGTTGGAAGTGTTGTTGAATGTTTGGGCACGTGTGAGCTCCCGTTTCCGATTGAAATGTCCAAAGAGTGGCGCAAATTAAAACAATTTATTATTTATTTTATATATATTTTTAGTTGTAAATTATGCAAAACAGAAATGCATATTTTAATAACCCTACCACTGAACCAAAATCCAAACCCTAAACCTAACCATCAGTGGAGCGAAAATGCAACCTCAGAATCGTGCTTATAATTGTTTATGCGAAGGCAAAGACTTCCTGGTTCCCACAGACACTGGGTAGAGCTAGAAGGAAATGTTTTTACACTTGAATTAATGCAAAAATATCTGATGGAGGGTGCAGTTTGTCAGTAATTAGGCAGAATGGGGTTGATTTCAGATTACATAAACTTTCAGAAACAGCATGTTGATTTGTTGTGGGATCATGTTGGGGTAAACATTGGCTTTGTTCAAAATAGCATACAGTCATACTCTTACAGTATATAGCATGTATACTTTGCATAGTATGCTATTTTTCTGTAAGCACACAATTCCAAAATAACCTTTTTTTATGTCTAAGAAGATAACTTGTTCATAATGCACACTGGTTCACAGACTACTATTAAAAACTGTTAAGATGTTCACTGTGTATATTCAGAAATATACAATAAGCACTATTCCATTTTGTACATAATACATGCATATTTAAAGGGATAGTTCACCAAAAATGAAAATTCTCTCATCATTTACTCTCCCTCATGCCATTCCAGATGTGTATGACTTTCTTTCTTCTGCTGAACACAAATAAAGATTTTTAGAAGAATATATCAGCTCTGTAGGTCCTTTCAATGCAAGTGAATGGGTACCGACATTTTGAAGCTCCAAAAAGTGCATAAACGCAGCATAAAAGTAATCCATACAACTCCAGTGGTTAAACCTATATCTTCATAAGCAATATGATAGATGTGGGTGAGAAATGGATCAATATTTAAGTCCCTTTTTACTGTAAAATCTCCTTCCATTCCAGTAGTTGGCGGTATGCACAAAGAAGATAAATCGGCAAAAAACAAAAGAAGAAGAATGGGAAAGTAAATGTGAAAGTGGAGATTTATAGTAAAAAAAAAGGACTTATATATTGATCTATTGATCATCTCACCCAAACCTATCATATCACTTTAGAAGACATGGATTTACCACTGGAGTCATATAGATTACTTTTATACTGCCTTTATTTGCTTTTAGAGCTTCAACGTTTTGGTCACCATTCACTTGCATTGCGAGGACCTACTGTAAAGAACTGAAATATTCTTCTAAAAAGAAAGAAAGAAAGTCATACACATCTGAGATGGCACGAGTGTGAGTAACTGATGAGAGAATTTTAATTTTTGGGTGAACTATTCCTTTAAGTATCATCCAATTTTGGTATCATTTTGTGGATACTGAAAGTATGAAAATTACCAGGTTTACCAGCTTTACATGGTCATGACATGTAACATGGATACATTTAAGTGTAATAGTTACACTTTTGAAACAGTGTGATAACTTTAATGTTTATTTCTGTGCTGTATATTGGCCCAATAGGCCTCCAGTATAAGTGCATTACTGTACAGTAAATGTGTTGTTTGTTTGATATTACAAACTGTGGGACAAAGCTCTTTTACGCTTAAGTTGTATTTAAAATGGATGATTACATTAATGCATGGACCAAAAAGAGCAGTATTTGTTCTCTGTCTTTATCTGATATAATGAATTGTATGCTTGATGTTTCTGTCTTTCTCTAGGCAGCACTCACATTTCATCAGGCTTAACTGACTGCCTCCTTTCTTGTGCAGGTATCCAGACATGGTCACTCCTCCCGGCATGGTGAGCAGATTCTGAGCTCCGATAGCCCTCATGGGAATGGGCCAGGAGACCAGTGTAGCAGCCATGTTTCTATAATCAAGAGGAAAGATGTAATTCATATAATTATAGAATTAAGAGTCTGATTTCATCTTGGCTAATGTGAAATATCTGAATAAAAGTGCTAATTAGATTTTCACATTTTTGGAACAAAATTTATGTCCAAAAACATGCAAAACCTGCTGCCACAAGGCTAGGTTGCTCTGCAGATGCTAAGGTGTTTTGAGTGGTTAGCATGTTACTATGACATAGGGTTTGCTTACTGTCCTAAGTCAAAAGAGTCCACCCTCAAGTCTCTATGATATTCTGGTCCCTAAACGTGGCACGTGTCCTTGTAGTCTATATGTTTCGTTTAAGTGCAAGTTTGATCACTTACAACCAGCACAAGTAATTGCACACCTCTGCTGAACAAGCCACACAATGTGAGGTATTTATCATGTCTGTAGCAAAAGCAATGCTAACCTGGTCTCTTTTCCAAAATTATTTTAATGAGGTTCATTGTATGTATTGTGGCAGAAATGAAAACTAGAGGTTCTAAAACAACAATTACTTTTACTCAAATCACAAGAAAGCAGATTAATAGTTCATAAACACTTACTTTTCATCTTTTCATCCAGCTTTCTTATGACATCAAAACTCCTTTACTATAGCACACTACTTGTTAGACAATGCATTTTAACATTTGCATTACATAACCAACTACATTTACAAGTTTATACAAATGTCATCAAGTTTTAAAATAACTTATCTAATAAAGCATTGCGCTTGAAATGCCAAGGACCAGGACATGAGTACCAAAGAGCACGAGAGTTGACATGTGACCCAAATCATTGAAACAACACAAAATTATTTGGTTCATTCGCAGTGTTTTTCACCTCACATTTGCAGTTTGACACCATTTGTAAGGTTAAGGTTATAGGTTTAGGGTAGGGTTAGGGCTTGGTTAGGTAAGAGTTAGGTTAGGGGATTTTCTAAAACCCCTAACAAGCACAGATATTAATAAATGCTTTTCAAAACTATCCTTCAACATCTAAACAAGTCCAAATGGATCATGTTTGAACCATAAATACAGACATAACAAATTACAAGGGCATTCTTCTGCTTAAATCAACAACATGCTCAGTCAAAACACAGATGAGACAGTCTAATAATAAAGACTTTAACCCCCTCTCCATCCTATCCAAAGAGCACTAACAATGACAGGAACCAGCAAAAAAATCCTGCTGTACCTCCACCATTTCCACACAGCATATTAGTCAAGTCAATTCCCAGGCATATCACAACATACAGTAATCTCAAAACGTAGATTGTAATTACGAACAACATTTCTTTGTACTACATCCAAGATAATAACCCAACTCCACACAAATTTCCTCAACCCACCCACACCAATAATTCCATGCAAGAATGTCCCATCCTAAAAATCACTCCATCTTTCAGGGTGTGAAAGCTTACCTCTTGCTGACACATCTTCTAATGTTCTGCACTGCCGTACTCTCCCTAAACATACTCATAGACCTAGAAGAGACTTGAGATCACCACAACTTTGATTACATATTCTTCTCCTCCAAACGTCCAGCTAAAACCTTGAATCTAGTCATGACAAAGTAAGGACAGGAAACTCCACATTTCCTCTGGAAAATTCAAGCCCCTCCTGGGTGAACTACTGCAAGCTGCAAGACTTCAGCAGATTTAGATGGTAAAAGAGGAAAAGTCTATCTTGTTATTTCTCTAAACCTGGGTGGAGTGCAGATTAGACATATCCCAGGAGACAACTGCAACCTAAAAGCAAAACAAAATGGCAACTACTGTATGATATAAGGATGGAATCCTGTGTAAATAAGCAACCAAAGAATTATATTCTGTGAGCGTGCATATGGCACAGAGGATAACATTTTTAGGAGTTAAGTAGAAGTTTAGTGTGGCACATTGTGGTTTAGTCAGCAAAATATACTCCCAACCTTCATACAGACTTGACTTCAAGGACATTTAAGGACAAGCAGCAGCATTTTATGGCAATTGTAGCTTGTTTCTGGAAGTGACATGTCTTCCCATACTTGTTCTGATTTTCTTTTCCTTTACCTTTTCGTTCTTTTTGTAGGTTGATGTAATGAGGTTAAACAGCTTCTGCTCAACAGCACTGTAAGCAGAAATCTAAATTTTGATTTCTTTAATCTTTCCATCCATGTTTGACATCAGGTCCCAGTTAAGTAAAACTGGGTTTCTGTGCTTTGTTGAATTAATTTTGTTGTGCGCTTTGGGCAAATGAATACAATTAAATGGATACAAAAGAAACATAGAAAAATTTTACTACATGTAAATGTACTAATTTTTGCAAAATTATTTATACGTGGTTTGTGCACGTATTGCGACAGTTTCCTGCTGAAGTGAACACTAATGGCGCTACAACAACAATGGCTTTTATTTACTTTTACACAAATCATGAGAAAAACGGCAGATTAAACTTCCATAAACACTTTTCACCCTGATCTTCACATAATACTTTACTTAAACATCAAAACCCTTTTTTATAGCGCATGAGTTGTAAAGCGATACATTGTAACGTTTATTACATAATCAACTACAAAAAAAAGCTTCTTAAAATCTGCTTGATATGCGACAGCTTGGTCTCATGAAAATTACGTCACCATGGCAAAATTTTTGCTAAACAAATTTACGTGCCTTATTACACATTTTGGCTGCAGATTCCCAGTAAAATGTCCATCAGGGGGCGCCAAAAGCAGACTAGGTTTTTAAGGTGAATAATAGACTGGGGCTTTAATGAGTAAAACGTACCTCCCTAACCTAAAGCTGTAACCTTAACCTAACCAATAGTGATCTAAAATCAAATGAGAGGTAGACATAAAACAGACATCCTTACCCTTAACCATTGCCTAAATCTAACCGAAAGTGTCCAAAAACAAAACAAGAAATGAAAAGCACGTTTTATGTGTTGAATTGCATGTCACCCTGAGTGCTTGACTGGCCTCAAATCGCAGTCTTCCAAATGTTAAGTTCATCACTCAGGTGAGCTACCACAGAAGCTAATAACATTAGATTGTGAAGTGTGTACATGTAGGTGAGTCTGTAATACAAGTGTAAAAATTTATAGTTTTTCAAATGATGCATTAGAATAAAAATGTTTCAATATCATAACACAGCAATGAGTGAGTAATAGTGTAAAATAAAAAAAGTGTTTATAGTCATAATCAGCCATTGTAGTCATGATTAATGTGAAAGTGAACAAAACACAAAGTTGTTGTAGCGCCTCCAGTTTTCATTTCACCAGGAAACAGCACCTAAAAAAGTACGTTTGCAGAAATGTAGAGACTGAGTTGAAATGTGCAGTAGCTCAATTTATAGAGATCGCTGCACTTGGGTACAAGTCCTAAAGAGCATACGAGTCTACACGAGAGATGAAAGTGTCATAGAAGAACCACAAAATGATGTGGTTTTTCAGCAATTACATTTTTCGTCTCATTTACCTTTTATGACACTATCAGTTTGGTTAAGGTTTATGGCAGGGAGGTCAGTTTTGTTGATTAAAACTCGATATAGCATTAACCATAAAACCTCATCTGTTTGAAAGACAATTTTACTCAGCTACTTAGTGGACATTTCACCTCAGGATTGCATATCAGAGACTTGGGGGTGGAACCTTTTGACACGGACCAGTAAGCAACCACCTAGTAATGCCCTAGCTACCACCCAGAACACACAAGGCACCTCAAAACACCATCGCAACCACTTACTGTAGCAGCCACCCTCCCTTAAGATAATGTAAATATTCTAGTTTAGATACTGAGTTTGTTCTACCAGTTTACTTTATTGTTATAAATGCAATAACAGCTTTAGGCATAAAGTAAGGGAAAACAACTTCTCAACAGAATAACCATGACTTGACATGTACTGTTATTGTTCACACTACGTATGGCTGTTGTTTCCAACATAAACTGACTTGAAGGAACAGCATTAGTCACAGTGACCTACCAATGACCTGCTATTGCAAACAAACATATGGGATGATCTGAGCAACAGTATACTGTATTAATCGCAAATCTACGAGAGAGTATAAACAGAGATGATAGTCAAACACAGGTTGGTAATGCTATATAGGAACCGCAGTGTAAATGCGAGTAGGGGTTAGGAAGTTGCCAGCCGTACTCATATCACTTCCCAATTCTGTTGTTTGAAGTTCAACGGTATAAGGCACAATCCAATATGTGATTATGCAGGCCTTAAAGTGGAGGAATTCAACAAGTGAACAGGAAATATTTTAGCCACCCACTGTTATTTAAAACAGTGCCTTTCAACTGGTTTTGTTTCAGAAACTACAGTATATTTTACATTGTACATAAAAAGTGGTGTACCAAAACGGTTTAGCGTAGAGTGTGAACAACGTGTCATGTAACGTGTCCATATCGCTCAAATGAATTTGCTCCAATATACAGTAGAAGTTTCTATGCCAGAAATGATCTTACCACAAATTGCTGCTACTCTGTGCTATTACTTATAAATAATCCCTTATTTAAAATGTAACCCTCCCCTCCTAGTTTTCATTCATGTAAGACCACTTCTTAGAAGATCCTGTGTCATGGTGTAGCCTACCTATAGGCCTACCGTTTATCATAGTTATCTTATGTTTGTTCATAATGTAAGAATACATTATGAACATCCATAATCCAAACCATATAGAGCCTTTAAGGCTGAGTAGCCTGTCAGGACACCCATCTCCCATCGCGATCTTGCGAGCTCTGTGCTGGGCGGCACAATTCGGGGCACCTTTCTCCCATAACGATTTTGCAAGCTCTGTGCCAGGGAGGCCTGACAGGTACCCTGTCGTGCTGCCCCTGACAGCTTTGCCGCCTGCCTACATCGCCTATGCCAGGATCTGCTACTGATAGTAAATATATCACGTGATCATACAATGAGGCAGTACCGTTTTGGGGTAGTTGGGGTATCATTACTTGTATACAGACTTAGTATTCAAATTAAATAGGCTGAGACAACTACTATAACAACAAATGAGCAAATAAATTATAATAAAACCGTAAATATACTGTAAATCAATATTCAGATGAAGTAACATATGCTGTCATCAACTTTATGGAACAATATTATTAGAATTTCTTGTTTATTAGTTGCTACTAGATACAAATATAAAAGGGAAATGGAAAATGCGCACAGCAGTCATGCTCGGGTCTCAGAATGTTATTTGATAAGTTATCTCAGTCTTAAAAGAAAATGTTATTAAATGTAACATTATTCAAATGTCCTAACCCTAGATTTCTTATAATTTCTTAACCTTTAAATAACGTTCTTCTCACAATAAGAAAACTGTACATTTTCATGTTCCCACAACCACTTTGCAACATTTGGAAAACATTTTAAAACTTTCATTTGTTAGCTGGGTTGCTAGTAAAAAGATGCAATCATAACAGCTAGTGACCACCTGTGATGTAACGGGTTGCTAAATATCTAGTTTTTAGTCAAGGTGAAAGCCCCCTGTAAAAACTAGAACAGGGTTTTAGATGTTATTAGCAACAAAATGTCACATTGAAACACCTCAGTGGCAACAGGATTAAACACAGATTAGATGTTGCATCACAACCATGTTTGCACTTGCACTTTATATAGGTATATAAGTGTATATATATAGGTATTTTATTTAGTTGTGTAGTCTCATGTGGTTCTGTGTTTGTCCTATGTTGTTTTTATGTAGCACCATAGAGGAACGTTGTCTCATTTCGCTGTGTACTAACTGTATATGGTTGAAACGACAATAAAAACCACTTGACTTGACCAATCAGACACTGAAGTTCCCTAAAGGGACAGTTCACCCAAAAATGAAAGTTCTCTCATTATTTACTCACCCTCATGCCATCCCTGATGTATATGGTTTTCTGTCTTCTGCAGAACACAAACAATGATTTTTAGAAGAATATCTCAGCTCTGTAGGTCCATACAACGCAAGTGAATGGTGACCAGAACTTTGAAGCTCCAAAATTCACATAATGGCAGCATAAAAGTAAACCAGTGGTTTATTATGTCTTCTTAAGCTATACAATTGCTTTGGGTAAGAAACGGATCAATATTTAACCCAAAATCTCCACATTCACTTTCACTTTCAGATTTATAGTACAAATTAGTTTAATATTGATCTGTTTCTCACTCATACCATTCATATAATTTCTAAAGACATAGACTTCCCCACTGAAGTCATATGGATCAATTTCATATGGCCTTTATGCACTTTTTGGACCTTGAAAGGTCTGGTCACCATTCACTGGCATTATGTGGGCCTACAGAGCTGAGATATTCTTCTAAAAATCTTTGTTTGTGTTTTGCAGAAGACAGAAAGTCATACACATCAGGGATGGCTTGAGGGTGAGTAAATGATGAGAGAATTTACATTATTGGGTGTACTATCCCTTTAACCGTTCAATTAATATATGCAAACCTTATTAAAAAGTTACAGCATGTTGGTGTACATATCTGTACCCCACAACCTCTCTCAAAGTGTAAGTCTATATGTAATTTTCAAGCAGGCCTCTATATCTCTTTATTTATAATCTGTCTGTTACAATACACCATTTTTCCTAACCTTTCTCCTGTATCTCCATCATCATGTGACTTCAAATAATGACTTAATGTTAGATCAATTTATTGTAAAATTACAATGAAATTCTACTTTTTCTGTGCTTTCTATACAGCCATTCGTGGACCAAGACTGCTGTACTATTATTCAAATTAGTTGTTCCCATGTTTGTCTATAATTGTAGCATCAGTGATTTCAGATGCACCTGCCCTTAAAACGAAATAAACTGGTTTTGACTGGTGTTTTGTTGCTTTGTAGTCTGCACTTTATAGTTCTTAGCCAGAATAAGAATCAAAGTTGACAAAATGTTATGCTGGTAGTCAAAAAATCTAGCTACATGATATAAATCGTACACTAACAGTGTGCAGTCTACAATGTTTGCTCATTAGCATGAACCTCACTTTCTAAAACATATTTAACATTTATTATTTTAGCGCAGGTTCTCGCTGAGATGAAAGTTCCCAATTATTTTATCTGTAGGAAACCACAGTGGGCAGTTATTATTCTTGGTCTTTGTCTTTTCCTTCCTCTATTTCCTGTCTCCTAATATGTGCATGTCACTTTTAAAAACGGATGTCCTTGTAAGTGCAGCTTGAGCATTGCTTTAACTAAAACAGAAGATGATGTATACCATGCATATAACACAGCATCCATCAATGATATATATTATGTTACTTTAAAACATCTGCCCACACAGTGCATCATAGTTTCATACTCAGTGGGATGTGTCCCCATATTATAATTTGTAAAAAAAAGTTTATCCTGTTAAAAAAGGTCATGTAAACACCGTTTTTGATTTCTAATGGGGGTGGGAGTCTAGCGGTTAAGGTGTCATGATGAGCAATATCCATATTGTATGGAATTTAACCATTGGTTTCTCTACAGGTGCTGTCCCTCACTGTAAATCACTTTGGATAAATAAAAAAAACCCACACTTGCTAATGGATGGAGTTTGTTTTCTTGTGTGCAATATTTTAAAATACTTTCTCCTATCCCAAGCCATTTGTAGGCTGATTATCTTGTTTGTTTGCACATCCCAGTTAGTCTTACACAGTGCAAATTTATGTAGGAATATCTGTTTTCTGACCAATTGCAAACAGAGGAGGAGTGTTTTTAAAACCTGCTAGAAAACAAGAATTATTTTGGTGTTGAAAAATTTTCACAGAAATTTGAAGCATTGTCTCCAGGGAGCTCATCTGGAAGAACTGTCGACTCTTTTCTGGGTAAAATGTCCACAGGGTGGCGCCAGAAGGGAGTTGTTTTTAAGTTGTAAATTATATATACAGTCAACAGGAATGCATATTTTATTAACACTACCCCCATCCCAAACCCCAAACCTAACTGCCAGTGCAGTGAAAACCTCCAAATCAGGCTCACCATTGTTTATGTAAAGGCATTTATTCCCTGGTTTCCATGGGACTAGAACCTCTGTCTCAGATTAGCCACTTTTCAACTATCGAGCCAAATGTGGGAGTGCTAGTGTGTGCCATGGCCAGCATTCCTACAGTCAATTCCGTGGCTTCATCATGCCACCTCTGGGCTTTCTCGGGGCCAAAGACCAATGGCTTTTGGCCCGCCGATTACGCTTGGGCCAAACAAGGCCAAATGTGAAGTGAGACAGGGTCAATGTCAAACATGGAGTTTCACCGAACTAGCCAGGATGTGTATCTAGTAAACCATTAAAACACACAGTAGACAACGCGGTGCCCAAAGAACTTTCCATGATTCAAGGTAATGGACGGTTTGCTGGGACATCATCCCGCTGTTAGTGGAGAGACCACTCGGGCCACATGGCAGTTACAGTCGGTGAGTTGTAAATGCTAACTTATATTTCTAGCTAGCTAATTTTTACAAACTTGATATTCTAGATAAATGATAACATGATACCTCAGCTTGAGTCTCCCTCTTGCTTGTGAAATGGGTGCGGTGTGTGACGTTGGTAACAGAGCGATGCATTAAGGGCGGGTTTTAGGGCAACGCTGTGGGACTATTGGCCCGAAGGTGGGAACGCAGATCAATTTTGGTCTCCCAGCTCGAGGTCCGAGGCTATTGGCCCCGGCTGACCAGTTTATAGCCCTGGCTTGCATTGGAACAATAGTGGAAATGTGGCTACTGAATGTGCCTACTTCTTGGTTTCCATGGGACCGGAATCTAGCGCTACAGGGCACACGTTTGAATTGATGCAAAAATGTCTTATGGGGAGGCCGCTCGTTTATAATTCAGCAGAATAGGGTTGATCTCAGGGTAGATGGACATTCGGAAGCAGCAATTCGATTTACCATGTGATCATATTGCACATCTTATTGCCTGTCAGCATTATACAAACAGTATCAACCAACTTTCAAGGGTGTGCTACATTGTTTTTGTGATTGTGATTTAAATGTAAACATACATTCCATCTCTTTGCATTGAAAATACTTTTTTTCACTGTAAACAAACCTTTTCATGGTATACATGCTGCCTATGATGCAACCCCCCAACCCCCCCATTTTCACCCCCTCAAGCAGAGAAGCCAAACTCTGCCTTGGGCAACAGGAAAAGATTAAAGAAGTTATTTTAAATCTAACGCTGCACTTTAGGTTGACATTCCACCGAAAATCAACTGCTGCAACTATGCCAATACTAGACCACAGTTGTGAACCCCCAATGTTTTTCTGTTATTCGATATATGTTGCAGTTTTTTATATTTTGAGGTCTAGTAACATACCCAGTCAAGAAGTTGACAGCAAATAATCTGTGATAAAATACATTTGCGTCTGTCATCAATGTAGTTGTAGATGTACAGATGGTGTTCCAGCAAGAGAAAGGTAGCAAGGTAAAGAAACCATCATACTCACTTGATATTTTGATCTTGAATGCACATCTTAACACGAGATTGTTGTGAATGAGCAAAGGGTTGCTTCTTTTTCATCGAAAGAGCCATTCGTACAGGCTGGTTTTTGTCACCATATTCTCTTGTTGATGCATAGCATATGGTCGGAAGTTAAACGAGTCTGTTTAGGTTTTAGGCACAACTGATAGAGCACTGACAAGCAGAGATGGCCTATGATCTCAGGATCATGCACACTACAAGTCATTTCCTCTTAGGGCCCACATTGGTGCTCTCTTTGTCTATGTCAGAATGTCACTTCCTGTTGGTTGCTGTACAGACAAACTGATTGCCCAGTGTGACGTCCCTTTCTTAAGACTTGAGGACATGGGACTTTCCACATCCTTCAACATAAAATTACGTAGTCTGAAAGATGGCTAGACTAAAAAACTTTTGACAGTGTATGTTTCAGCGTAATAGTGTATGATTTCTAGAAATCGTCTTGAACAGTGTACTGTATGACTTCAAGAAATATTTAGGAACAGTGAATGACCTCTAGAAATCTCCAGTGTACAGTATGAATAGTAGAAATCTTCAAGCTCAAATGGTGCTTTTGGAATCTATATAGATATAAGATTATAGAGAGACTATATACAGGGCTCTTGCACAAGAGGCAATATGTGACACCTCGTGAGTGTGAAAATAGGTCTTTTGATGTATGCTTTATAAATGCAATCATTTCATGGTTGAGAGTCAAAAGAAAGTAATTACTTAGTGTGTTGCTTGCTAAGGTAAGCATCACTAGAAGTATTGCTCATGGATAGGGTTGAGGTTAGGTTAGGTTAGGTTAGGTTAGGTTAGGTTAGGTTGGGTTGGGTTAGGTTAGGGATAGGATTAGGGATAAAAAAATGAAAAATCTAACTATTAGATTTTGGTGCTTAACTCGTCCTGCACCCTTTATGATACATACTATTCATTAATAATATCTCAAATCAAATGGTTTGTTGAGGAAATTTGTGCTATTACTTTTGAATTGTAAAACTTTGGGGACCTGAGCCACATCTGGAGACAAGAATATATAGAGACTTCAGGGTGGGCTGTTTTGACTTGACTTTGATTTTGTTAGTCTTCAGTTCCTGAAACTGCAGTAAATAAGGTACTCCCCAAAGATGAGAATAAACTACATTTTTGATCTCTTCCACATCATTACAAATCTATTGCACGAACATAGATGTGTAATACAGGCCAAACTACATACACTCTGTGATCATTAGATTAAGATTCAACTTTATTGTCATTGTGCAGAGTACAGGTACAGAGCCAATGAAACGCAGTTGTTTTCGCATATCCCAACTAAGCTGGGGTCAGAGCGCAGGGTCAGCCATGAAACAGCGTCCCTGGAGCAGATAGGGTCAAGGACCTTGCTGGGGCTTGAACCCCTGACCTTTCGGTCAGTAACCCAGAGCCTTAACCGCTGAGCCACCATCTTAAGCAACCTTGTTTGCCTCAGAGTTAAAATCCAGATTAAGTTACCATGAATTCAGCAAACATTCCCAGTATAATCTTTTAAAAATAGTAGCCACATTTGTATTATTGACATAAAAAATGACACCAGAAATGACCACCACTGTCAAACAGCTCAATTTATGTGCTGAGTTCTACAAAAACATGTATACAAATTAGACCAGCCTTTCTTAAACTTTGGGTAGCGACCCAAATTGGGTTGATTGGTCCTACGTTTTGGATCGTGATGCATTTGAATAAATGTGCCATTATTTCCTTAGTAAGAGTAACTGAAATTGCTATTTTGTTTTTTTACATTACATATTTTAGCCAGCAGGTGGTGGCAAAAGATAATTTTTATGTGTAACATGAGCCAGTTATGTGACGTAATGTGAAGCCGCTTCAGCCGTTTACATACAACAGCTCTTCGTGATTGTATGTATTACTACTACTAAAGCTAAGAAATAGTTTAAACGGCTTTAAACGAACAACTTCAGCATTACGGCTCATCACAGCTGAGAGACACAATAGACTGATTAATTACACGAACTGAAGCCGCTTACCTCTTATCGGACGTTCCACATTGGAGTGGACACACTGTTTAAAATGAAGACCGAATCACAGCAGTGATGATGTAGGGCCATATCGCACTCTTGCTTGTATTATATATTGCTATTTAGTGTAAAAAGCATCTACTGCCTTTTGCAATAAGTGCAAATAGCCTCTGCCAATAAATGAATGGATACAGCAGATACAGCATATTGCAAGTGTGTGTCCCAGCTAAACACAAAATGAAACACCAAACTAAGACCACTAAAGACAAAATTATTTGAAAACATTAAAATGCTACCATAGCAATTGCTATATTGACACTACCCTTATTGTGACTATGCCTTTTATTTGGTTTCGTTTAAGAAAGCATGCCTTTAGAAACATCCTCTTAAAATAAAAAGAAGCTAAAATCCCCTACAACAGGATGCGAACTCTGAGTTCCTTCTCCTTTTGTCATTTGTTTGGTGGGATGTGCACAATATTACATTGCCTCTCCAAGATTAACTGAATATATTTTACTGTAGTTCACAACCAAATGTGTAAAACAATTATCATAATGACTTCCTAACATCATGAAGATGAAGTTCACCCAAAATAATAAAAAGACTTACCCATTGAGCTTATTTAATGGAGGCTGAGCATATACGCTTAAACTGTGTTGTTAGTAGTGAGAACAAGTCCACTTCCTCTCTGCTGCACTTGAATATGTTATTTATGTGTTCCTCCCATTTAGAACTCTGCCTCTGTTGTATTGCTTATATAAGCACAACAGTAAAAAGCATTTCAATCAACTCTGCTGCACACTGAATATATTGACACATTGCTCAAGTAGACGTTGTGTGTGGTTTGGAAACCTCTTTGAAAACATTTATTAGTGGTGCTTGCCTTAGCAAGGCACCACCATTACTATTGCTCTATACTTTGTTTATGGATTTCCCCAAATCCCTAACCCGTTCTTTTTGCAAAAAAATTGGGTGGTACACTTGTCCCGCACCATTTGTCATACACCCGTGAATAGGGCTGGGCGATATGGCAAAAAAAAATAAAAAATAGATATCAGTATTTTTTAGCTTATTGACGATATTCTATATATATCTCGATAATTATGTATTTGCTCTGAAATGGCTCAAAAGTGATTTTTTTTTTAAGTCAGATGAACCTTAATTTCATCCTAACAGCCATTCTAGCCAAGTAGATTCAGTTTATTATAGGCACTGAATTAACATTTATTTAAAACAAATAAATGTATGTTTACTCAGTTCTTCAATCAATTAACACAAATCATTTTCATTGGCATGTACATTTATATTTTTCATACAATGATACATAGTGCTGAATAAAAAGCATTTTGTTAAGCAGTTAATTTTTTGTGAATGAACAAGTTGGAGCTTTTATTTTGACATGGTGTGGCAGGATGAATGAGGCACAGACACAAAATAGTGGTATAGCTTTTACCCCTGAAGGGCTCTTTATTACAATCTTGTGGGTAATGGTGTCTTTAATAGTGTGCTCCAGGTGCTGTAAAGTGGCTGTGCTTGTATCTGCAGTGGCTTAAGGGGTGTGTTCACTCTTGAGTGTTTGCTGCGTTCTGATCGGGCTATCCTTCACTAGAGTCTACGAGAGGAGCGCAATACAAAGACACATCATTAGAATTTCAGTGGGGTCAAAGCTCACCTTCCTTCTTTCTGGTTCCACCTGCTGATTAACATCAGGTGCACCCAATCAGCATGCGCTCTCCACTGCTGATTGAATATTGATCTCTAATAATAGGGCTAGGCTTGTCTGTGCAAGGGATGCTCCCCTCACATGGAAAGTGTTGTGTGTCGTCCACAATGTTCCACATTTGTTGAAATGTTGTCATCTCCTCCTTTTCTGTTATTCTATGCCACCTTTGTAGATTTGTATAATAACTTGTAGGGGTTACTACCATTTGGAAATGCAAATGTTTAAAACCGGCAGTACTTTTATTTCACAATGCACATGAAATGCTCTAAAAGCACTAAAAACACGAGCTTATGAACCGTGTGCGAACACAGAACAGTGCGCCTTCTGAAGCGTACAGACACCATACGTTTACCTGTCTTTCACTTCAGCCTTTTGCAGTTGAATAATCTCATATAACCATAAATCCATTTTGATGAATTGTGCAGCTCTAAAGGATTGTGAAATTAGTCAACTGAAGCTCTTTAAGAAACGAAAACGCCATAACTCGGCTCCGGAACATTGTAGAGATATGAGGGTGGGCTATTTTGACTTGGGGCTGCGTACTGAGGACGTTTTTGGACCACAACACACTAGCAACCAACTAGTGATGCCCCAGCAATCACAGTGAACACCAGAACTCAACTCCAGAATATTGTGGAGATATGGGCTGGGCTATTTTGACTCGAGATGTCTACTAAGGCCATTTTTAATCAACAACACACTAGCAATCACCTAGAAATGTCCCATCAACCACCGAGAACACCACAACTTGGCTCTGTACCATTATAGAGATATGGGGGTGGGGTATTTTAAGTTGGGGCTGTGAACTGAGGTAGTTTTTGGTCTACAACACACTAGAATCTACTTTACAATGCCCCAGCAACCTCCGAGAACACCATAACTCAGCACCAGAACATTGTAGCGATCTGGGGTGGGCTATTTTGACTCGGGCTATGTACTGAGGTTGTTTTTGATCCACATTAACACTTTGATTTTTGGTCCTGTTATATCACCAAAATATCGTACAGACATATGGGTGGGGTCTTTAACTTGGGGAAATATACTGAGCCCCTTGGTGGGATATTGTGGAGTTTTGCCACCGCAAGCACCACTCACATTATCTTCAGAAATCTAATTATATTTGCCATTCTGTTTGGTGACGCTAGTGGTTCAAAATCTTAAAGACTGAATTGTGTTATCAACTTTACAGAAAGGTTTTAATTGTGTCATCAACGTTACATCATCCTGGGTGAACTTACTGAAGAGTTCTGATTTCACTCACACATGAAAACATACTTCCTATGAATCCAACTTGACATCTTAAGACATTTTAGACACATTTATGCTGTAAATAAATGTAATGAATTATATTAAGATTAAAAAAGCTGCAGTTCTGAGCTGTTGAGATACAAACCCACAAATAGAGGAAGTACTACAGAGTTTGTGTGGTTATGAGACTTCCAGCAAGTGGCATGTAAATGAGCACAGTTCAATGAGAACTGACTGTGACTCAGTGTATTATTGTTTGTCTTCCATGTGCATTACCTCCATCTTCCACCCACAGGGGACATTCAAGAACATTTACATAAAGAACAGACATGAAATTTCCAAAAGAGAGAATATGAAATAAAACAAACAAATGATTATTATTTCTTTTCTTTTTGCAGATAAGTCACAACACATTTCCATGTGATAAACAAAATTATAATATTTAAGTTTATTAAATTAAAATATACAAATTATGAATTTACAGAAACACGTTACAATAAGTTAATATACATTAACAGTACAATGAACAATAATTGTATACAGCATTTATGTATAAATTTAATGTTAATTTTAAAAAGTATGCAATTCATTGTTAAAATATAAATAAAAATGTGTTAGCATATGCAGAAATTATAATTAACCAAGATTAATAAATGCTGTAAAAAATATTGTCCATTGTTAGTTCATGTTGAATATCGTTAATGTTTACAACGTTATCGTAAAGTGAAAATGTAAATGATCTTACTTGTTCTGTGTGTTTTCTAAAACAGACCATAAAATAAGAGTGAATGGAAAACAATGAGTCAAGACCAATGACACAAATTTTCCACTTGAAGATTTTCAAGGCAGATATACAAGAACCGTATATATGTTTATTGTACAGGCGAAAATACTTGTATGTCAACAAAGTTATTAAAACAGGCTTTAAGAATTATTTTGCAATTACATTTTTTTATTAATCCCACAAAACATAAACAGAAGAAAATACATATAAATGGAATCATTAAAACATTTAAACCCCACAACCACCCAGTCCCCAACCCCACCCTAACCACCAACAAACAACCCTGTGGTCACATAAAAGTATATACAGATGATTATAGACACATATAAAAATACAAATGTTTTAAAAATAACAATATATATATAACAATATTTACACATCCAATAATGTCAGGTATTTGCCCCATTTCTCTATAAACAAATCTGATTTACCCAGCCTTCCAAATGACCCTTCTTCAAATGCCGCCACCCTCTCCAACTCTGAGCACCACTCATGAAATGAGGGAGCTTCAGCCAACATCCGACCCCTTAAAAGAACATGTCTGGCGATCATGACGCTAGTTAGGACCCAACTCTTTATATGCCTATTCTTGACGTTGATGACCACCCCATCGGCCAAAATACAGTGTCTGGGGCAAAATGAGAGCTGATATAAAACTCTGAGCTTTCGACCAAAACTCCCGGATCCTAACACACACCCAAAAGACATGGGATATGTCTCCATCCTCTGATTGGCATCGCTAGCAGGTGGGTGTGTCTTTAAGACCAAGCCCATACAATTTAGAGGGGGTCCAATAGAATCGATGTAAAATCTTAAATTGTATAAGGCGTACCCTTGCGTCTCTAGATGCAGTTTTTATGTTTTTTTTAGAATCTTAACCCATTCTCCCTCCTCCAATTCCAAATTTAAGTCTTTCTCCCATAATCTCTTGAGAGTGAGCGAGACTCCGTCCCCCAGACTCTAAAGTAACAAGGAGTAATACACTGATGCCTCATGACCATTTCAAAAAGCAGTGATCATCTCACCCAGAGTATCTGCTGCTTTAGGAGGGTGAATGCTATTCCCAAAAATAGTACAAATCAAGTGGTGCAGCTGTAAATGCCTAAAAAACTGAGATCTGGGGATCCCAATATATTGAACCAAAAGGGGACTTTTTAATGCATAGTTTGGGGTTTAGCCATAAACTTGAGGCAACATTTAGATAAATATCTGAATTAAACACTCTGTTCACCTTTGTCCATACTAAGTGCAAATAATGGGGTTTAATGCATAATAATAAAACTAAATATTGGGTATGCCTATCCAACCTTTGTTAATTTCCTTTAGAAAAGGAAACCGGTGTCATTCATTTGTGCTAGATTTGTGCTGTTGAAAAAAAAAACCCTATCTATCTATCTATCTATCTATCTATCTATCTATCTATCTATCTATCTATCTATCTATCTATCTATCTATCTATCTATCTATCTATCTATCTATCTGTCTGTCTGTCTGTCTGTCTGTCTGTCTGTCTGTCTGTCTGTCTGTCTGTCTGTCATCGTCTGTCTGTCTGTCTGTCTGTCTGTCTGTCTGTCTGTCTGTCTATCTATCTATCTATCTATCTATCTACAAGTAGTCAAAAAGTCTAAGAAATACGAGGCCAACAACTTTTTCTTTTGTGCCTTACCAAAAATAAAGCCACATCACAGGAGCCCTTTGATATCTTTAGATAAGGAACATCAACAAGTGCTCTGAAATAGGTTTTGAATGTAGAACCACTATTAACTAATAAGTTAAGTCATAGCAAAGTCATGGTACCTTTGAGTTAACCTTTGTAGATAGAAATGCACAAATGGATGTCTTTGATCTGCTATTTGCTTCATACTGAATTATTTTCCTTTGAATAAAACATTTTCTGTAAATAATTATTTAAATACTCACTAGTTGCATGTTTTAGTGCTTTATGACCCCATGCTGACCTCTGATCACATAAACAACTGTGTGATTTTGACTTTCATCAAATGGATAAAAGATTGATTCAATAACATCCGAGCAGATGCAGAGAGGATGTGAAAACGTGTTGTCCAACATGAACCTTCTCACACTTTAAAAAGCCACTGACACGTCTTTAGCCCACGCATCTAAACCCTGTTTCTATTATTATACACTGTTCAATGAGATATTGAGATACTGAGTGTTTACTTTACATTTGTTTTTGTCTTGGGGACAAAGATGTGGCATAGACATAGTTTAATAAATCCAGTTATTTAAAGTTCCTCATCTTACTTATTTCTGTTGAATTTAAAGGTTCACTAAGTAACTTTCTATTGTAAAAAGGTTTAACCCTAAATAAATAATACTTCTGCAAATAAGTTTAAACTCACATAAGTTGAAGTCTTCTGTAATTTCAGTGGTTTGTAAAACCTGTTTTATTCTACTTGTTGACAGCTCTTGACCACATCTTTTCGTACTGTTGTGTTGTTGATCTCAATAACCAGTCTTCATTGCTGTTGTATTCACTTTATTAACAACTCTCTCAACTACATGATCGCTCTCTTTAATCTCGCGATCACCTTCCTCTTCTCAACCCTGTTCTCGCGATATCACTACACTACATCCCTCCCTTTGTTAGTATTAGAGAACTTAAATACTACAAAATAACACATTACCCTTAGTTTCAACAGCTTTGTTACCGTTATTCTGAATACTGCTATATTGTTTTGAACTGACTATCTGTCAACAAATATTCAAACATTTACATAATCATGTCCTTGAAACGAGCAGGTTTCTTAACCACTCTACCACTCCGAGTAGTCAAGGGCTTGCTACAGGAGTCTGGTACTGTAACAGAAGAACTCTGTGGCTCTATTGGGAAATCTGACTTGTTCAGCTGTCTCTTGAGTTCCTTGGTCACTTTGTTTTTCTGCTGGTTCTGGTATGCTTATCTCCAACTGAATGGGAACATGACGAATGTGCTTCACATTTCTCACAATCCTAGAACCATCCTCGACATTGACCATTTCAAAGGAATTGTCCGATGTGTTCTTCAGCAGCACAAAATGAGTATCTCTGTACTTAGAGGCCAGCTTGCCATCTTCCATACTCGCCACATATACAATGTCTCCCAACTTAAAGTTGTGTTCCTTAGCTCGTCTTGTCATGTCTGCGTACTGTTTCATTTTCTCATTGTACCTTTTATGATGACTTTCAATGTCTTTTGTTTCTGTTTTGTCTGTGATGATACTAGGCAACTTCGTACGTACATCTCGTCCAAACATCAGATAAGCTGGTGTCTCACCCGATGCTCTATGTGGTGTAGATCGATAGGCAAGAAGAATCTTTGAAAGATCTTCACTCCAATTCCTTCCCCCACTTTTAGATGCTTTGAAGGCTTTCTTCAAGTAACGATGAAATCTTTCTATTTTACCGTTACTTTTGGGATAGTAAGGTGAGGCTTTGATGTGCTTAACTCCACTAGTTCTCAGAAATGCCTCGAAGACGTTTCCTACAAACTGCTTCCCGTTGTCAGTCACTACTTCCAAGGGATACCCAAATCGGGCAAATATTTTCATCATTTCCTTTGTAACGGTCTTGGAAGTTATATCATCAATGACTACTGCTTCAGGGTATGACGTGTAATAGTCAATAACAGTAAGTATATAGACATTCTGAATAGGACCCACCAAATCAACACCTATCTTAGTCCACGGTCTAGGTGGCAGTTCTAATGGATGCAGTGGTTGATCTTCATGCAAGGGTTGATTGGGAACACATGCATTACAGTTTTTGATCATTCTTTCGACTTCCATGTCCATATTAGGCCAATAGAATTTGCTTCTCAAGAATTGCTTTGTGCGAATTACACCTTGATGTGTCTCGTGTGCAATTTTCAAAGCTTGCTGGACCAGTGCGGAAGGAAGAACTATCCTGTGTCCCCGCAGCAAAAGACCATCATGGGTTGACAACTCGTCTGAGCAGCGTTTGTATGAATGTAGGCTGTCAGGAATTGTAGTTGGCCATTGTCCTGTCCCCACAATGGAAATCAGTTGTGTCAAGGTAGTATCGTTCATTGTGGCTCTTTTAAGTTCCTCAAGAGTCAAGGCTGGTACATCCATCATATTTACAGACAACACTCTGTCCATATACGTGTCCACGTAACTGTTGTCCTCTGTTTCCGGCAAAGGAAGTCTAGAAAGTGAGTCTGCAACATTGTCTTTACCTGCAATGTGTTCAATCTTGTAGTCATATGGATACAGTCTAAGTCCAAGTCTTTGTATTCTAGGAGGCAAAAGCTTTGACTTCTCTGGATTGAGCATATAAATGAGAGGTCGATGATCTGTTTGAAGAGTAAATCTGCCTCCCCACAAATACGCTCTGAAGTGTTCCACCGCCCAAACGCACCATAGGGCTTCCCGCTCTATCTGAGAGTAACGTCTTTCTGTGGGTGTTAGAGAGCGGCTCGCATATGCTACAGGTTTCTTAGCTCCATTTTCTTGTGTCTGAAGCAAAACTGCTCCAAGTCCGACTGGACTTGCATCACTGATCACAACTGTTGGAGCGTTTATGTTGAAGTATGCTAGGCCTGGCTCACTAGTTAATTCTTTTTTCAGTCGCTTAAAAGCATTTTCTGCTTCAGATGACCACTGCCACTTTTGTCCTTGTCTGGTCAGTTTTCGAAGAGGTTCAGACAGATTTGCGTAATTGGGAACAAACTTCATCAAAAATCCACAAGTGCCTAGGAATGAACGTAACTGTGCAACATTTTCAGGTCTGGGAGCGTTACAAACTGCTTCAACCTTTCGTGGATCTGGTTTTATTCCCTCCGTTGTGACAACATGACCCAAAATCTCAATCTGTTTAAGTCCAAAGAAACATTTTTCTTTATTCAAGGTCAGTCCCTTTTCTTGGAATTTTTGAAAAACATTTCTCAGTCTTTGCTCCAGCTCATTCTCATTTTCAGCAAACACGACCACGTCATCCATGTAGCACACCACACCTGGCATCCCACATAACATAGAGTCCATGGCTTTCTGGTATGCTTCCGGAGCACTAGCCAATCCGAATGGAACCTTCCTAAAACGGTAGCATCCCCTGTGTGTAATGAATGTGGTCATTTGTCTGGATTCAAGTGCCAGATCAAGTTGCCAGAAGCCTTTACGGGCATCCAGTTTGGCGAACACCTTTGCTCCCTGCATTGCTTGCAGTATGCTGTCTATTGTTGGTACAGGGTGTCTTTCTCTTACCACCGCTTTATTCACTTCTCTCAGATCTACACAAAGTCTCACTTCTTTAGTGTCTTTTTTTGGAATGATAAGAATGTTTGACACCCATTCAGATCCTTTGTGCACTTCCTCTATGATTCCATCTTCCAGCATTTTGTCCAGCTCTTGATTTACAGCCTCTACCATCAGGTAAGGTACTCACCTTAAAGCTTGAGCTACAGGTGTGACCTTTTCATTTACAGATATTTTATGGCTGTAATCTTTGATTTGTCCCAGTTCTTTAAACAAACTCTGATATTCAGCCTCAAGTTTAAAAAATCTCTCTGGCGAATTTTCAATTGCACTGACCTGGTCTGTGCTATTCAGGATCTTTAAGTCAAAGCATGACCGCCTTCCTAACAGTGGCTCTACATTTCCTTTTATTACAAAAATGTCATCCTTCGTGACATTATCCTTCCATTGGAAATGTGCTTCAAAAAATCCCACACAGTGGAGAGAGTGCGTCTGTGCATAAGTGTAGAATTTTTTCTTGGTTTGTTTTAGTTCAACTTTTTGTGCAAACAATCTGTGATACAGTTCTTCTCCAATGAAATTTCTTCCACTTCCTGTATCAACGACCATCTTCAGCCTCTGTCCATTAACTCTTATGGTCTCTTTGCCTTCTGGATCAATTGAATATACAAATTCATCAGAATCAGAATTGTCATTTACAGCTCTCACTGGTTTGTCTTTGCGGTCTGACCTGTCTTTGGCCTTGTATCTTTCATTTTTATGCTCCTGTGAGTTTTTTTTCTTTCTGCAAACACGTGCATAATGACCGGTTTTTCTGCAATACAGGCAGGTTGCTGATTTTGCCCCACAGTCATCTGCTTTATGTGTTGTAAGTCCACATCTATAACACTTGGCGTCACTGTTGTCCTTTTTAAATCGCCCTCTGCTGGCATTTTGCAGTTTCACTTTTGCGTTAGGAGCTCGTATACCTTTCGTGAAATTAACGTGATTGTCTTTTTCTTTGGTGTTGTTTTCTGAAAGCACTTTAGACTCTGCTTGGTCTGATTCAAAAATTCTAGCAACAGTTAATGCTCTTTCCAACGTAAGCCCTTCTTCCTGCAACAGTTTATCTCTTAATCGTCTATGTGCACATTTCTCTACGAGTTGATCTCGTATCATATCACGTTCTAAAGCTCCGAACTCACAAGATTTGGCCAGTTCCCTTAACGCGTTCACAAATGCGTCGATCGTTTCGTCCTGTGGTTGAGATCTTAGTCTGAATTTGTGTCTTTCCAGCACAACATTTTTCCGTGGAGTAAAGTAAGCATCCAGTGCAGCTACAGTATCTGTGTATGAATCTTTAGGACCCGGGAGATTGGCAAAAATCCTCTGTACTGGAGCACCAATACAATGCAAAAAAGTAGCGCGTCTTACCACATCAGCAGCATTGATAGCTCCACTGGCCAACTCAAAGAAACTATACGAGTCTTTCCATGTTTTGTATTCTGCATACAAATCTGAAACTCCGAGGTTCAATGGAATGGGCGGCGATAACTGAGCCTGTGCGACATGCGGCGGTGCTCGAGCTACGGCTTCGTCGCCTTCCATCATGCCAGTTCAGACAGTCAGTCTTTCAGATCCAGATGTCGCTTCCAACGACAGTTGAACGGTAATCCTAATCGTTCTCTTTATTTGTTCATCCTCGTCGCCATTTATGTTGTGTTATTGATCTCAATAACCAGTCTTCATTGCTGTTGTATTCACTTTATTAACAACTCTCTCAACTACATGATCGCTCTCTTTAATCTCGCGATCACCTTCCTCTTCTCAACCCCGTTCTCGCGATATCACTACACTACACGTACCCTGGATTTATATTTAAACAATTTGCAAAAATACAGATGCGCCTTAGTTCCAATTCAAACTGCAGATTTGTTATGGACTATATTGTCATAGGGAATTTTGAGATGGGTTTTTTCCCTCAACATATCAATATCTCTGCTTTCTGTCCTTTTTTCACATGCATTTTTTTACTATTTCAATATCAAATGCATAAATTCACGATGACATGCACTCACAATGGCTTCCATGACTCCATGGACAGTTCATTTGAATTTGGGTACAGAGATCTTCTTCTGGTCAATATCGCCACCTGCTGTTAGAAACAGCAATAACATTGAATATCTTTAACAGAATAATGAATAGCTTTAACAGGAGTGTTCAAACTTGAGCATTGAGTATGAAACTTAATACTACAGTGCAACCTTGGTGAATTCAGTGAGAGTTGTTCATAAGTCGAATTTGACTGTTAAATGTGTGGCTAATGTGTTTTTTTGTTTCCTGTTTGTTTGTGTTGGTGTGCTTGGGTGCTTTAGCCTCAGAACCAAGCTTTACCTTCATTGCAGTACTGATTTTAAAACATTCTTGTCACATTCACATGCAACATTTAAAAATATTCAGATGCTTTATCTTGGATTAGTAATAATGTTTCTCTAGTATTTCTTTCTTTCTTTCATTCATTCTTTCTTTCTTTCTTTCTTTCACCAAAATCATGTCCTATTTTCATCACGTTTCTCCTCACTGTCACCACCTAGTGATACTATAGTATAATTTTACTCAATAGAACTTTTAAGTTGCTTTACATTTATTAATTTGACAAACTTTACATTTTAATTCTTTGTGGTTAGTTATAAGTGTAGGGTTATGTTTAGGGGTACACATTGGCATGGTGGGGGGCTTTCAGCCACTGAGGGGGACCAGAGAGAGATGCAAGATCAACACCACCAATATTGACATTTGACATTTATGCATTTGGCAGATGCTTTTATCCAAAGCGACTTACAGTGCAATTATTACAGGGACAATCCCCTGGAGCAACTTGGAGTTATGTGCCTTGCTCAAGGACACAATGGTGGTGGCTGTGGGGCTCTAACCAGCGACCTTCTGATTACCAGTTTACCAGTTATGTGCTTTAGACCACTACAC
Organism: Xyrauchen texanus; assembly: GCF_025860055.1. Lineage (NCBI taxonomy): Eukaryota > Metazoa > Chordata > Actinopteri > Cypriniformes > Catostomidae > Xyrauchen > Xyrauchen texanus. Next base: position 26,575,173 of record NC_068319.1, read on the forward strand.
CACCACCACTCCAATATTGCTACGATGTCCGGAGGTCACCCACCTGAGATCGCGCATACATCGGCAAAGAAAGACTCTCCAATATATCCACAACAAACACAATAAACACAACAAATCATTACATCTGCAGTCTCCTTGGCCAGGCGTCAAGCACTAGGAAGTGTAATCGAGCTTGAAACCACGATTGAACCTAGAGACTTCAATGGCAAGATGTACAGTGAAAAAAGGAGTCTTTGTCTGTTCTCACCCAAAACCAACTGGATCACTTCAGAAGACATGGAATAAACCTCTGGAGTCTTATAGATTACTTTTATGTCATCATTAACTTGCATTGTATGGACCTACAGAGCTGAGCAAATAATGAGAACATTTCCATATTTGGGTGAACATTTACAGACAAACACAATGGCACTAATAATTAGTTTGGCACAAAGATATGGCTAAGATATAAATCAAGAGGCAATACTACAAAAGAAACAATTTTTTTTATACAGTGTGGGAAGCCGACAGTACAGCTCTATGGCTCCCTCCCCAGTCCTTGTAAAGTCCCTCAAACAGACATTTTACAGGCTTTCATGTCCCTGACAGGAAATGGAACATGTCAGAAATCCCTTTCACGGTCGCCACTTAAAATAGACGCTTCTCAAGACAAGAATAGCATCAAATAAAAGATACAATCCTAATAAAAAATCCCAAGAAAGGCCAGAGACTCCTATAAATACCAAAGAATTTAGTCAAAGATTATGTCCGAGGACAGATGTAAACATGCAATCTTAATATCTCTAAAGGGTGTTCATATATATACATATTCTTTATTAAACATAAGAACTGTTTACTAAATAATTCAAATAACATGTAGTTGCTTATATATTTATTCATTGACTTGTTTTAACTTTCTTAATGCACATTTGTGATCCTAATAATGTTAACCAGCAGTCAAAACAGCTTTTGCATTGCTTTAGTCTACTATTATAGGTAACAGTCTCTCTAAAATCTTGCCAACAGTTAACAGCGTAAGCAAAATAAACTGTTCAAAAGGAAAACAAGTTTATTTTTCTTCCCCATATACTGGGACCCACTTTATATTAGATGTCTTTAACTACTATGCACTACACTATTAACCTTAACAGTAGCATTAAACTAACCCTACCAGAATCCTTAACCTTAACCCTATCCCTATTCCTAAACCTACCTATACATCAACCTCAGTAGTAGCAAATGTGACTCTTGTGAGAATTTTGCAGAACAACAGGTATATACACAATAAGTACAGTGCACTGTATGTATTTTAATGTTAGTACATAGTAGTTAAAGACACCTAATATACAATGGGACAAACTATTGTAAACATTTTTGACAGTGAATGTAATAAAGGCTTTAGGCCTATTTGGATGGCAATTGTTTCTCAGGGTGGCATTTGTAAATTTGCATGGTTCCTCTTTGATAAAACCTTTGTGTTTGGATGACATTTAAATCACGGGGGACGAGCGAGACTATTTGTCGAACACATGATTCCAGTTGCGATTGTTATATGGAAAATTCCTCAATCCACAAACTATGTCCTCTGTATTTGCGTTCAAATATGTTTGTAATTGTGCTAAAGTGAAAATAACATTTTCAAAGAATGCACAAGGGAACCGTGCTGTAAAACAATGTGGACATATACAGTGTACATTTTCATATATGGCACAAGCCAACTAATTCATAACCAACTAAGTAACACTTTAAGAACTGACAAAGGAATGGACACAACAGGAGGGTACTTATACAAGAAGGTGCTGACCTCCGTGGTCGTGAGCACTTGCAACAACTGGGGAGAAGGTGTCCTTTTCCTTCTCCTTTTGCGGACAGCTGGGAGCGTAGTTACGGGAATGGTCGAGGCTACAGGCAATGGCACTGGGACGATCGAGGCTACAGGCATTGGCTCTGGGATGGTCGAGGCTACAGACATTGGCTCTGGCTTGTTAAATGTGGCATGCATGGGTACTGGCTCATTAACCATGGCAGGCATGAGTACTGGCTTGTTAACCATTTCAGGCATGGGCGCTGGTTGTGGCCTGAGGTTCCTGCCATAATTTAGTTCCCGACTATGTGGTTATTACCACAGACTGTGGCGGGGAACTGACCAATGGAGCTTGGAGTGGGTGAGCCCCCCTAAAAATGTATTTAGGGAGAATGTATGGAAAGGAGTTACCTTGGAGACAGGAGCTGTGGCAGGCCTGGAGATAGGGACCTTGGCAGGTTTGGAGAGAGGGACCGTGGAAGGCCAAGGCTTGGAGACAGGGGCCGTGGAAGGCTTGGAGACAGGGACCATGGAAGGCAGTGAGGGGTGATGGAAGGAAAGCGTGGCTTGGACATATTCCACAAAGGGAAGATTCTCCATTTCCGGAAGAGCTGTGGGATGATAAATGTTCAAGCCCATTCCATAAATGGCAATGAGGTAGGGGTTCGAGATTGTGGTGGAAGTGACGAGTTGACAGAACTTGACGGTGTATTCCAGGAGAGGAAGGTCTTGTTTGAATAATTCCATAAATTAACCGGTCAGCTCCATGACTCTTGTTGTTCTGGTCTTGAAGGAGCGAAGGATTAGAGGGATTGCTGGAGTAGAAGGTGGAGAGGAATTGTGGAAAGTCTTGCGAGGGGGACGTTGGGAGGAACAGGTAAGTAAGTATTCTTTGTTAGGTCAGTACTTCTGTAACATTGGTACGTGGAGTGGAAGAGAGGAGACACAGGAATAACTTTCAGTCTTTTAATAGTAGATGCTGGAGTGGAACAAATGTCATACAAGGAATCAATTAAGGTAACAAGCTGGAATGGAACAAATATCTCAAAAGGAATCAATCAATGAAACACGTGGAGTGGAACACTACAAAGTAACAATATCACAATTCATAACCAACTAAATAACACTTTAAGAACTAACAAAGGAATGGACAAAACAGGAGGGTACTTATACAAGAAGGTGCTGATGAGGGAATGGAGAACAGGTGAGGAGGTTTGGAAACAGATGGCAGTGATGAGGGCAGTGCATTATGGGAAATGTAGTTGGAGAAAAGAAGGTGAATAACTGTGACACCTGACTACACCCTGTAAATGCTGAAATTACCTAACATCCCCATGTAAAATAACTTCCTTTCGAAAAGAGCTTTAGCCAAAAATAGCAAATAACGATTTGAAAAAGAATAACTACACATCACAGGCAAAAAATCAGCTCAGAAGTGGAAGGGAGTAGTCCTCCGCAATCCACTGTAAATTCACATACAGATCTAGCTGTATTCTGGCATCAGGGCTAGTCTAGGAAGAGAAATTGGCCCTGGTTTTTACATGGCAACTGGCCCAACTGTTGAGCAGGAGGCTGGAGGGGGAGGGGGGTTGAGGTTCACTGTACATTTCTGCATATCGCGGTGTCGTTTTATGGTCTGTTCTGCATAATGCAGCGGCTCATTGCTGCCAGCCCGCTCTGTTCTCCCGAATGGCCATTATGCCCCTGATTGGCCCAAAAGTGTGTCGGCCATGGCATTTGATTTGTGATGCAATGAACAAAATAATTAAATAAAAATAATGAAACAGGTTCTGTCTGCAAGCAGTTGAAGCACTCCCTGATGTCGTAGATGTAGCCAGAGTTTGTTTCACCATGTTGAGCAAACACACCTGCAGAGTAGGACACTCAGTCAACCAATACGCTCAAATGTTACTACGGAGACTGGCACGATGAAAACATAAAGACGGGTATGTATCCAATGTACTAGAAACTACAAGGCAGATCACACAGCATGGGACCTGACAACTGCTAAAATCGTACACGCTGTTTGTGCAGACAAGACGGTGATCGCATCGTGGTATTGTCATGGTTAAAATCTTTTTTGATTTAAAAAAAAAAAAAAAAAAAGAAATCCATACACCAAAAGCATAAGCTTTCATTCTGAAACCACTTTGAAGTTTGTTCAGCATGAAACTAATCACAAAATATTGAGGTGTTTTGTCACAATTGGCAATTGTGTTTTCTTAGTTGTGAAAGTTAAAATAAGCTTAAGATATTGATGTTGAGTTTATGGTTACAATTTTAATTCAGATTCATGAACAGATTCATTCGGACTCAGACTCGATTGCTTAAAGACTCAGACTTGACTCGAACTCGAGTAAGGTGGACTCAAACCCAACACTACAATAATATTAATTATATAATGAGTATTTGAAATACTTCTGTCATTATAAGACTCAACAACTTTTGTAAACATTAAGTTTGGCAGAATGTTTTTGTGGAAATTTGGAACTTGATCAAAGTATCAACATAACCACAAACAATGTTGCTCTGATCCTTGCTTACACTCACTTATCCTTTTCAAAGTACAAGGCCAGGAAAAGCACGTTACATTGGTGTTTCATGAGGGAGAAAAGAAAGCATAGGAGGTTTTGTTAAAATAGAGAAATACGTAGACAGACCACACTCCTTGAAAACACCACACTTTCTTGACCTTTCTTACAACAACAATAACAGCATATGGCTGCAATGTTTGGCACTCTGCTGGCCCATGTCTGGACAGGTCAACGCAATGGGTGTGACTCAGATTGTGACCATGTAAGTCCACTTCCTCCACATTGAAGGCAGAACTCATACCGATCTCTCAGCCTCTGTGTGACTCTCTAATTACCTTTAAAGAGGCCCAGTCATGGGTGAGCGTTGGCGGCAACAAACCAATGGCCTATACAGCTTCCAGGAAGCTTATGCTACAGCTTGTAGTTAAAGAAGGACAAGACTATTAAGCACTATTTTAAAAGTTTTAAAAGCAATACAAAACAACAGTTTTTACTCTATTCGTTATTTAAATGATTACAATTAACTTACAAAGGGGCTTTTCGTAATCAAAGTTTGTTTTATATTTGTAGTGTATAAAATAAACTATATATCTATATCTATATCTACTGTATATCTATATATATATAATAATTTAAACGAGTCATTGACAAATAAGTTTGTCTTGGCTAATAAAATTATAATAATAATCTAGTTTAACCCTAGAGTACATATGAAACTTAACCCCCCACTGATATATTGGCTGCCGGTATTTATCAGCCAATTATTTACCAAATTAAATCCATCTGCATATCGGTAATAACCATGAAAACACGGATATGAAAAATTATGGTTTATTTATAATGAATTAGTAACAGACTTTGTAAAACTCTGTAAATTCAGATGCACAGTCCAGAAATAATAATAGCCAGACTATTTAGAAGGGTTGGCACTCCTAAGAACATTTAAATATATATATATTTTTTTAATTCTGTCACATTCTCATGTTAATGCGGAAAAAAGGCATAAATGAACATGACAGTTGTGAAAGTGGCACTTACCTATAGGCTACATAGGTATATCATTTCAATCATCATATTAGCATATTTAGTAATTTTTGTATATTTTATCTTCTATGTTTATTTCACTGTGGCTCTCTTTAAAATGTTGGCCTGTTATGTGTTCAACAGATCCAAAGTTCAATTGAAATATTTTTGAACAGTGAAAATGCTTTTTTACATTTTACATTTACTTTCATTAAAATGTTTATATATTCCTAAGTAAAACAGTGACAAAATGACAAAATATTGCTAGTTGCAAAATATCGGTATCAGTATCAGTATATTTATCAGACTATAGTTTTTGGTGAAAATTGGTTTCAGCCAAAAATGTGCTGCATCCCTAGTTGAATTATCTTATATTCAATTCTGAAGAGTTTCTGAAAATTGAGTTTTGTATGACAGTATAAAAAAGGTTGTGTATAACAGAAATATGAAGAATTTCCATGTTTGATGGTTTAATTGTCTCAACATCTCTACCCACAAATATTGTTTTTTTTCTTCTTACAGCCTTAAGTATTCTAGATTGCAATGTTACCCTATATATAACAAATATTTAATTACATAACCGATGGAAAATTTAAACAATAAATGTATTACGAAGGTAACACTGTACCTGTGTTAACTGCATCAAATGCCATAGTATACACATATGGGTCATATGCGACCCACATATGCATTCTAGGGGTTGTGATGCAAACTCTCTTATGATTTGAAAGATGTTGAGCGGAGGATCAACTAGATGTTGAAAAAGCCAGTTTGCATGACCAAAAACACCTTAATTGATATACCTAGATTTTCAGATGAAAAGACCAAAAAATAATGTGGTAAAAAGTAGATGCTGGGTCATTTTTGACCGACATATGCATTCTAGGGTTAAAACACAATTTATCAAGTTTGTAAAACACTTGTTCGATATTTTTGTCCATGTTGGTTTTATTAATAATAAAAAAAACATTTATAGCATTTTAAATGCCAAAATGGAATTAATGACTTAAAAAATGTGGTGTAACCATCAAGTAAAAGGTTTCAAAAATTATTGTTAAAAAATATGCATTTTTGAGTAAAAAAACAGACATGACTCGATTTGACCTGAACAAATGTGCCTTTACTTAAAAATGTCACAATATCAGATGACTCATAATCATGAGTCATAGTCCATTTTATGTTTGGTTTTTTTACGTTATATTTATGTTGGTTACGCCACCTGACTTTGATTGGTTGGACAAAAGGTTTTGAAATACTGATATTTTAATACAAAATGGTTTCACTGCTAATTTATTTAAGAAATAATAAGAGATTATACCAAACTACTTATGCCAGCATTTCTTCTCTCAATTAACTGACTCATATATGAATTGCACGTTCTTATTATTTGGTATGTCTCAAGCTGGCTTGATTGACTTCACTAGATGACAAAACCTGATGATCATGATATCCAGAATGATTTGAAAATGTTCCAATAAGGACATTGTGTACTTCAATGGAAACAAGTAAATCGAACCTTTTTGACAAAGGAGTTGTTAAACTAGTGACCTAGAAATAGTGCTAAATGTTCCTTGTTAACTTTGTCATAACTTTAAAAACATAAAAAAAAAATTTGTCCATAAACATTGTTTATTTCCAGGTTTCATGGTTTTATTTATGATTTTAGTGCCTTTAAAATTGTAGTTTTTCTCTAGAAGGTTAATCTTGTACTCTTGCCATGGGTAACACATTTAAAGCAACATGAAACATAATACATTTACGGTAACTTAACAAGGTAACTTGACAAATTGCACATACACAAATTCATGTTCCAATGTCTTAAAACAAGTATTTTCTGTAGACAGAGAACTACTCCCAAAGTAAACATGCTGCTGTGCCAGAGGTGGTGGGGAGCCCATAGAGCTGATTTATGTGGTGTGGGACTGCTGCAGCTAGTTGTGGTCCATTTACTGCTGACCGCAACAGACTTCTCTCGATAAAAACCTTTCTCCCACTCACTGTCCCGGCAACCAGCCTTTTTCCCCGGTCTTTTCCTTTTTCCCTATGCTATTTCTGAATACAGCCTAATAACATACTCACACACAAAGAAACACACCCGTACATACAAGCATGCAGCAAACAAAGACACCTGAAGGCAGGCCCATTGATGTTGTTTTGGGCATACAGGTACCATACATGAAAATGTTTTCACTTGTTTTGTTTTCTGCGGGGCGATCTATTACTAATCTATCCCCATTGCTTAGAAAAGTAAAATATGTTCTGGGATGTTGCTTACTGGCTCAAGTCAAAAGAGGCCACCGCCAAGTCTCTAAAATCTTCTGGTCCTTACATAAGACTCAGGTCACTCCTTTATTATGAATCTATGAAATGTTTTTTGTCAAATGTATTATCTGCCAGGCTCTGATCACTAAGAAATGTAATTGCACACCTCTCTTTAACAAGCCAATTGATTTAAGGTATGATTTCACGTCTGTAGCACAAACATAGTAGGATGTTTTCACACAGAATTTAATACTTTGGGTTAAACATCTGAACAACCCACTTACCCCAGATATTTGGGATTTGTACGATCAATAGTAATGGTGATGCTTGATGGCAAACACTACTAATGAACAGGCACTGTGTGTATCTGTTAGTCATTGTAAAACTAGATTTGGAATACATTTGTTTATATCTTTTACAAATTCCTAGAAAGAAATTGAGAATATTTCCACATAACTAATAAACAAGTTTTATATATTTTCTGCTCATTTGTTTTGTCATAGTCTTTGAGGCTCTTGCAGAGACAAACATGGTTCAAAAACATGTTTTATAAGGGCGGAATGTTTTTTGTGTGTTCCCTTCACTGGTATTTACTATTATTTGAAGTTTTCCCTGGAACATCCGGAAATATTCTTGGCTACCAACATGCTATTTGAATGCTAGTCCTTGGATATAGTTTATTTCACTAGGAATAAACTATATCCAAGTTGTTTTCTTGTTCATGGCACTTGCCATATGCATAAACTGTGCAAATGTATACGTAATACAACTATTTTATTTTCGATTTTAAAATGTACAGAATGATTTGGAAATTTGTAGAATAATAGAAATGTAATATGTACATTTTATTGCATACATAGAGGCAGACCAGGGCAAAGTGGTGACAAGGGCTATATCTCAGTAACAATACAGTTTTGCATCAAACGTCATAGTTTTGGGTAAACAACTGAACACAATAAAATGACAATGGAACAAATGGGTCAACTATACTGTATAATGAAGGTCAGGGCAGTTTGTCAAATCTGACTTTATATACAGTGCATCCGGAAAGTATTCACAGCACTTGATTATGGATCAAATTCATTATTTTCCTCAAAATTCTGCAAACAATACCCCATAATGACAACGTAAAAGAAGTTTTTTTGAAATCTTTGAACATTTATTAAAAATAAAACATATGTACATAAGTATTCACAGCTCAATACTTTGTTGAAGCACCTTTGGCACCAATTACAGCCTCAAGTCTTATTGAGTATGATGCTACAAGCTTTGCACACCTATTTTTGGGCAGTTTCTCCCATTCTTCTTTGCTGGACCTCTCAAGCTCCATCAGGTTGGATGGGGAGCGTCGGTGTACAGCCATTTTCAGATCTCTCCAGAGATGTTCAATCGAGTTCAAGTCTGGGCTCTGGCTGGGCCACTCAAGGACCACAGAGTTCTCCCGTAGCCACCCCTTTGTTATCTTGGCTGTGTGCTTAGGGTCGTTGTCCTTTTGGAAGATGAACCTTCGCCCCAGTCTGCGGTTTAGAGCACTCTGGAGCAGGTTTTCATGAAGGAGGTCTGTACATTGCATGATGCTGCCACCACCATGCTTCACTGTAGGGATGTATTGGCCAGGTGATGAGCGGTGCCTGGTTTCTTCCACATATGACACTTGCCATTCAGGCCAAAGAGTTCAATCTTTGTTTCATCAGACCAGATAATTTTGTTTCTAATGGTCTGAGAGTCCTTCGGGTGCCTTTTGGCAAACTCCAGGCGGGCCTTTAACTGAGGAGTGGCTTCTGTCTGGCCACTCTACCATACAGGCCTTATTGGTGGAGTGCTGCAGAGATTGTTGTTCCTCTGGAAGGTTCTCCTCTCTCCACAGAGAAATGCTGGAGATCTGTCAGAGTGACCATCAGGTTCTTGGTCACCTCTCTGACTATGGCCCTTCTCCCCCAATCGCTCAGTTTGGCCAGGCAGCCAGGTCTAGGAAGAGTCCTGGTGGTTCCAAACGTCTTCCATTTATGGATGATGGTGGTCACTGTGCTCAATAGGACCTTCAGTGCTGCAGACATTTTTCTGTACCCTTCCCCAGATCTGTGCCTTGATACAATCCTGTCTCGGAGGTCTGCAGACAATTCCTTGGACTTCATGGCTTGGTTTGTGCTCTGACATGCGCTGTTAACTGTGAGACCTTATATAGTCAGGTGTGTGCCTTTCCAAATCATGTCCAATCAACTGAATTTACCACAGGTGGACTCCAATCAAGTTGTAGAAACATCTCAAGGATGATCAGTGGAAACAGGATGCACCTGAGCTCAATTTTGAGTGTCATAGCAAAGGCTGTGAATACTTATGTACATGTGATTTTTTCATTTTTTATTTTTAATAGATAAAGATTTCAACAAACTTCTTTGACGTTGTCATTATGGGGTATTGTTTGCAGAATTTTGAGGAAAATAATGAATTTAATCAATTTTGGAATAAGGCTGTAACATAACAAAATGTGGAAAAAGTGAAGTGTAGTGAATACTTTCCGGATGCACTGTACTTAAAAAATGTACCTATCCTGAGAAATATTCATTGGATTTGGGTAAAACTGAAGTAAAATATATTCAAAATTAAATGTAAAATGAATTGCCTCACAGCAGGACTTTTCAGGTATTACCAAGCTAGAAAAGACCAACATTTTCTTTAGTTTAAAACCGCAATCAGTTATGCAAGTACTATATAAGCATAATTACATAAGTACGTAATCCTTGTCTATAAATTGGAGGTCAACATAAAATATAATATGTCATAAAATTAAAATGCTATGAAGTACTAGTGGACATTTGAGTATGCATTCAACAAAAGATCATAACTTTTTAAAGCTTTCTGAGGTCCCATTCTACTGGGAATTTCCATTTTCTGGGGACAATACATCTCTCATTTGTTCCATTGGCATTATGAACTGCCATGTATGATTTCTTTTCTTAATACATTCTCTATCTGGTGGTATAGTCATTATCCAGGACTTTACTTATAATCATTTTCCTCTTATGAAAAAAAAAAGAACATTTACAGTTTTGGATAATTGGACTTTTATTGCATGTACTGGGATGACCACATCTATTAAAACATTTGTTATTTTTGTTATAGCAGAAAAACCTACTACATTAAAAAATATACCAGTGGGGAACCTGAAATGTAAACCGTAAAGATTCACTTCATTTTTACACCTACTACCCACTGGTGTTCCACAGGGTTCAGTATTTGGACCATTTGTATTTTAACTTTACACCAAATTACCAAAGCAAAGTTACCACCTTTCATATTTCTTTTTAAATAATTCTTATGTAGATGGTTAATTCATTCTCTCTTTTACACCCCCCACCCACCTAATTAGCTATTGTTGCTTACATTTGTCCAATTTTAAGTCCCATGTTTTTTAACCAAAATGTAAACAGATTAAAATAGTACTTAGCATTATTTTAATAAAACAGTGAAGTGTATATTATGATAAACTCTGAAAGCACGGGTGGCCAGACATAAATAGATTGGGTGTCTTCATTTACAGTGCTTTGTACACCATTATGACTCTAGGTGTATTGCCTTTAGCAGAGTTTTGATGGTAAATGTGCGTGTTTGATGTATGTGCTGACATGTATATGATCAAATTGCATACATACTTATCTTAGCATGCTGTATCCTGATTTTGGTTTCTTTATATGTGGTCTTGATGACCTTCAGTGAACTGAATAGAAATAAAATGCGAGAGAACTTTCTTAGAAGTCTTGACATTTGGTGGAACCGTTTTGAAACAAACAGTGTTACATAATGAATAAAAATGTTATTGTCCATAAGTCAAGCCAAAAATGTTTTAATACCACCTATAAACTCTTTGTTTCTACTCACTGTCTTGTCCAAGAAAAAATATCTGCACAAACCAGTTTGTTAAAATGTTTTTGTAGAGCCTCTCCATATCCCACCATTAACCCCATTCCCTAAAAACATTTTTTCCTTTTCAACACTCCAGTTTCTCTCATTTGAAAACACTTTTCATTTGAACAGAGTCTCGTAAATTACTGTTAGTGCACATTGCATGCTTGTGTTCATGTTTATGTTACTTTATGTACTGGGCAACAGATCTACATACCAATAAAGTGTCTAATAAAACTGGCACTAAGCCATAGCATTTTATTATCTGAATTGTTGGTTGTTTAGTAATACTGAAGTGTTTTTTGGTTTTCTTACATCAAGAACATCATAAAATACATCAAAAACACCATAAACATGCATCACCCAGTTATTTGTTGAAAGCTCATAAATGTCATATTTCAATAAATATAAGTACATGATATAATATAAATATAATGTGAGCTAATTACAGTATTCTGCAATATTTTCTGTGTTTGAAAGTAATTTGTATAAAAATGAGAAAATTCTTCACATTCAGTCTAGTAATTACACAGTATATTAAATATGAATTACCAATAACTAAAATAATTTAATATACAGACTTGTTGTTGGAGGCCTTGCAAACAGAAAATTAGAATAATTTCAAAAAGAGGCAGGGATGTGGCAAGAGTCCATGTTCCATTTTACACAAAACATTTGTTTAGGGAATTTGTTTCTGTCTCTTTTAATTGGATAACCCTTCTGCAAATGCAAGATTTTGTCCTATTTACCTACAATGTTCTGATTATTTTGTGAAAACGTCATGGTTACTGTTGTAACCTCCATTCCCCGACGGAAGGAACGAGACGTTGTGTCGATTGTAGTCCCTGCACTGGACATACGGTTATAAATGGAGCGGGCGAGCGAATGCCAGACAGGTTTTCACTGAGGAGCCGTGAATACGGTTACGGTGCATTACAGTGGTAGGGCTAGTGACGTGGCAAGGAGAACACAAAGTCTCGTTCCTTCCATTGGGGAATGGAGGTTACAACAGTAACCATGACGTTCCCCTTCTGTCACTCACTCAATGTTGTGTCAATTGTAGTGACACAAGGGGTCCCACTTAAAAACAGGTGACATGACTTGCATGGGAGCCAGCTGTGCCACCGCACCTTTTCTCGCTCTATATTCTCGTCATAGAGTTAAAAAGCAGCTGGGGATATCTTAACACTATAGATGTGTCGGGAAAGGTGTCCTTTCCCGTTCCTATTCTTTCAGGGGGAAAAGGCCCTGCAGAGACCATGACCTGCCAAAACTGAGGGGAGGTAACTTGTGGCTAATACTAACGGGGGTTGTCAAGCCACCCGTGGACATGGTGCGGTGCTATATCCTGCCTGACAAGGGAGGAGTTGCTACAGACACGGCAAACGGGGGCAGCGAGGACTGGGTCCTGCCAGCGGGGGGACCATACCGCGGAAAATACGTCACAGGGAGTTGCCTGAAGCGGGAACTATGCCTGTGGAGCCCTAGCCCAACACGGAGCACTCGGCTTGCCCTGAATAAGCGGAAGAAACCTCCGCAGGGCAAGGAGTACAGGCAGTTGATGTGCCAACGCAGGCGGGGCCCCATCCAGAAGCTATTGGCTGCGTGCCCGTAGCACTCGGCACCCCAACCCAGTTGAGAGGCGTCTGTGGTGACCACAACACGTCTGAACACCTGCTGTAGGGGGACTCCTGTCCGCAGAAAACAGAGGTCTGTCCAAGGGTTGGAAGTCTGACAGCAGGAAGGGGTGATAAACACACGGTACGTACCGTAGCGCCATGCCCATCTCGGGACTCGAGTCTGAAGCCAGTGCTGGAGCGGTCTCATATGAATCAACCCGAGCGGCGCGGCCGAGGACGCCATATGCCCCAGGAGTCTCTGGAGCTGTTTGAGAGGAACCGCTGTAGCACTAGTGTAAGCACTGACTGCGCCTTTCGGTTGTGAGGCGTGCTGACATTGAGACTGAGTCCGGAAAGAGTTTGCTTCTTTCTCAGTTGACCTGAAGCGGCTGAGGTGCGCGAGCACCTGGTCTCTGTAGGCGCATAGTAACTCTTGAGAGTGCGCTAGGATGAGCCTGTCGTCGTGGACGTCTTCGAGATTTGTCAGCGCTGGCCTACCGGATCTGGGCAGTCGTGGGTCAGGATGCAAGGTGGCCGTGTCCGGGGAGCTGGGACTGCAAGGTTTTGGTGCCGGGGTGCTGTGAGAACGGCGTGCGCCGGTCTGATGACCCAGGAATTGAGGGAATTGGTCTTTATTGCCAATTTGGGTACTGCAGCCTGAAAGGGGTGTGGCGAAGAAAAAGGAGACGGGGGGCGTTGAGGAAGTGGGCTTTGTCAATGTTGCGCATCTCGACCAAGTTCAGCCATAGATGCCGTTCCTGGACCACAAGGGTGGCCATCGCCCGCCCGAGTGCTTGCGCTGTGACTTTCGTAGCTCTGAGAGCGAGGTCGGTGGCAGAGCGCAGTTCCTGCAGCAGGTCAGGATCGGGAGTACCCAGGTGCAGATCTTTGAGTGCCTTAGCTTGGTGTACTTGCAGGAGAGCCATGGCATGCAAGGCGGAGGCGGCCTGTCCAGTGGTGCTGTAGGCATTCGCAGTCAGTGACGATGTTGTCCTACAGGCCTTGGAGGGGAGTACCGGACTGTCCTGCCAGGTAGCGGCGTTCTCGGGACACAGGTGGATCGCAACCGCTCTGTCCACCTGAGGGACCTCCGTGTACCCGTGGGCCGCCCCAACGTCCAGGGTAGTGAGAGCGGACGAGCGTGCCCTCCACGAACTCGTCATGTACTTCCGGGAAGAAAGGCAATGGGGCGGGGCGGGGTGGGGGTGGCTATGAGCGGTCCCGAAGGTGACAGCCTAGGCCAGTCATCAGCATCAGACACCACTGTGACGCTCCCCGATGCAGTAGCGAAATCGTCATCCAATTCCGGGCTCGAAGGAGAATGCCGGCTGGCCACGAAGCGAGCCGCACTCAAGTTTGGACGGAAGCAAGCAAGCGTGCCGAGGGGTGGGTGGTTTGTGGGGTTTTCCCGGTGAAACCGAGCCCGTCGACATCCCCAAAATCGCCTTCAACGCCAGCCGGGTCGTTCTCAATCCCGTGGGAATTTTATGTCCGGGTGCGGGGCATGCAAATTCTGTCTGCCAACTTGACATCGGCCTTTTCTCAAGTTCAAGTTCAGAGGTACGTGACCCCTTGTGTCACTACAATCGATTCAACGTCGAGTGAGTGACAGAAGGGGAAGTGTATATAATCTTAAAACATTTAGTCATTATTCTCATATGCATGAATCTCTAAAAATCTGTAAATGGATATAAATTGTTCAGTATGGAAGAGTTTGTCCATTAGCCCCTCACAAATGTTTTGTCTGCTAAAATAAGTCTATGCTTTCCGAATTTTCCAACTTACCCCTAAATGTCAGCGATGGAACTAGTCCCCAGCACACCTATGTCTCCAAGATATCTGTTTAAGAGCATTTAATCAGGAAAGCGTTGCATTCTAAATAACATCTGCTAAACATTTTAAAAAGATTAATTTTTCAAACATTCTAAATCATAAACATCTCAAAAGACATCAGCTGAATGTCGCTTTGACATCCAAGAGAAAAAGTATTTTTCAAATGTATTGCAGATGAGTAAACAACCTAAAACATATGTCTTCCAGATGTAAACACACACATCAAATAGACGTCTGGGTGATGTACTTTTGCTATCAGGGTTGTGAGCATACACACCTTCATGCAATGCACAAGACATGAGCAAACATTATGCAAATTAAACATTTGAGTAGTATTAACAATAAGATACTCCTAACCCAAACCGACAGTACTGAGGCCAAAAGAGAGTCCTTTCAATTCTTTGCAAATTTAGTTTCTCGGTAGTCGGAAATCAAAAGGGATGTGACGTCAAAGGAACAGCACAGATAATTTTTGTGCGTAAGATACGCAGTATACTGATGCTTGACCAAATTTGGGTGAGAGACAAAAAGATTATAACTAACACGTGTGATCATTTTGAAAATGTGATGGTATATTGTCAGTCTACAACAAGTATTTGTATGTAGATTCAAAGTCATTCACATTTCCTGGTATCTGCTACTCCAAATATATTTCAGCATGAGACTCACTGAGCCTGTACACCAGGGACTAAAAACAGTTGAAGGAACGAAAACAAAAACTGAAAATGAACAAAAAAACTTTTTTGGAACATAAGCATGTCCTTTGATTCTGAAGAAACCACTAGTCCAACGTTTTTAAAGAATTTTGCCCACATAATGTGACATTTAGCCCATACGTTTAATTGATTCTAGGTGGCCAGATGAATATTTGAAATACTTCAAATATTTTTCGGGATACATTTAAATGTGTACTTTAAATTGATCTTGGACTTACACTGAACACTAGGGGCATCAATTCAGCATCAATTAAACACAATCGATTTCAGTTTCAGATGCCACTGTAGAAATGAACTATTCACAGTCAGACATGATTAATTTTATCCATTATGGAAAGTGTCGAATAACAAGGTGGTTACTGAGATTAAGCTAGTAGTATTTGGCTTGTCATGTGATCCTAACATGGCCGCCCCCATGAGGGGACCCTCTCCGTATAGAATTTAACAGCTTTTATAAGGTTACTGATATGACTGATACTGTATCTTCATCACATGTGAGTGCTCACGATTTTATAGATGTTTAAAAATCACTTTTTAAAAGTTACTTTTAACTTATGTTAAGTTAACTTATGTAAAAGTTATGCTATTAACCATTCATTTATTTCGTTCTTACTGGTTACTGGCGTGTTTAGTCCCTGCTGCACACTGTAGTCAACTGCTCTCTAACAATCTGAACATACAAAGGCTGGTTTCTTGGACATTGTAATGTTTATCATCTAAAAGGATGACTAGCTGAACTAGCAGTTTACCGAATACTTACCTTATTCCATGATATTAATATGAGCAATGGGGATTGTTTTTTTCTCCTTCTGTGTGTGTTTGTTTTCATAAGTTTTCATTTAGTCCTTTTCATTATTTGTTTTCATCAATTAAATAGCTATTAAATCTTATAAAATAAATTGACCCTTTGCCACTTTTCACACACAAGTTTTTAGTTACACCAAAGTGCACTTTATTGGAGTAGGTGATCTTTAAAAGTAGTGCATAAATTGCCTTCACTAAAGACGTGTTTTGGCTTGCCCAAAAAATGCAATTCTTACAACATCTTGTTCATGATTATTCGTGGAGTCTAATTATGAGATAAACACTTGAGCAACTTCATGAGACACTGTCCTGAAACTATAATACCAGACAGGAGATGGATTTTCTAACCTATATCCACCCTGGGCATGAACTGGTAGACTGTGTTGGCAATACACTATTCATAACTGCCAGAAAGCTAATACCTTTTATGCTTCCTATCCATTCATTCAGTTTCTTTATGTGCAATAAATGTAAATATAGTACACTTGTTATAGTTTTGCCAATGCACAGTGACACAGTGGAACAATTTTGAAGAAGTCAGCACAGTTCATGAAACAGGAAGTATTGTACTCTAGTCATTATGGAAAATGGGGGTGGGTAATCAAAATATAGTAGACTGTATAACATCCCAACACACACAAATACACACAAAACCAGGGACATGTGGGATGAGAGAAAACAAAACTGCATGAAAGACATGTCTTTTTGACCGGAACACAAATATTTTCTGTAAAATATGTTTTTTGTAAATGTACAGTTCTCTGATTGCTGTTATATTACAGAAACTGGTCACTGGTACGGCAATAAATAGCTAGTGTAAAAAATAAAGTACTTTTGTAGGTTGTTAATGCAATAGATCACAGAACAGAAACCTTTCCATGTACATTCCATATTCAACACTAAAACACTAAAAAAATACAATCAGATATAAATGACAATATATTTGCTTCAAACAAATATGGTAATAAATATAAATATTTATGTGATCATTTAATATTAAAATAATCTTAAATAAAAAATATTCAAAATATATAATGAATGACAAGCCCCATCAAATCAAGCCCCAATCTTCATTTTTTTCTTGATCAATATCTTGTTTTACTCTAAAATGTCACATTGCAGAAGGAAAATGGGTTGTTAACACTGTTTCATGTGGATTTTAAATGTTCAATCCAAAAAGTCAAACAGCATAAAAAAAACACACAAAAAAACGTTTTGTGTTTAATGAACTTTTGTTCAAAGGCTTGTCCCAGTTTTTGCATTTTAAACAGAGTGGCATTGTTTTTTGATGGACAAGAGGTTCCTTTGTTTTAAGAAGTTTCCACAAGATTAATTTTATTATTCTTATTGTGCTACTGTTGGATCTCGACAGTAAAAACTGTAAAAACTATGTGTGTTTTTTTATGTTCAAATTGCAAACTGCAAGTGGGAAAAGCAAGTATATATAGTCTTTTTCCCATTCCATGTCCCAAATAATCTTACATAATGCACAGAACCAACTAGAATGTAATATAAAATGTGTAATAGTTGCACACATTCGGTGAAGAATTCAAGATGTATTGTATATTATCTTAAATCTAAGCTGCATGACTAATGCCACATATGTCTTTATATTCATTTTCCAGACTAGGGATGAAAATGCTGTTGGGACATACCAAGTGATTTCAGACAAATTAGCCTCATACTTACATTAACAGTGGTGCAGTCAATTAGAGTGAAAAAGGCTGTTTCACAGTCTGCTATCCTCAAGTTTCATAAAGATGTCACTGTTATATAACTTCCTGTTTGTGTTTTCACATCACCTCCTAGGTTGGCAATAAAGCTCACAATATTTCCTAGAATTCCCAAAAGGTTTAATGTCTGACTTCCCCTGACAGGAAACCAAGCATGCATTTTACATGTCTGCTGAACCTTTGGGTTAAGAACCTACCATTTAAACCTACACACTTGGCGGTTACCATATGATGCCAATTTCTTACATACAGAAATACATTGCCTAACACATATACCTTACGACTATATCCAGGGCCTGATCATGGCCCTGCGATGCCCCTAGGTACCACAACAAGGGCAGATTTGCCTAAAATAAATAAATAAAAACCCATGTTTTCAACCTTGTCTCATAGAATGAGAAAAAGTGCCATAGAAGCAGCATGAAGTGGTTGTGTCAGAAAATGTGCTTTTTATGTCAACTTTGCTTTTAAAACACTATTGGATAGATTTAGGTGTTGATTTTGTGGTCACCACAGACGCCTCTCAACAGGGTTGGGGCACTGTGTTCAATGGGCACGCTGCCGCTGGCTCCTGGACAGGGCCCCGGCTGCGTTGGCACATCAAATGCCTAGAGTTGCTGGCTGTATTCCTTGCAATGTGGAGGTTTCAGGTCGCTGCACGCCACTCATATTCCTGGCAACTGCAACATGATGGCGGACGCGCTGTCGTGACAGGTTTCGCCCAGCAGAGAGTGGAGGCTCCACCCCCAGGTAGTCAGCGTATTTGGGGTCAATTCGGCATGGCAAAGGTAGATCTCTTTGCCTCCCAGGACAAAACTCACTGCCTGCTCTGGTACTCCCTGACAGAAGCCCCTCTCGGGACAGACGTGTTGGCACACAGCTGGCCCCGGGGGCTGCGCAAGTACGCATTTCCCCCAGTGAGCCTTCTTGCACTGGTGCTGTGCAAGATCAGGGAAGACGAGGAACAAGTCACCTTGGTGGCTACTTATTGGCCCACCCGGACTTAGTTCTCGGATACCACGTTCCTCGCGACAGCACCTCCCTAGCAAATTCCCCTGAGGAAGGACCTTCTTTCTCAGGGATGGAGGTTCCCTCTGGAACCTCCCCGTCTGGCCCCTGGATGGGACATGGAAGATCTGAGTGACCTACCACTTGCAGTCGTAGACACGATCAACCAAGTCAGAGCTCGTCTGGCCCCTGGATGGGACGTGGCACGTCTGGCCCCTGGATGGGACGTGGAAGATCTGAGTGACCTACCACTTGCAGTCGTAGACACGATCAACCAAGTCAGAGCTCCCTACGCCAGGCAACTTTATGCCCTGAAGTGGCGCTTGTTCGCAAATTAGTATTCTTCCCGATCTGAAGACCCGCAAAGATGCGCAGTTCAGTCAGTGCTCTCATTCCTGCAAGAAAGGTTGGGGACCTGCAAGCGTTCTCTGTCAGCAACATTTGCCTGGAGTCCGGCACATACTCACTGTCACGATCCCTTGTCACCTGCCCCGTGTTTCGTGTTACTATCCCTTGTCGTCTGCACCGTGTTTCATGTTTCGATCCCTTGTTGTCTGCCCCGGGTTTTCCGTTTCACCCGTCACCGATCATGTTCCATGTCACATTTTCCCTGTTGTCCGCCCCGAGTCTCACTGTCCTTGTGTAAACTAAACTTCCCGTCTTTCCCGGCCCTTCTCTGCATTATTGTCCGCACCTGTTTGTTATTTTGTTATCACCATGTCTGTCTATTTAAACCCGTTTGTTTTCCCCTTTCCTTTGTCGTTCGTTGACGTTTCATGTTCGTGTCGTCTAACCTTACCCTATGCATGTTTGCTCCGTCCCCGTTCTGCCGTGTTTCCCGAGTTCCGTGTTTCCCCGTGGTGTTCGTGTTTTGGTTTCAGTTTTGTCCCCCCGTGGATGTTTTTCATTTGTTCCGATCTGTTTAAGTTAATTTGTGTTAAATAAAACCTGTGTTTGATCCTAAACACCCGTCTGCCTTCTCCTGTTTCACACAAGTCATAACAGAACGAACGACCCACAATGGATCCAGCAGTTTTATGGGCAAACTACCGGCTGCTCTGTTTGCGACAGGGGGACCGTCCCATAGAAGACCACATCCAAGACTTCCTTGCTCTGGCAAGCCTCTCCGACTTCCCGGACTCTGCCTTGGTGGTTTTCTTCCGGGATAACCTGAACCCTTCGCTGAAAGAGCGGTTGCCTCAGGCGACGCGCGGCTGGACCATCCGCGACCTCCTGGAGGCGACCCTACTGTTGTGCCTATGGCGCCACCTCCCTCGGCTCCACCTCCAGAGCCTTCCAGGCCTCCGCCTCTAGAGCCACCTATGGCGCCATCTCCCTTGGCTCTGCCTTCTGAGCCTCCTAAGCCATCACCTCCCTCAGCTCTGCCTCCGGAGCCTTCTAGGCCTCCGCCTCTAGGACCTCCTACGGCAACCTCCCTCCGCCTCCAGAGCCTTCAGGCCTCCGCTTAAGCCTCCCACGGCCACCTCCTGGCTCTCCCAGAGCCTTCCAGGGCTTCGCCTCTAGAGCCTCCTATGGCGCCAACTTCCTCGGCTCTGTCTCCTGAGCCTCCCTCGGTTCCACCACCAGAGCCTCCTTCAGCTCCACCTCCTGAGCCTCCCTCGGCCCTGCCTACAGAACCTTCTACGGTTCCACCAACCACGACTCGACCTCCGAAGCCTCCTTCGGCTCCGCCTCCTGTAATTCCCTTGGCTCCACCTTAGGAAGTCTTCTTCACCCTCGCCTCCTTCAGCTCCACCTCCCGAGCCTCTCCCAGCTCCGCCTCGAGGCCTCCTTCGGCTCCGTCTTCAGAGCCTTCTTCGCCCTCGCCTCCCTCACCATCCTCGGCTCCGCCTCACTCAGCTCCGCCTCCTGAGCCTCCAGAGCCTCCCTCAGCTCCGCCTCCTGAGCCTCCAGAGCCTCCCTCAGCTCCGCCTCCTGAGCCTCCAGAGCCTCCCTCAGCTTCGTCTCCAGAGCCCCTCTCAGCTCCGCCTCCGGGACCTGTCCCTGTCCTGAGGCCACCTCCCAGGCCTCCTGGACCTGTTCCTGTCCGATGGCCGCCTCCTAAACCTGTCCCTGTCCTGTGGCCACCTCCCAGGCCTCCTGGACCTGTCCCTGCCCCTTGGACTGCCCTCTTGCCCTCTGTGCCCCCCGGACTTCCTGTCTGCCCTGTGTGCTCCCCTTGGACTGCCTCCTTGCCCATGTGCCTCCTTGGTTTGTCTCCGTGTCCCTTGTGCCTCCTTAGTCTGTCTTTGTGTCCCTTGTTTCCCCCCTGGTCTGTCTGTTTCCCCCCGGGTCTACCCCCTCACTCCTTGGTCCTTTGTTTGTTCTTGTTATTTTTGTCTTTCTGTTTAGGACCGTCTGGAATCCGGTCCTTTTGAGGGGGGGTTATGTCACGATCCCTTGTCACCTGCCCAGTGTTTCGTGTTACTATCCCTTGTCGTCTGCACCGTGTTTCATGTTTCGATTCCTTGTTGTCTGCCCCGGGTTTTCTGTTTCACCCGTCACCGATCACGTTCCATGTCACGTTTTCCCTGTTGTCCGCCCCGAGTCTCACTGTCCTTGTGTAAACTACACTTCCCGTCTTTCCCGGCCCTTCTCTGCGTTATTGTCCGCACCTGTTTGTTATTTTGTTATCACCATGTCTGTCTATTTAAACCCGCTTGTTAAACCGTGCTTTGCGTATCTATTTGGGCTGCACGCAGGGCTCTAGATTTTCTGAGCAGCTCTTTGTCTGCTTCTGCGGATGGCGGAAAGGGAACACCATCTCCAAACTGAGGCTGCCCGCTGGGTCATCGACGCCATTTCCTTGGCCTTCCAGACTCAGGCCGTGCCCGCCCCCTTGCGGGTTCGAGCACACTCAATGAGAAGTGTGGCATCCTCATGGGCACTGGCCAATGGCACCTCCCTAGCAGACATCTGCAGAGCAGCGGGCTGGACAACACCCAATACCTTTGCGAGACTTTACAATCTCAGGGTTGAGTCGGTCTCGTCCTGTGTTTTGTCAGGTCTGAGCCGGTAGAACTCGGTAATGTGGAAAAGCAGACCGGATGTTCCGCTTGCACCCAGCGCCCTTCACCAAATTGATCCAGTGCGCTTTCTCTCCCAGGTTAGCCACTAAGCGTTGCTTCCTGGATGTTCTTCCTCCCTAGCCTAGCGGAGCAATTTGCAACCAGACCCACTATGAGCCACAAGTGTTCCATACTGGGGAAGGGCTCCACAGGCTTAATTCCCTCTTCAGGCAACTCCCTGTGATGTATTTTCCACAGCATGGTCCAGTGTTTGTAGAGCTCCTCCTTCATCAGGCAGGAACTACCACCGCGCTGCTCCCACTTGTGGGATACATAGCGTTAAGATAGCCCCAGCCACTTCACACCCTATGCGAGAGACACAGAGAGAGTAAAGGCCACGGCTGCCGGGCTTGCTCCCATGTTGGGCATGTAGCACCTGTTCCCCCTCAGGGGTGCTGGGAACCTAAGGTCTGTATATGACACCTTTTCTGTCACGCTGGGGGAGGGTTACATGCGGCCTACACAGCTGCTTCTAGCACGCAGCAGCCTGCTTGCACCTGTGTCTGTGGTTCATGTAACACGGGTTAGTGCGTGGTGCTTTTGAATGGGACCCCTTGTGTCACTTCATTCGACACAACGTTGAGTGAGTGACAGAAAGGGAAGGTCA